>NW_004567121.1:28858503-28897765 GCF_000260355.1 Condylura cristata | reverse complement strand
GTGAATTCCTACAAGTTTGCTCCGGGAAGACCTGATTTGGTCATAACCTGCATTGCCCTCCTTCACTAGGGCAGCTCCAGGATGATTTTGCCCACGTTCTTGTTCGCCTCCATATACACATGGGCCTCTTGGATTTCAGTCACTGGGTAAACTTTGTCCAGAACCGGCAGGAGACGCTGGGGGCCCTCCTTGGAAAAGTGAGGCAGAATTCGTTCTGTGAAAGCCTTTACCAACATTTGCTTGTACTAAGATAAAGAAAAGGAGACCATCAGCCTGGACAGATCCTTCCCTGCCAATCCCCACCCACCCTGTTTTGGCCTTGTTGCTTTCTCTGAAATGTACGAATGTTGGAAAAAAAGGTAATAGGGTGGCCCCCACAGAAAGGGAAAGTTCCAGGTGTCCTGCCCCACCCAAGGAAGGGTGGATCTGAGCTGGGAGAAGTCTTGGAAAGATGCAGAGCAAGAAGGAGACCTGGAGGAGATACATGAACACAGGGATGTGAAGAAACTGCACTTGCTTCTCTGTCTTGGACTTGTACCAGGGGCCTGAGGAACATGGAGGGAAATAGTTGAAACCGACCTGGATGAGAGACCCTGGGAAGATTAACAATGGCAGCTTTTATCTTGATTTTGCTCTTTTCCTTCTGGTCCTCCTGCCCCTTTCAAATGGGTCCCCATCAGAAGGTGCCTTAGACTTGTGTCAAACTTTTGGGGCTAAGCACTTCTGCCTTGGGACAACCCTCTTTGGTTGGGCATTTACCCATGAGGGGGTGGGTAACTTTGGGTGCTTGATTTGAAAATTATAGTATATATTCTTTCCCTTTTCTTCTCTTTACTGCACACTAATTAAAGTTCGTTTCCATTAAAGCTCTTCCCTACTAGACTGTTTTGTCTTGATGTGAAAGATGTCAGAACCTAAAGCAGGCAGGTTTGGGGTGCCTGGGATGCTCCTCACCCTGACCAGTAACAAAAGCACACATGAGTACCTAAAATCTTTCCCTACCAGCATGTATGTGTATGCCCTCAAATGTGTAAGCTCTGTTCTGAAGTGTATAGGAAAACATTAGTGTCACTGACAGCTGAAAGACTGTTTTTAAATAAAGGCTATAAGCAGGGGCAGCCGCACAGAGGACTCACATAGAGCTTAGTTCAAAGGGGAGGCTTAAGCTCTGCTATCCCCCAGCAGGTGTGAAACCACATGTTGGGAAACATTCCCAAAGCTGGTGCCACGCAGATTTCAAGATACAATCTGTTGAAGGTAGTCTTTCTCATCTTACTTGCAAAAGAGGTATTTTACATCCCTGAGAATTCTGCCTTTGGGAAAAAAGTCTTGGAAAAATTAGAAATATTTTTTTTAAAAGGAGAATTTTTAAAAAAAGATTTATTTATTTATGCATACAGACATGGGATTCAGGCCAGAGCTGCAGGGGCAGTGAGAGGATTCACCAGAGACAGAGTGGGGAGCAGAACAGGCCAACTAACTAAGTACACTGCTGAGGGGAGCAGTGGGCAGGTCAGGAGAGGTCTGCCGCACCATGTGGATTATCTCCGGGCAGGGGATTGAACTCATACTACAGCAGCTGCGGCCAGCTTGTAGTGCTGTGTCCTAACCCGTTGCACCACCAGGGAGGGCCCAGAAATATTTTCTAATATGGTCAGTGCTTTCTTCACTCTGAAGCCAAGTTTAAATAATAAATGAAGTGTTCTCTGCCCTCTTTCCAAGATGTTGAGGCTTCTATTGACTAAGTTAGTTTTGTGAGGGCCCTCCCGGGTGGTACAGTGGGTTAAAGTGCAACACTATGAAGTTAGCTGCAGCTGCTTTCGCACAAGTTTGATCCCCAGCCAGGGAGCTGACCCACATAGTGCAGACCTCTCCTGACCTGCCCGCGGCTCCTCTTAGCAGTGTATTTTGGCTAATCTACCTGTTCTGCTCCCCACTCTATTTCTGGTGAATGTTCTCACCATCCCTGTACCACTTCAGCCTATACCCCAGTTCTGTATGCATAAATAAATAAGTCTTTTAAAAAATTAGTTCTGTGAAGATGACATATATTTACCTATAGGAAGGCAAATTTCTACATAAGCTCTCTAATTTGTGACAGACCTTCCTAAGCTTGTGTAGGGGTAAGAGTTAATCATATATTTTCTTTTCACTCATCACTTACCTTTTTGTCTCTTGATCTCAGTAGACTAGTGATCAGATTTCCTCGTTTAAAAAGTAGCTTTGAAAACAGAGGTCCACTGATGTTAGCGCCTCCCATCAGACCATAGAGAACCCATCGACCATCAAGAGCCAGGCAGTTGACATTTTTCTCCCAGTAGGCTCCGCCTATGCAGTCTAGAATAAGGTTGACTCCAGTACCTTCCATATGAAGCACAGAAAGCTTGATGCAAAATAAGACCTGAGGTATTTGTGGATATAGGGGGATAACTAAATACAGGTATAAGTGGTAAATCTGTTAGTTGGAATAGAAGTGAGTTGGTGGTAAGAAGAGTTTAGTTAGCTGAACTCTATCAACCATGTGTGCTACAGGGTTTACGTTTACGACGCCCTAGCCACAGCAAGGGGGAAATTGGCAGCACCGGTATCTCCCTGGACACACACATAAGCAGAGAATCCACTGGTACCCAGGCATGGGTGAGAGCAGGCAGGGAAGACCCACACCAGATACAGGGCAGGCAGGGCCCGCGTGAAAATCACGGAAGGTCTGCACTGGGCTGTTTGAAATATAACTTTGCTGGCTTCAGTTTTCATCTCTCCTTTTCAACTCATGGAAAAATGGAAAGGGACGAACCCAAAATATATAGATTTGGCTTTGGAAGCTGAGGCTTGCCCTTCTGCTCACTCAAGTCGCTGCCGCCCCAATGCTACTATGGCCAGCTCCAAAGTGGCCTCTGTGCGGTGCCTCATGTTAACTCACTGTGGAGTGACTGGTGGGAAGAAGAGGTCCTGGAAAATTTTCGACACTGTGGTTTTCTAAGATATAGGTAAATTGTAGCACGTACAAGAATAAACATGGACGACATCTCCATGCTAAGGACTCACCCACCTGTCTCCATTAGTCAGACATCAGAGCACTAGGGTTTTGTTTTTTTTTTAAATAATATAATAGTTCATTCTTACATCATTTTGTGCCTTTTTCCATCTCAGTTGTTATCCCCGTGGGCTTCCCATATCACCCATGTGCCATCACCATAGTCCAGAGCGCTAGATTTTTTTTTTTGCAATTATTTTTTGATATGATGTTCCACTTGTTTGATTTTTTAAATGTATTGAACTATATATATATTTTTTTTACCTCATTCTTCATTTTGTGCATTTGATTGTAATTCCCATGGACTTCCCACCACCAATTCACCCATGTGCCATCACCACAGTCCTGTGTGCAGAGCACTAGGTTTGGGCCAGAGCAGCTGATCTGCATTTAGCAGGGGAAAGACACTAGCAATCTCCAGGCTGGTGAAGGTTCTATCATCATCTCTGAAATTCCTGCTGAGATGCGCAAGTTGTTTACCTTTGGTGAATCTCAGTGTTGCTTCAGAGAAGTCCTCTTCTTTGTAATTGAATCCAGCAGCTGCTCCAAGCTTTTCTGCCATTTGAAGTTTGTGCTGGGAGCCAGCTGTGACCAGAGGAATAGCTCCTGCCATCCTGACGAGCTGGATGGCAGCTGTGCCCACACCACTCGATCCTGCATGGATTAGCACAGACTCTCCAGCCTGAACATTTCCTGTGACAGAAAGCATAGGAACCACTCTTCACTTTGCAGTGGCTACACATTCCCCATGCAGGCATATCTTGCCATGGCGCATGGCACCTGGCTCTGGCACCACCACATGTCAAAGCGCTTGCTTTTTCAAGAGACCACATCGACAACTTGTTTTGTCTTCTCTGGACAAAGTGGGAAACACCTTTTGAGACAGCTATTAGTAGCCAGATCCATATAATCTCTACTTTAAGATTTATTTATTTATGCATACAAGAACTGGGGTACCAGCAGAGGTGCAGGGGCTGTGAGGAGTCACCAGAGACAAAGTGGGGGAGCAGAACAGGCAGCTGTACTGAAATACACTGCTGAGGGGAGCAGCGGGTGGGTCAGGAGAGATGCGCTGCACCATGTGGGTCAGGGATCAAACTCATGCTACAGTGGCTGCGATAGCTTCATAGTGCTGAGCTTTAACCCACTGCACCACCAGGGAGGGCCCATATGTATAAAATCTCTATTCAATCTGTGAAACAATACCAGAATGCCTACTTCTGAACTACACCTGAAAAAGTAACAGCCACTGTTTCAGCTGTCACCAACTGGAGCCAGTCCCTGTTCACTTCAAGATGCCTCCACTAGGTCACACTGAGCAGGCACCCACACAGCTGTCTCCTCCTCCTCCTAAACTGAGCTTTCCTGTATATTTCCTCCTCAAAACATAAAACAGTTCTCAATTGATTTTTGCATCAAGTTCAGACAAGCTGCCTTTCAAGATGACCGCCATCCGTCCCAGCCTCATCTCTTCACAAACGATAGTCATCATGCCTCATAAGAGAGAGCCATGCTCACTGGGACACTTTTCCTGAAATCACCCTGGCATGCTTCTGTCTATTTGTCCCCTTCCTCTTGCAGAGAGCTTCTGACCACCTTTGCCCCCCCCCCTTTCCCCATCGTGAGCTCCTATTGCGGTTAGAGATGGCCAATCTCCAGATGCAGGGTTGTCTAACACTTACACATGAGTGCTTTTCCTGATTACACTGAGCTTCCCAAAGTCAGGGCCAGGTCTTCTTAGGCCCCCTCATGTGAGTCCTTGGCCAGTCTCGGCGGGCTGGGGAGTTTGCTGAATGGCCACTAGTAGAAGCTGCACTGGGGATTCCAGAGCTCGGCATGAGGTTGAGAAGCTGGCTGCTGCTGGCTCTTCTGTGTGAAGAGGTGCAGAGGGCTCTCTGTTAACTCTGATTTTCAGCCTCAACAGCAAGCCATTACTAATGTGGCACGATGGCCTGATGATGGGTGGCAGATGGGTCTGGATGTGGCTTGGGCTAGAGTTGCCACAGAGCCCTGGTTTGGAGGTGGCTGAGTCATGAAGGATTGTGCCAGGTGTTGGGTGTGAAGAGTAAACATGGCGAGGGAAGATGGGGGGAGGGGCAAGGGTCCCTTACCAAGTAGATGTAGTAGCTGGAAGGCAGTGAGCCAGGCCTCCGGAATGGCTGCAGCCTGGGACAGGGACAGTCCCTCAGGGATGGGCATGAGGAGCCCTTCGGGGACAGTGACAAACTGAGCCTGGCCCCCGCCGGACAGCAGAGCCATGGCTGGGTCCCCAACTTTCCAGTGCCCCTGGCAGCCAGGCCCCAGCTCTGCCACGTGCCCAGATGCCTCGAGTCCCAAAATGCTGCTGGCTCCTGGGGGTGGGGCATACTGGCCTTGTCTCTGCAGAGAGAGGGGCACACCAAGTGGTGAGCAGGATCACAAGTCTGGCACCATCCCCCGGCCTCTTCCAATGGCTCCTCTTTTTTTTACGTCATTTTGTACATTTTTTTTTTGGCTCCTCTTTTTTACAGACAGAAAATTCAGACAAAGGCAGGTTTTGTAAGCCAGGAAAGAAAAGAGCAGTAACGTGTTTTATGCAGACCCACTCGTGGTCACATAGTTAGGGGGTATCACTTACGGTAGGGTCCTCATCGCCCTAAGATTGCAAATGGAGAAACTGAGGCCTAGGCAGGCAAATGCCTTGTCCAAGGCCGAAAAGCAGGACTAGGAAGCCTGCTGAAAGTGTGGGCTCCTTAAGGAGAGCTCTAGTTTATCAGGCACCAGTCTCTGTGCATGCCCAGCTGTCCCCAGAAGGCTTTAGACTAGAGGAGACGAACTAGGAGTGCGCATCAGAGCTCTTTGGGGAGATTTTTAAAACACACAGGCCTGTGTCCCTGTCCTGTTTATTTTTTTAAAGTGCCCAAGATGATTCTGGTGCACATTTCCACTTGCACCAATGCAGCTGGCCCAGTTTACCACTTCAAATGGCACCGAGTTTAGGGCGCTGCCCCCTGCTGTCTGGGACCCTCGCAGGGAAAAGTGCAATCTTTGCAGCCACCAAGACTGCAGTGTGAACCTCCTCTCATGTTGTGGCCTGGGGGTACTGCTTGACCTGTCTGACCCACAGTTCCTTCTCTAGAACACAAATGGTGACCTGGGGGTCCCGAGGAGTAGAAAGAAGAAGGACACCCACGTGCACACCGCCAACCCCCTCAACAAATGGTGGTGGCTCTACTTGTCCGGAAGCCTCAGCAGCTGACTACAGATTGACAGACGCGGGTTCTGCTTTGTAACTAACTAGTCCTGCATTTTGTGCAAAGGAAACTTAGAGGTTCCAAGTCTCAGAACCTCCAGCACGCCTTCACCTGGCCAGTCCTGCCCCTGCTGGTGTCCGATGCCCAGGTACCTGGAGCAAGTCGGCCCGGTTCAGGGCGCTGGCCACCACCTTCAGGAGGACTTCGCCCTCTCCCGGGCTCGGCTTGGGCACCTCCTTCAGGTGGAGGTTTTCTGGCCCTCCAGGCTGGTCAAAATGCACGGCTAGCATGTTCTCAGCGGACGCAGGAAGAGCCAGGCAGTCCGCGGAGCGCAGCCCGAGACAGCGCTGCAGCGCGCCCTGGCGGCCCGCGGGCTCCCTCGGTCGGTGCGGGCGCCGCTTCCTCCCCGGCGCCCACAGTCTCCAGATCCACGGGCCGGGTGGGTGGGGTGAATGTGCGGAGGAGGCGGCCGCCCCCCGCCGGAGGCCAGGCCCCAGCCCTCGGAGTTGGACTCCCCTCCCCACGCGGGCCGCCCCGCCGGCCTCAGTTACTCGCAGCCCCGGACCCTCGGGAGCCCCCGCGCCTGGGCCAGCCGCGGCCGCAGGGAGTGGGGCGCCGGACTCCGCGGGCGCAGGGCGGGGCTGACCCCAGCCAGCCCAACCCCCTTCTCCCCCCTCGCCCTTTAAAATGCAAATCTAGTGACAGCAAATGAGCTTTTCCTTCCCTTGGAGCCTCTGGAAACCAGTTTTCCCTCGGTGTGGCAGGGTTACTGACCCCGCTCTCACTGCTGGAGAGACAAGTCCCTCTCCCGGGACCCAAACCCGAACTCTGGGCGGGCGATCGGCCCGTTTCCCAGCCTGGCCGGCTTGGTCCCCTCCAACGCTTGGTCTGCCGCCTCTAGCCCCCGCGGGCAGGCAGCTGAGTGTGGGTGGCCGAGGAGAGGGCTGCTGAGGACGGGCGCGACGGGGTTACAGGGAAGGACCCTTCTCACGCCTGCTCTTCCTCGGGATTCCTGGCGAGCAGGGAGCTTCGCCTGCAAGTTGCTACCCAACTGGGGCCATTCTGACGGGCTCGGAGCTGTATAGATAGATACCACAGGGTCTCTCCACCTCGGCACCATGAGACATTTTGGAGGGAGGATTCTTGTGAAGTTAGGGATGTTTGGCTGCATTTCTGGTCTTTATTTATTAGAGACCCGCAGCCTGCGGTGGGTCTAGAGATAAAAATCTCTAGGCGCTACCAGATATTCCCTGGGGGCATAATTACCACCGAATAAGAGTCACTGGGCTAGGACAACACATGTCCCTGTATAAAAATAAGACAGGTGACATCTTCTTGCCGTCTTGTAATTTACCATTTCTTCCCATGCTTACTCATTTGAACTTCATAAACCTTCACTAAAAAGGAAACGGAGGGAGGTAGTAGGGGACTCTACCAGTTGGATTATCTGACCTAGAGCATATCTGCATAAAATAAACTACCTCTCCTCGCCTCTCCTTTTTTTCTGACTTACAAAATCTGACTTTATCCTGAATTTTCTTTTTTATTTTTTCCAAGATTTATTATGTATGCATACAAGAACTGGCCTATAGGCCAGAGGTGCAGGGGTGGGGGTGAGAGGATTCACCAGAGACAGAGGGGAGCAGAAGAGGTGAATCTACTGAAATACACTGCTGAGGGGAGCAGTGGGCAAGAAAGGAGAGGTCTGCTGCACCATGTGGGTCAGCTCCCTGGTTGAAGATGGAACTTGTGCAACAGTGTCTGCAGATAGCTTCATGGTGCTGAGACTTAACCTGTTGTGCCACCAGGAAGGCCCCTATCCTGAATTTTCTGTCTGAAAAAAAGAGGAGCTGTTGGAGGAGGACCAGGGATGGTGCTCACACTACTTGGTGAGCACTTCTCTCTGCAGAGACAAGGTCAGTATGTCCTGCCTCAGGGGCCAGCAGCATCTGGGCACTCTAGACACATGGCATAAGAAGAATAAATGGTTTTACGAGACATGCAGTTAGTGAGTGCCAGAGCCGGAGTCAGACTCCTACCGCCCCTGGTCCTGGTCTGAACTCTTCCTACTGTGCAGGCTGCCTTGCATGGTGTTTGCTCTATTTAGCAAATTTAAAAGTAATGATTGATTTCCTGGCATCTTAGAAAGGAGATCAGCGAATGTTCTTTAAATGGATAACATTATAGAACAGACTCATGTATCCATGGTGGGTTTCAGCTATTACTCATTTGGAGGCTCAGATAGTCTCATTTTGGACTAGCGAAACTTGCTCTCTAGCATGGCAGGTTTCTGAAGTCTCATCTTGTACATTTCCTGTCCCCAAACTGAATTCAGCCCCTTCTCACAGGAGTCTGGGTTCTCTGACTGGCAAGTGGTAACAGTGGGCACACAGGGTTGCTTCAGATCACCACTGTTCCTGGTCCTTTTTTGGTGGACAGAGCTGGGAGGGAAAATCCTGTTTTTAAGAGACAAATGATAAAGTGTTTTGCTGTTTCCAACTCAAACTTAGATTTATCATGTTTTCACTCCTGTGAGTACATAGTTTTGCAGAAAATCATGAGTCCAACTGATTTTAGCAGAAGGAGCCAGGCATTTAAAAAGTGGCTGAAGAACATTCTAAAGGGAGGACAGGTAAACGCCACGGCTCCAAGGCAGGAAAACGTGAGGAGCCTTTGAACAATCCAGCGTGCTTGCAGGGAGCAGAAGAACGAGACTGCAGCCCAGGCGCTGGGGCAGCAGGAGGCGGGGAGACCCAACCCGGGGGCGGCTCCGGGCCTGCAGTTTCCGTTTTACCCTGTGTGTTGCTTTTGCGGAGAATGGGCTGCAGGGGGCGCTGCAAGCACCAGGGTAAGAGGACACTGGCTTGGACTTGGATGGCATCAGGAGTGATGCGGAGGAGACTCAGCCCAGCTCACCAAGAAGGCAGGTGATGAAAGGGGATGCAGAGGCGGAGAGAGACAGGGAGTAAACTCCAGGGTTTGGGCTTGAGCTGCTATTCTTTTTTTTCTCATCTCTGAAAGGGAGACAAAAATACCCATTTCTTTTGGTCCTTGCGAGGGTCCCGTAAGAGTCCATTTCGCACAGTGCCAGGCACGCAACACATTGCACTTTCTTCCCTTGCTGATACAGGTGCGGTTCTCCAAGGAAAAGAAGGTGCCCTGGCCAGCTCAGGGAGGGAGGATGGAGGGTACTGGCACCCTCCCCTGAGTCTGAGCCAGAAAACCTCTTCCGCCCTGGAAGAGTCGCTGTCAGCTCCGGATCCCCGCAGCTTCCCCACTCCCACAGTGCCTGGGTTCCTGGAGTAAGCACCCCCCTCCTTTCAGGGCGCTGGCCACCTCCCTTCACGAGGAATTCCCCTTCTCCCTGACTCAGCTTGGGCACCTCCTTTAAGTAAAGTTCCTCCAGGTTGGTCAACGTGCACTGCTAACATCTTATTTGAGGGCACAGAGGTCGAGGGACAGAGGAAAGAAATGAAAAGTGGCTCACAGAAAGGAGCCCCGTCCCCCAAATCAGGATCACCAGGGCCCATGGGCCCCTCTCAACACTAGGTATCTGTCTGCGGGACCTAAATCCCCAAGCGTGGTGAAAGGGACGGGTGAGCTGGCTTTGGGGTGAAAGAAGCGAATCAAGTCTTCAGCGAGCATGGAGCCGAAGCATTCTCTAATGAGCGGGGTCCAGGATAGAGCGGGCTCTGTGGTAGTTCCTGTCCAGGGAGATAGCGGCTGCTTTCCAGGGTCTTGACGGGTAGGGGTGGGGCACAGGAAGGAAGTGGGGGGCATATCTGGAGCCATCCTAAAGGGAGACTCTCTAAGTCAGAACTGGGGTGGCTGGGCCTCACCTCTTGCCTCAGGTTCAACCTGCTGCTGCAGGCCTGGCTCCGGGAGTGACTTAAGTAAGTTCTGGGCAGAAGGCCCTTGCCTGGGATGTGGGTGCGTTCTGTTTGTTCATTTAAAAAAAAAAAAAAAAGTAGGCCCTTGCCGGTCACGCAGCGGGTTAAAGCGCAGCACTGGGAAGCTGACTGCTGCCTCCTTGGTGCGTGTTAGATGCCCAGCAGATGCACAGCCGATGCCCAGCCGGGACGTGACCCACATGGCGCAGCGGACCTCTTCTCTCTCGCCTGCTGCTCCCCTCAGCAGTGTACTTCGTCGATCTGCCTGTTCTGCTCCCCGATCTGTCTCTGGTGAATCCTCTTACCACCCTGCACCTCTGGCCTGTACTCCAGTTTTGTATGCATAATAAATATTTTTTTTATTTTATAATAGTTTATTTTTACATATCTTGTGCATTTTTCCATGTAAAAAATATTTTTAAAAAATTACCCTGGCAGGGCCCTCCCTGGTGGCGCAGCGGGTTAAAGCACTGCACTAAGAAGCTAAAGCCACTTCAGCATGAGTTCGATCCCTGCCTGCCCCGGAGGAGATCCACATGGCGTGGCGGACCTCTCCTGGCCCGCTGCTCCCCTCAGCAGATCAGAGTTGATTTGCCTGTTCTGCTCCCCACTCTGTCTCTGGTGAATCCTCTCATCCTCCGCATCTCTGGCCTGTACCCCAGTTCTGAATAAATACATAAATAAATCTTTAAAAAAAAAATTACCCAGGCATTCTAATAGTGTTGGTTGCACACGTTTGGTCCTTGAAGGAAACAACCCCTCCTCCAACCCCAGGTGGGGGTGACCTGTCTTCCTCCCTGCCCCTAGGGCTGACAGTATGGCGGGTGCTGTGCAGCTGGAACTCTGGATGCTGTGCAGGTGGAGGACGGTCACACAGCAGTGGTCCTGGCTCCTGCCCTGAACACAGACACCATGTTTGGCAGCCGGGGTGAGCATACTGGGCCCAGCTCGGTGCCAGTCCTGTGGTAGGCAGAGGAGGAGCAGTACAGACTGTGGGGAAGTATGAAGAAGGTGAGGAACAGGGACCTCAAAACACCCCCAGGATGACGCTAAAGGCTGTGGGGTCACCATGGATGAATGTGACTATGCTCACTGAAATCTCACAGAACCCCCGACGGTTGGGGTGGGAGATAATTCCTTCCAGATGTCCTGTGGGCTCCCAGCACCCACAATTGTTTTGTGCAGTTCTGCTGAGTCACCTTGAGACAGCAGCTTCGCTGGTGACCACACCCAAGCTTGTGGTGTGGGTTAGTGATGACTCATAGTTCAGAACACCCAGTAGTCTGAGTGTCTACCCCGCAGAGATGGGGCATTCCACCTCTGGGTGGAAACCAGCTTTGCAAGCCTGCAGAATTTTCTCTGGGTAATTCCTCCCCTCTGCCTGTGGGTGCAAAATCCTGAGGCTGCTGGTGCAGATCCTAGGAGCAGGGATTTAGAAGGCTCTGGAAGGGCTCTGAGCCAGTCTTGTCCACCCCTGTCCTCAGAGGGCTGCCTGTCTTGCTACCTGCACACTATCTTCCTGGGTACCCATCTGTGCTGCTCAGGACCTCAAGGCATTTTTTTCTTATTCCAGGCAATCGTTTTTATTGTTCATTCTCAAACTGACGGAAAGCATTTTCAAAAACTACTTGTCCCCTTTGTATTTTAAAATTGTTATCTAAAATATTTCCTCTTAAATTTTAATATTTCTGGACATAAATACTGATATTTTACACCAGTCTTTTACATGTGTCAGATGGAATCCAGATATTAGAGCAATTTGACATGTATGATCATCCACAAAAATACCCAATTTTTATTTTAACAGTTGGAAGCTTTTAAATTTTATTTTTTCCTTCCTTGTACTCATGTATTTTCATTCTACCTTTCTAATAGAAAGATATCCTACTATTGTTTATGCTTTGTTGATCATCCTCATCTGTAGCAAAAATATGAATGTAAACTGACATTAATTCAAGACAAATATTTCCTGTGGTCACAGGGCTCCGAGTGTTAAATTTCTTCTGGATTTAATTATCATCACAATATTATTAATCCACAAGTGAGTAAAAATATTAAAACTAAAATTTTATATTAAGTATTGTTTTGATTACTAAACATAAAAAGTAAATTTTATTGGAAAGGCATTTCTTAATGTTGTGGGTGAAGCTGAGTTTTTCCAAATAATTCTATGAGTGGGTGAATATTACTTACTGCTAGAATGAAACTGGGCTCGACATTAATTCTCTTCCCATTTTTCATTTTTATAAACAAGCTCTGAGAAATCTAATTTGCATAAATGAGATGAGAAAGAAAAAATTTCATTATAGGATGTCAGCCAATTTTTTGCACTGAGTTATATAGTAGAAACCACATAATGACCTACCATCAAAAATCATTTAATGATCTATTAGTTTGCAACAAATTTCAATAGGTCTTCCTTCAATCTTGTGGAAAGCAGTGTTAGAAATCACTCAGCCAATAAAGAACTTGTTATCCAGTCATAGGTGATTCAGGTTCTCAGCTTCTGGGATTACTCCAGCAGAGTTTTGTGAAGATTTCTCAAATGAGTACTAATTATACCTACTTCTTTTTTCACTCAGTCACCTTGTCTAAATTGATATACTCACCAAGTATTTGGAAAGTTCAAGTGTTTACTTAAATACATTTGGTTAAGATAATTTTGGGGGACCAAATCCACTTACTTCATCAAGTGCTTTAAATATATTTTCATAGGCCCTCCCTGGTGGTGCAACAGGTTAAAGTGCGGCACTGCAAGCACATCTGATCCCAGCCCTGCCCGTGAGGTGATCCACTTGGTGCAGCAGACCTCTCCTGACCGCCCTCAGTACACTGAGCTCCCCTCAGCAGTGTACTTAGTCGGCCAGTTCTGCTCCCCACTCTGTCTCTGTGAATCTTCTCACTGCCCCTGCACCTCTGGCCTGTACCCCAGTTCTGTATGCATAAATAAATAAATCTTATAAAATGTATTTTCATAAACATCTTGTTGCTGCAGACTTAAGTCATTTATGAAATCATCTATTGTATTCTAGCTGGCAAAGCCTACATTGTTAAACTAATCAACCTCATCAAATTAATTTGTCAGAAAGGTTTTCTCATTTTTCAATTCAAAAAATTATGTTAATAGGTGTCCTTGTAGCAGCTCTCTTTTCTGAAAAAATATATAGACATGGATCCTCTACTCTTAGAAGAATTATAATACAATTTATTTTTATTTTTATTTTTACTATTTCTCACTGATTAGTGGTCCATGCTTGGATGGCCTTTGCTCTCAGGTCCCATGGGGGTGATATGGACCAGATTCACATGAACTGCATTACGTCACAGGACCCTGAGTTCAGGGATTCTACCTACCTCTTTTAGGACAAGCAGTAAGCAAGCTTGCTCCTGGTTCTAGAGGGAGACATTACTTGATTTTTCAAAATTGCTTGCTAAAACATAACCCTCAGAAATAGACTAGATAAAGAGTGGTTAGGGCCTTGTATTCTTGGCATATCCAGCAAGATGTGTAGGAATAAGTGACTCATATAATGTTCAGTGATGCCTAGTGATGTCAGTGTTCTTATATTAAGGCCAATGAATGAACACAAAAACCAAAAAGAGGCCCTCCCTGGTGGTGCAGCGGGTTAAAGCACAGCAATAAGAAGCTAAAGCCACTTCTGCATGAGTTTGATCCCCGCCTGCCCTGGAGGTGACCACATGGCGCGGCAGACCTCTCCTGGCCCGCCCGCTGCTCCCCTCATCAGTGTACTTCTTCCATCTGCCTGTTCTGCTCCCCACTCTGTCTCTGGTGAAGCCTCTCGCCGCCCCTGCACCCCTGGCCTGTACCCCAGTTCTGTATGCGCAAATAAATAAATCTTCAAAAAAAAAAAAAAACAAAACCAAAAAACCAAAAAGAACAAGTTAATTGTTGTTGAACAAGTTGGGTGATCTCTTGAAATAAGGAAAATTGTTCCTTTAACTCATTCAGATCTTTTCAATATTTCTGCTCAGTGTTTTTTCAACCACAAAATAAGGCATTACTTTTTCTTTAGAATCTATCGATTTCTTCTAAAAAATTATGTCTTTCACAGTCCTCTGATGACTCATGTTCCTTTTCTTCTTAGATATTCTGCTGCAAGAAAATACAGTATGGTTATAATTTGTGAGCAGTAAATTACTACTGCAATATCATTCATTAATTCCACACATGCTGGTGACAGGTACTATTTGCTAGGCTCCATGATAGCTACAAGAAATACAAGGATGGCCAGAGAGTTATGACCCAGTTCTGCTTTCAGAGTCTAGGAAAACAGTCATATCAAATATGCTACTAAAATCTTTCATAATAAAACAATTTTAAATAGTCATAATTCCTTATTTTTCAAATTTTCTATAATGATCAGGTATAATTTTTGAGAGGAGAGAGATAACTGAAACAAGGAAATGGAAGTAAATATGAGACAAGTAATTGACTCCTGATTAGTTATAAGCATCATTCATCCTCAAGCATCCAACGACTTCCAAGAAGCCCATTCCTTCTCAACGCAGTAGAATGATGTTACCTCTGTCCTTCTACATAATAACATTATTTGAAGTCATCTGTACCCTAGCAAGACTCCCAATCTTGAATGTGGGTCACAGAACCTACATTAAAGTGGCCACGCAACTGCTCTGGTTTTCTCCAGAGGAGATATGGAGAATTAGCCCCAGTGCCAGCTTCCAGGAGAGAGTCTGGGCTGCTGGCAATCTATTCTAGCTTTATTTCTGGGCACCTTTAGCTAGATAATCAGGCACAATCTACATGTCTCTGTTCTGCCTTCCTGTTCTTGCCCTAAGTTATTGAGATGGAACTGTAAGGTGGAAAGTCCAAAAGCCCATAGTCAGCAACCCAATCCACATTGCCCTGTTATAGAATCTCTTCAAACTCTTCTCAAAGGTGGCTTTTTTTAAAAAAAAGATTTATTTATTTATGCATACAGAACTGGGGTACAGGCCAGAGGCGCAGGGTCAGTGAGAGGATTCACCAGAGACAGAGCAGGGAGCAGAACAGGCTGACTGACAAAGTACACTGCTGAGGGGAGTGGCAGGCAGGTCAGGAGAGGTCTGCCAGGCCATGTGGGTCACTTCGGGGTCAGGGATCAAACTCTTGCTGAAGTGGCTTTAGCATCTTAGTGTTGTGCTTTAACCCGCTGCGCCACCAGGGAGGGCACTCAAAGATGGTTCTCATCACCAACTTAAGGATTTCATCCTGAGTTGGGTCCTGCACTGGCTCAGTCCACTTTATTCCTAGAGTACCCCACTGCCTGCTGTGTTGCATGGTTTATGGTAATCGGTGCCAGGGAACTGTGACCCTGGGAAGGTCTGTAGAGGTACAAGTGTGTGTGAGAGTACTGTTGTTGTGATGGTACTTCATGGAACAAACCCAACCTTCTTAGGAGAGACGGACAATGAGTTTTAGCTTTGCACCAGTGCCTGGGATCCGTTTTCCTCTGCCTTAGCAGCCTCTACCCTTCCAGTGGCTGTGTAAGTAACCCCACTGTCCTGCCTGAGAGCTCCCCTTACTGCTCTAGTTGCTGTGAATCAGGCCTTTGTGACTTTCAGTGGGAAGGCTCAGCTACCATAATCAATGAAGACAGGCACTGGGTAAGACAAACTTACCCAACTTCTCCGTGGCTTCCACACACACACCAGGATACATGCCCTCAGTGTAAGTTGCTACCAGAAGATACAGATGGGTCTTCACAACAACCACACCAGTGTTCTCCTGGAGGAGAACAAAACAGAGTGCCCTTCTCATGTTCTAATACAGGACTGGCAGTTATGATCCAGTCTCATTGTCCACCACTTTCTGACTTCCATATATTCATATATTTGTTTTTGGACTCTACCCTTTTCCACTAACTTAGCCATGTTGCCTCAGAAAGAGTTGGGCTGTTGTTAATACTGCCTGTATATTTCCCATGTTACCTGAACGATTGCAATATATCCCCTACCTGAATGTAAATAGAGGCTGTGATACAATTTAGTAATGGAGTTTAGTGTTTAGCTCTGGGCTTGAAACTCAACACCTCCATTATCTGCCGAATGACCATGGCAGAGTTATTTGTAAGCCACAGTGTCCTCACCTGTAAAATGAGGCTACTTATTTATGATGGGGATGAAGTATGTCTAACCCGTAACATAGGGCATCCAGTGAGTGTGAATTTTAACTCTTTATTGATTGCTTATAAGCAACAAAGAGAGGCTTTTCTCTTTTCTTGAGGAGGAAAACGTAGCATATGAAGGATGGACGCAGTAGAGAGAAAGAGTGCAGGCGAGGTTCAGCTTAGACTTAAGAATGAAAGGTTTTCCAAAACCAGACTCTGTTAGTGCTTCCTTTCACCTCTGTCTGCCCGCCGCTGGCTACTGTCGCCAACACTGCACACACAGCCTTAGCTTGTTTTATAGATAGGTTCAGGAGGGGCACAGACTGGAGTCAAATTCTTGAGAGTTTTAACCAGCTGTCTTCAAATCTTGAACACTTACATTCTTAGCATAAAGAGAATAATCATCTGCCCGGACACATCTGTAATCCTTTTCCTTGAAATACAACCCTTCTCTTCGGGCTTGCAAAGGGTTCTTGGCGAATCCATTCACAAGCGTCCGGACATCAGAGGGCATTACCTGAGGAGATGGAATAGAGTAGAAGTTGGCAAACTAAGGCAGGCAGTCAAATTTGCCTGTTTTTGTACTCATGAAAGTTGAGAAGAGTTTTTTTACTTTTAACTGGTTGGGGGAGAAATCAAATGTGAAAACTGTCTGAAATTCAAATTTGTGTCCACAACTAAAATTTTATTGGGTCACACTCACACCCCTTCTTTTATGTGTTGTGAATGGCTGCTCTCCCGTCACAACTGCAGAGCTGAGTACTAGTGACAGACAGCCTATGATCCAGAAACCGAACATATTGACAAGAAAAGTTCAGTTAAAACTCTTAGGTCTGGGCCCTCCCTGGTGGTGCAGCGGGTTAAAACACAGCACTAAGAAGCTAAAGCCACTTCAGCATGAGTCCGATCCCGCCCCGGAGGTGACCCATATGGCGTAGCAGACCTCTGCTGACCCACCTGCTGCTCCCTTCAGCAGTGCACTTCGTCAGTTGGTCTGTTCTGAGCCCCACTCTGTCTCTGGTGAGTCCTCTCACCGCCCCTGCACCTCTGGCCTGTACCCCAGTTCTGTATGCACAAAAAAACCCAAACCAAAACCTAAAAAACCTCTTAGGTACACAGTTGCTTATTCTTACATTAAATCCAGGTGACGCTACACACAGGGAGCGCTCGTGGAGTTTGATAAGGGCTGCATTGTCCACATGCTTTGTCCCCAGGAGGGTGTCTAAGAGCAAATTCTGCAAATGGCTCATGCTCCCTCAGATCTGAAAAAGGAAACTGCAGTTGACTGATTGGTTGTGGCCACTCTCTGAAAGGTCTCTGAATACAAACTCATCTTTGTGCCCCGCCTGAAATACTCTGGACACCCCCATGCATACTTTGAAAAGATGAACAATAAAATGGCCCATCATCCAATGTCCATAATACGCAAAGAGAAAAATAGAAGGCTAGACGATCGCAGTTAACACAAAGCGGGTTATACACGAGATATGATAGTACATCACAACCTCATATTTTTCAGTCAATGGTGTATCAACTGCGGTTAAAAAACAAAAGCCAAAACGCCCTGCTGCGATTGAAAACCACCAAGCAGATGAAAACCAATAACCCAACTGTCACATCCACTTAGCAACTGCCCAGTAGCCCGAAGGGGCTAAAAACACCTTGTCAGACACTTAAAACCACATTTTCGCCACAAGTACTCGACTTGTAGGGCCTGTCTCATCGGGACTCCCGCCACAAACACGCACAGGCGGCACACGGGGCTGGGGGGCCGCCGAGGGCCAGCCGAGGCCCAGCGATCTCTGGACCTTTGACTCAGGCTAGCGACAGCCGCGGGGCAACGGAGCAGTGGGAGGGCGGGGCGGAAGGCCAACGTGCCCAGCTATTGGCTGCCACAGCTGCCCGTCAAGGCCTGTGGCTCCACCACTCGCCCACCGGCGCCGCCCCTCGGTGCTCCGCGGGACGAGGCCGCGGAACTAGTTGCGCTGGGTTCAGGGTCCCGGCGGGCTCGGTCCTGTGGAATTCGGGGTCCGCCCTTTGCCTCCGGACGCGGACTCATTTTCATCCGCCACGGCGGAGGGGCCGTAGGGGGCTGAGGCCGAAGACACTGGACGCGAACGTTCTCGCGTTCTGAGGGCCGGGCACCTGCTGACTGCGCGCCGCCCCACGCCTCGCTCTCCCGCTGCAGCCCACCACTCCGGGCCGTAGGCGGTCGGGCAGTTCCCGCGCGGTGTCGGGGAGCCGAAGGCACTGCCGCTCTTAGGCGGGGAGCTGAGGTGCCCGTCGTGGCCGGCACCTCGCTGCCAGCCGGGCGCAGGCCGCGCGCATCTGGCTGATGGGGCGGGAGCGAAGGGTGGGGCGCGGGCGCTGTGAGCCCACAGGGCAGGTGCAAACCCTAAGAACAGCGCCTCGCCCAGACCCAGCCCTGGGGGGTCGGGGGTGGGGCGGGACTTCCGAACTTTCAAAGCTGGAGGAACCCCCGCGTTTTGCCCCAACGCTCCTCCCTTGCTTCTCCAAGCAGCCCCCGGGGGGCATGCAACTCGCCATTCGCGCCCAGCAGTCAGAAAAGTGCAAACCCGGCTCCTGGAGACCAGGCTGACCACTGCCACGCCCGCTTGGCTGGCCTGTATCGCAGGCGAGCGAGCAAATGCTGGGGCGAGGGGGGGGTCCAGCGACCCGCTTAGGCAGGCTCTGAGGACTGCAGCGAAGCCTGCGGTGACGGCCTGTTAGAGGACGCCTCGGTGGCTGGTTTCTGTGTTGGATCCATGTCTGCTCTTGGTCACACATAATGAATTTTGATTAAACAGAAAGGAAAATAAGATTATTGTGAGGGCTCATTACTAAGTAAGCTAATTTTTTAAGTTTTTTCTAGGGGCTCTGTTATTTGTGACTACAATGAAAAACTTAGACAGTGATGACTATGACTATTTTCTCAAGCCCAAGAGCTCGAAAGAATGGCTGGAGCCGCAACCACTTCCTTTTATGGAGGTATAATAATTTGGCGTTTTCAATTTTATACTTGGATGGTTGCATCGAGAAGGGCCTTCTGCTGAGTATTTTTCTGTTTTATTCTGGTCTGTGTTGTTCCCTCCTTTCTCCTTTGCGTTTGCACTCCATTTTCTGTTTTCTTAAGCTCAGTGCTTACATAGCTTTCCTAATATAACAAAACAAAGTTTCTCATCAAGCACGGCTTTAGTTGCACCATCCAAATTTTTATGCTGTGACTTTTTTGATTGTGATTTTTTTTCCAAACTACTTTATTAAGGTATCCCTTATATACAACAAATTGCATGCATTTGAAGTGGAGAGTTATAAATTTTAATTTGTCACACAAGAAGCCACCATAACCAGGATAGTGAACATCCAATACTTCCATTTTCCTCATGTATCCCCTTGTAATTCCTCCCTCTGCCTATTTGGTTTCTATTACTATAATTAATTTTGCATCCAAAAACTTTTATACATGTGTAACTTTACAGCATGCATTCTTTTTGTCTGGCTTCTCTCACACAGCGAAATTATTTTGCTACCCATTCATGTTGTTGCCTGTATCAATATTTCATTCCTTTTCTCCCCTAAATGTTTTCTACCCCAGTTTGTCCATGCTGTTGAAGAACACTTGGATTGTTTTCAATGTTTAGCTGTTACAAATAAAGCTGTTAGGAACATTCATTCACATGTCTTTGTGTGGACATATGTTTCCATTTCTCTGATTTCCATTCTAATTGTAGAATGGGTGCATCATTATGATAAATGAATTTAATTTTTTATGAAACTGCAAAGGCAATTATTACATTTCCACTAGCAGTAATCGAGTTTCAGTTCTTCCCATACCAGCCAATTGTTTTGACTGTGTAGTACCTAGTCTGTAAAGCTGAGACATTGTAACAGATTCGTAAGTGGCATCTCATTGTGCTTTTGGTATGTTTCCCTAATGATTAGTGATGTTGAACGTCTTATGGCTTTCATTTTATTTAATATATCTTTCCTGGTGAGGTGTTTGTTCAAATATTTTGTCAGTATTTTTGTTGGGATGTTTGTTATTGTAGCTTTTACTGCTGAGATATAATACTCCTACCATAAAATCCACTGAAGTGTACAATTCAGTGTTTTTTTTTTTTTAGCATATTGACAGGGTTGTGCACTTTTCACTATTATCTAATTCCAAACTATTTTTGTTGCCTCAGGAAGAAATGCCATACTCTTTTGAAGTCATTCCCCCACTTCCTATATTGCCTGTGGCAACCACTACTTCTACTGTCTCAGATTTGCCTATGGACAACTTACACAACTAGAATCATGTTTTTATGGCTGACTTCTTTCACTTAAGCATAATATTTTTTTTTGTTTTGAATTCTGAGTATTTATATCTCATTCTAGAAATTCAAATATTTTCTAAATATTAACTAACTTTAAATGATATTATATGTCATCTATAATTTTTTTTATTACCAAGTTTATTTTTACATCATTTTGCACATTTTTTTCCATCTCTATTGTAATCCCCGCGGGTTTCCCATCACCAAATCACCCCTGTGCCACCACCATAGTCCCGTGCATTTCTCTCCCTTCCCCCCCCCCTTTTTGATCCCATTCCCCACTCCACCCCCACAGAATGTCTCTAGTATATGGTTGTTCATTATTTTTGTTATTTTCTCGCCCGGTCCATTATACTCCTGCTATGAGTGAAACCATCCGGTATTTTTCTTTCTCTTTCTGGCTTATCTCACTAAGCATGATCTTTTCCAGCTCCATCCAAGTTGCTGCAAAAGACATGTGTTTCTCTTTTTTGGTTGCTGAGTAATATTCCATTGTATATATGTACCACATCTTTTTTATCCAGTCATCTACTTTTGGGTATTTGGGCTGCTTCCATGTTTTTCCAATTGTAAATAAAGCAGCAATAAACAAGTATCTTTTTCAATCAGTGTTTTTGTGTCTTTTGGGTAGAGACCTAGGAGTGGGATTGCTGGGTCGTAGGGAAGCTCCATGTTTAGCAGTTTGAGGAACCTCCAAACAGTTTTCCATAGTGGTTGTACTAGTTTGCATTCCCACCAGCAATGCAGGAGAGTTCCTTTTTCTCCACATCCTCGCCAACATTTGTTGTTGCTAGTTGTTTGAAGATGTGCCATTCTCACTGGGGTGAGGTGGTATCTCATTGTGGTTTTAATTTGCATCTCCCTTATTACGAGTGATGTTGAACATTTTTTCATATGCTTCTTGGCCATCTGCATTTCCTCTTTGGAGAAGTGTCTTCTTAGCTCTCCTGCCCATTTTTTGATGGGGTTGTTTATTTTTGTTGAGTTTCATCAGTTCTCCGTATATTTTTGTGATCAGTCCTTTATCGCTACTTTTGTGTGAGAAAATGTTTTCCCAATTAGTGATCTTTCTGTTTGTTTTTAGTAATGTCTCTTTTGCTGTACAGAAGCTCTTTAACTTGATGTAGTCCCATCTATTTATCTTTGCCTTCACTATTGTGGCATTGGGTGCTCTGTCTTTAAAGATGTCGCTGAAGTGTATGTCGTGTAGTGTTTGACCCATCTTTGCTTCTAGGTATTTTATTAACTTAAGCATAATATTTTTAAGGTTCATCTATGTTGTAGCAGGTATCAGTATTTCATTTCTTTTCATGACCAAATAACATTCCATTATGTGACAGTGGCAAATTTTGTCTTTTCATCAATGGATGGTCGTTTTTATGGGGTTGTTTTTAGTTTGGGTTATTTTGAATAATGCTGCTACAAATATTTGTACAGAATTTTCTGTATGAACATATTTTTTTCTATTCTTTTTTGGGCATAAAATCTAAGAGTGGAGTAGCTGGGTCACATAGGAACTGACTTTTTGGGGAGATACCAACTGTTTGCCACAGAGTCTGTGCCATTTTATGTTCTCATCAGCTATGTGGGAAGTTACTTGTGTCTCCACTTCTTGGAGCTCACTGATTTTCTTGCATTTGTAGGCTTATTGTTCCAACACATTTGGAAAAAATTTAGCCATAATTTCTTCAATTTTTTTTCCAATCCACCTTTCTTTTGGGAAATATAATTTGGGAAATATGCATGCATGCATATATATATATATATATATATATATATATATATATACCAGCCTAGTGATACTCTTAATTTTTTTGACTCCCCCTCCTTCTTTTTCATTTTGGACAGTGTCTATTGTTGTAAATTTATTTCTGTAGCATCATAGCCACTGGCAAGCCTGTCTGGTACATTTTCCATCTCAGATATTACAATTTTCATCCTCAGGAGTTTTAGTTGGATAGTTTTCATATTGTCCCTGCCTGTAAACATTTAATATTCTGGCCAAATAATTTTATTATCTATCATTTCTGAAATAGTTTTGATTTTTTTTTCTTCATCTTTGCTATAATTTTCCTTCTTTGCATGCCTGGTGATTTTTTTTATTTATTCATTCAGAACTGAGGTACAGGGCAGAGGTGCAGGGGTGGTGAGAGGATTCACCAGAGACAGAGTGGGGAGCAGAACAAGTCAACTGTCGAAGTAGACTGCTGAAGGGAGCAGTGGACTGGTCAGAAGAAGTCTGTGGGGCCATGTGGGTCACCTCCAGGGCGGGGATGGAACTCATGCTGAAGTGGCTTTAGCTTCTTAGTGCTGTGCTTTAACCAGCTGCACTACCAGGGAGGGCACTGCCTGGTGATTTTTTTTTATTGGATGCCAAATATTGTCAATTTCACCTAGTTGAGTGATGGATATTTTTAATTTCCTATAATTATTTTGAGCTTTGTTCTGAGATACAGTTAAATTATTTCAATACAGTTTGATCTTTCAGGTCTTGCCTGCAAGCTTTGTGAGGAGGGAGGCTCACAGCAGCAACTGGCATGTGGCTAATTTTGCTTCCATATTTATTCAGAACCCCTCTGTGCTTTGCAAACCATGAGCTTCTCACCCCGTCTTGAGAGGAATAGCTCCTGGGGCTGTGTGGCCCCCTAGGGAGCTTCTTCCTAACTCTTTCAGGTGTCTCTTTGCCTAGGGTTTCCTTGGGTGGTTTCCTGCATGCATATCGTTTCTAGCATTCAGCAGATGACCAAAGCATCTTGTAGCAGCTAGCGCTCCACCCTGCGAACACTAGTGACCCTGGCTCCCCAGACCCCCACTTCTCCCACGGCTCTCACGTAAGGGATACTGCTGGGTTCCCTGTGACTTCTCTGACCACTAACGACTAAATGAACTCAAATAGAGGACTGATTGTATCTACTCAAACCATAAAGATGAAAATCATTTTATTGGCTGTGGAAAAAAGATGGGAAGTATAGGGGGAAAGTAGGTAGGACTTGTCTACCTACTCCTACCTGTCCACCTACTACTCTCCCTCGTCATTTGACCATGTTGCTACTCAAAATCTCTGCTATTTGAGTGGTGGTTTGTCATACCATGAGACTAGTAGAGAGCAGAAAGATTCAAATACTATCTAAAAAGTATTTGATGGTGTGAATTGAGGTAGAAAAGAGTATAGAGACTTTGCAGGGATGGTGTGAGTTCAAGTAGTACTAATAATTGCTTTCTTCTATGGTTTGATTTTCAAATTTTCATTGTGTCGTTTTAGGCATTAGCTAAAGAAGATGTTGATGCAGCTTTTCATTCAATATTATATAGAGAAAATTATGCAATTAAGGTAAGAATTGGTTGCAGAATGTCACAAAACTAATTTTTTTTTACTTTGATGTCGTACGTCCTCATAAAAATTTCAGAAAATTCAGAGAATAGAATTAAAAACTCATGAGCTTTTAGGACTAGTTGACTTCCTGCCTTTGTATCCTTTGTGGAGATTTCTTCACAGAGGCCCTGTCACTTACTCTCTACTTGCTGTTCCTTCATCTTGTGGTGCTTCCCTGGAGTAACTTAGTATCTGTTAAGAGCTTTAAGGATGCTCATTAGAACACACTAATTATTACTCAGGGATAGGTAAGAACCAAGATTTATCTGTAGCAGGATGGGTTTAATTCTAAGACCAGAAGAATGTCCTTATGAAGAATATTAAAGACTGACATGGGTAACTTGCTTTTGCTTTTCAGAATTTTCTTTAGAGTTGTTTGCAAAGGAAGGGAGGTCTTTATCTACCCCATGGCAGGGTGCTGGCACCCTCGCTCCTAAACACAACTATAAAGGACTGACACAAGCTCTTAGCAAGCCGAGACGTGTCTAGCTCTATTACATCGGGACTTCAAGAACCATGACAATGCTTCCTTTCTATGCTTGTCATTATTTTTTTCTGCAGCAAGTATCTTTTATTTCTTATTCTTTATGTAACCCCTTCTCTTCTTAGATAACTTGTCACTCTTTAGGACTCACTCCAAATATCTCTTACCTAGGGAATCTTTTCTTGATGTAAACTTCTCTCATTATAGTGAAATACAGATAACATAAATTTGCCACTAATAACTTTTTTAAGTGTGCAATTTAATGCCATTAATTGTATTCATTTTTTGTACAAACTCGACCACTGTATTTGCAAAACTATTTTATTATCCCAACCAAACGTTCATACATATTAAGCAATATCTTCCCATGCTCTTTCCCAAGTCCCCAGCCTCCAGTTTATTTCCTTTCTATGAATTTGACTAGTCTGATATTTTATGAAAGTGTAATCCTCTAACAGTTGACCTTTTGTATCTGGCTTACTTAGTATATTGCTTTCAATAGTCTTCACTGTTAACACGTATCAGATCTTCACTCCTTTTTATGACTGAACAATATTCTGTTGTGTTTATCTACCACATTTTGTTTATATATTCATCTCTTGTTAAACATGTGGTATTTACATCTTTTGACTAATGTGAATAATACTGTAATGAATGTATACAATATTATTATATATTATTAGTATACAGGAGTGTGTTTCAATCCCAATTTTAAAATCTCTGGAGTGTACACTCTCAAATAAAATTGCTAGTTCATATAATGACCCTGTTTAACTTCCTGAGGAACCACTAAACTGGAAATCTTGCCTTCAGTCACAACTGTCTATCTCCTATGTCTTGTGTGTGTGTGTGTGTGTCCGTTATATGTCCCTTTGCCCACTGTTGTATAGAGGCAGATATGTGATCTGTCTCCCCAGGAAAGCACGGCTGTGTCTCATTCATTTCATCCTTCCAGAATAGTGTGTGTGTGTGTCACACTTAGAAGCGAAATCAGTGACTGAGTTGATAATGATCTTGTGAGTTATTCCTAGGAACATAAAGTTTGAATTTTAGAATATGAAAGCTGTAGGATAATATATTTGTCTTTTCTATCACTGTTCACTAGGAACTAGATAAGTATTTGAAACATAATGACTTCTTAAATACAAGAAGAAAGGAGATACTATATAAAAGATGGGTTGACCATGTGGCAAATCCTCTGCAGAAGAAAATTATAGAAAAAGTTTGTTCACATAAGAAGATTAAAAACAGGAGAAAAGAAGAATTAGATGGTTTTTTAAAATACGTGAATAAACAGGTACTAAGAGATCATCTGATACTCTTTTCAGTTGGTTTAAAAATTAAGGTTAGGATCATCCAAACACTAAGTTCCCTTCTCCCAGATATGGCTAATCTAGATTCTGTGATAACACACACCTTCTTAGATCTAGGGCGTTTGGAAAGGATGGAGGAGGCGACTTTGGCCTGGGTTTCAACGAGTATTTTAGAACCAGTTTTTTCCCCTTCCTCCCATGTAATTATTAATTCTAAATACCAATTTTACAAATATTGATCCTACACATATGTTTTGTCTCTTTTTTTAAATTTGATTATTTGCAAAGCTATAACATAGTTTTATGTGCTTGTTATTTAAAAGAGATCCTAGAAACCTGACTATACTAATCATCAAAAAATACCAAGTATTTTTATGTTCTAACATTTTTAATTTAAAAGCTTGCATACTTTAATTATCTTCCTTCCATTACTTTAACATTTGCTATTTGGATAAATTAAATTTCAAATTCAGCCATCTTTTCCCTTTTGCATTTGTCATTCTTGAGTCCTATTATGCTCAAAATGTATTGTGAGCCTCATTTTCTTCTGTGTGGCTTTATTTCCTCCCTATAGGGAAATGCATTTATAGAACATTATGATCCAAAAGAGTATGATCCTTTTTATATGCACAAAGAGGATCCCAGTTTTCTGAAGGTAGGATAGATTTCTTATTTTAATTGTTGTATTATGTGGTTGTTTATTTTGAGCAGTCCTAACATATGAGTAGATCTTTAGTGATTCCCTAAGAGTATTATAACATCTTAAGAAGAGTTAACCATCCCTGTACCTTAGGAACAAAAAACTCAAAGGCCATAGTAAATTAAATCTCTGTAAAATTTGAAATATTATTTAATAATTAGATAAGAGGTAAGTTGTAGAAATTTCATAGACTTTAAATTTGTTACAAAAGTACATTTCATCATAGATAAATGAGAAAAGACTACTTATAGTTGCCTTACCCAGAATTAATTCATAACATTTCCTGAGTATACTTTAAGACTTCTTTTTTGTGGGTATGCACATACCCAGAGATACCTTTTTACTTTGCAAATATGGGATTATACCATACATTGGGATTTAGTAGTTTATGATTTACTTCTTTTTCTTTGTTAATAAATTTAGATACATAGTGTTAAGACTTTTTTTTTTTTTTCATTTTACTTCATTTCAGTGCTATACATGAAGTAATTCACAGATGAAGCAGGAGAGTCACAGATAGGGTAAATTACTTGCTCAGAGTCACACAGTTGGAAATAGCAGAGCATATTTAACCATCTTTCTATATCATCGTTTTTAAAAACATATCCCCTGTTTTAAGCACAGATATATTTGGATCTACTGCTTATAAATCCCATTATTTTGGGCATCCTGTGGCTATCTATCTTTTAATTTTTCCTTTGGATGACTTACTAGAAGTAGAACTACTGAATTAAATGTTATAGATTGTTTTTATTCATATTGCCAAATTGTCCTTCTGAATGATTGTATAAATGTATAAATTCCCAGTCCATTTCACATACTTTCGCTAAGCGTGACTATTATCAACCAGAACAAGACAAACAAGTCTGCCTTGGGTCACTGCTGCATTTGTTCCCCTCGCCCCCAAGTGAACTTAGTGCATGTGTAATATTGTCCCTATTTTTATAGGGGAGAGGTAAACCAAGAGTTTGGAGTTAAGAGTCCTAGACCCACTAACTAGTAACATATATAATAAAGGGGTAGAGTTTGGATCTGAGGCCAGTCTTTTTGTTACCCAAGCTCAGTATTTTTTTTTTTTTTCAAGCTCAGTATTCTTTATCATGCCACCTTGCTAAATGAACCCAAAGAGAACTTTTAAGATATGAGGAACACTTTGGGTTAATAGCTGCAGGACCTCTGAAACTCTTAGGAGGTCCATGAGGCCAAATCTTTTAATAATAGGGCTAAATGTTATTTGCCTTGTCACTGTGGTGGGCAAAAACTCTCTGGCGCTACAGACAACTTGAGTAGCACAACATCACCAAGTCATGCTAGTAGTCACTCTGTTCTTCATTCCATGTACCCCCTTTTTTAAAAAATGTGCTTTCACTTAAGTGTCTGATCAAGTAGCAAAAATTACTGATTTATTAAATCTTGCTCCTTGAATGACATCATTCAGCATTTTGTGGGATGAAGTGGGCAATCTGCAGAGAAGGTTCTGCAGCATGCAAACATATAGTCGATGGCTTCAATTTTGAGCTGACTTGATTTTTATTAAATACTATTTTTACCTGAAACAACAACTTACAACTGGCTCTGGTGATTAACAGTCAGATTAATATGACTATGGCTGTCTTGGGTAATGACAGACAACTTCTGGAAAATAAGTGAAGTGAATACATCACATGAAAAACAACTGACAGTATTTGTTACTTGTGACAAGCTATGAACTTCCAAGTAAAATAATTAGATTTTACTGGTGATATTAGTAATGGCACTACTTGTGATTATTATATAATAAAGTGTACTAACATTTGGAAGACTCACATAACTCAGTGATCCAATTTTCCCCCAACCAACCAAAGAATAGTCACTGTGATTTGAAAAGACTTTTCGAACAAGAATGAACCATGTTTCCTAGGCTGCAGGGCCTTGCTTAAAAAGGTAGTGGAGTGTTTTTGTCTCTTTGTAATGTGTTGAATATATTTCATGGTCAAGTGATTAGTGTGTAGATAGTGTATTCTCGATTTTTCTGGTATCAGAGCCATACATTCATGAATGGAATAGACTGAAAACACTTGCAACCCCGTGCTCACACAAGTGCTTCTCGTACAGGTTACCATGCCACCACTTCGGGACCCTTTGAAAAAGGTACAATTTGACAAAGATGATGAAAAAAGAACTCTTCTTCAGTGTGAGAATGGTACTTAGTTCCTAATTGTTATGTGATTTCATCTCCAGAAGCAATGGGAGCTACATTTGGGGTGCTAATTTAGGTTACTAATCTTCCTGCAGGCAAAATATATACAATGAAAGAATTTAAAGAGGTTGAGAAGGCCAAACTGCATTCCAGATTCCCAAGAATTTCTAATCCAAGGCAGTTTATGACTCCAAATGAGTGGCTTAAACTGCCTAAATGCTACATAGAAAGTGAATTTTGTAAAAGGAGAAGGTAACAGTTAATATAATTTACTATGGGATCTCATGGAATTTGAAAATGTCCTTAAGACAGTGGTGTAAATTTTGTCATAGCAATGATTGTTAAACATTTCATTTTTCATTGAGAAATCTACTCTAATTCCTCTCTTCATTCTCTGATACTTTTTTGGGGTAGTTTCAAGATTTTCTCTTGGTTTCTGTTGGCTGAATTAGACTGTGTTTAGGTGTGTGTGGGGGGAAAGGGGTTGTTATCCTTTCTTTCTGTTTGTTTCCTTGGGGCTTTCTCAGATTTTTATATCTGTGGCTTGATATCTTGGTTTTTTTGTTTGTTTTGGTAAATTTTAGGCTATTTACACTGCAACTATTTCTTAAATTCCATTATTTTTTTTCCTAAGACTCCAATTATATGTATGTGAGATAATTTAATAGATTCACAGCTCCACAGTTCTTATGCCCTGTCCTTTTTCTCTTTCCCCCCACTTGTGTTTCACTTGGACAATCTCTGTGCACCTATCTTTAAGTTTCCTGAGTTTCTCCTCAGTCCCTTCTGTTGATTAGCCCATCACGTGATTTTTTGTTCCATATACTGATGCCCATTTAAGGGATTCTTCATCTCTGATGTAATGATTTTTATTCCTAGCATTTCTATTTGAGTTTTCACATAGTTTCATTTCTTCTGAAAATATTCATCTGTTCATAGATGTTCCCCTTCCCACTAGATTCTTTGATATATTAATAATAGTTGGCCTCCCTGGTGGTACAATGGGTTAAATCTCAGCACAATGATGCTATCAGCAGCCACTACAGCATGAGTTCAATCCCCAGCTGGGGAGCTGACCCACATGGCACAGCAGACCTCTCCTGTCTCACCCGTTGCTCCCCTCAGCAGTGTATTTCCGTTGATCCACCTGTTCTGCTATCACTCTGTCTCTGGTGAATCCTCTCACTCTACCTCCCCACAATTCTGGCCTGTACTCCAGTTCTAGGAGGCATAAGTAAGTAAATAAATAAATCTTAAAAATTTTTTTCTATCTGATCATTCCATCAGTAGGTTCATTTCCAAATCTGGTGATGTTGGTTTACCTCTTGACAGTGGATTCCTTTGTCTTCCTATTACATGACTTTATTTTGGGGCATTCTTTTCACCTAAATTGGGAAAACGTTCCTTCATAAAGTATTTGCTTCTGTCTCTCTCTCCCTGACACAGCTGAGATGTCCTTAACTGGGCCCACCTCTTCCCCTTCCAAAGGTCTAGGCTCAGTGTGGTCATCTTCAGTTTAGTGTCCCCACATTTTAGGTGGGCAGGGCTCATGTCCTGCTAACCCTGTTATGGCCTCTTCCCTGAGTGTATTCTTCCTGTACTTCTGCCCACCGCCATGAGCCCAGCTGCCCACACTTCTGGCCTCCACCACCCAGGGTTTGGATTCTGTCTGGGAAAAGCATTTTACAGTTCTCCTTGCCCATGACACAATCTCTCTTGCTTCTTATTATTGCAGTACAGTATAAGCTCTCTGTGGGTAGAGAGTACTTTAAAGTTTGTCTAAGTGACTCTTGGTTCTCAGTAAATAGTAAACTTCATGGTTTTAGCAATTCATAACACCCATGAATATACAATAGTATATATGCTAGAATATACCAGCATTTAGTGGCCTTTGGCCAATATACATAGGTCAATGTGCAACAAAAATTTCTGCAGTATAGTTTTCAAAACACCCTCACACACACTATCTTGTTAAAGGTTAAAAGTGAAAGTGAATTTTAACTACAGTAACTTTGACCCAGCGCCCACGACAAGAGGACCTCACCTTCTGGAACCTCTGGAAGAAGAAAAAGCTATCGTTTGTAGGTAAGCTCAGTTATAGTCCGGAGTTTGTGTCATTTTGGATGCTTGCTGTATTTGTCCTGCTTTTAAGCTGCTGGCATCAGAGCTGCGGCCCGTCCCAGACTCTCACTGCCTCGTCCAGCCTGATGCTACCTTGTCTGCGGGAGGGAGGTGGATGAAAATACTACCGGAGCAAAGTAATGTTGTTGATTGGGGTTTCTTTCTTGTAAGCTTATGTAGAACTCAACAATTGCAAATGTGAATAGAGTATTAAATACGACAGTAGAGTTGATAGAATTCTTTCCTTTCTGATTCTTCCCTATAGAAATAAAGGGTCATCTCCTTTGGAGCAAGAACCTCTATGCTATCAGGAGGGACAGAACCCAAGCCCCAAGGAGGCCAACTCTGAAGGGCACTTTTCTTCCCTGAGCCTTAGCCAGGAGGTAGAAAGGGATGAGGACCAGGATACGGCGAGAGCTGGGAAGTCCCATTTCGCAGTAAGCAAGGCGGCAATCTGGACCACAGTCTGAGCAGCTGGGAACTTCTTTCCTGGATGGGAGACTTCTAGGAAGAGAGGGTTCAGCGGTGCCTCTCGCCCCAGGCACCCAGGCAGAGAGAAGCAAGCTGAAGCTGGGAGGACTGGGGAGAGCTGCCCCTGGAGTTACCCCTGAGGCGCCCTGTGGGGATGGCCTGGAGCATTCCCGTGGCTCCCTGCGCTCTCTCCACCATTTCTACCACTCCGCTACCACTGACCGCTTAACACGCCTAAGCGAGGCCCCAAGCTTTGTTCCCCTTAATTCAACCAATAATGTTGAAAATCCTCAAAAGGGCTATGTACCAAATTATAGTTGTAAAATTCAAGAAGTAAAGGTCCCAAATGTAAAATGGAGGTGTTCGCAGAACACAGGCTTCTCGTCCTCAAGGAACTGGTCAACGTGTCCAGCCTGACTGCAGCTTCCAGGACGAGGGGCCACCTCCCCGCCAGTTCCCGTCTCCACTGCCTGTGTCCTGGGGGTGGGGTCTGGACTACACTTGAGGAGGAGTGGGTTTGGAGGAGTCACAGCCCCCCCCACTTCCACCTCCCTGTTAAAGTCAACGAAGCTGCTATACATCTTCTTTCACCCTCTGACTGCCCTTACCCCTAAGGAATAAGGAAGCTATTTACTCACTTACAGAAAAGGCACTAAAACTTTCTTTTGTGGGTCAGCTCCTTTTATTGCCACTACTTGCTTGCTTTCTTCCTCAAAGATCTGGCAAACATGCACTTGGCCAGACGGTGTTCGGGGGCAGGAGCCCTGGCAGTTAGCAAAACCAAGAAGCTCTGCTGTGAGGGGCTTACACTGCATGAGACAGACCACGAGCAGATAGAGCATGTGCGCGGGCCGTAGTGCAGTGCAGACAGCGGGCGAAGGGGCACGGGCGGGGTGCAGATGGCCCGCGAGGGAAACACGTTCACTCACTTTGTCACCTCGCCCTGTACGCCTTCTTCGCGTGCTGTGCCATGTCCACGTATCTTGAATCCCGCTAGCTCCACACAGGGTTAGTTCTGACTTTTACCTTCCTGTCCTAGCACAAACTGCTTCCCCTCCAGTTTCCTGCCAGTTTCCAGGTCAACTAGCACCACAATCCAACCAGGACACCTCAGGCCAAGATCCCAGGTGTCATCTGTGATGACCTTTGCTTGGGCCACGCACCTCCCCCTAACAGCATGGGCGTGGCAAGCTCCGCGCTCTGGGCTGGCCTCTGCTGGTCTTCCTCCCTGGTCCCCTCTTCTGCTTTCACCCCTCTGCAGACACAGCCTCCAATGGCTCCTCTTGCACTCAGGATCACGCTGTGACCATGACCCGGCCTCTGGCCTGGTCGTCTGGTTGAGCACCTGCTGCCTCTCCCCACCCCTCCTCCTGCTTTCCCCTCCACACTCACTGACCTCCAACCCTGCTGGCCACTCACTGACCTCCAACCCTGCTGGCTTGTGTCCTGAACAGGCCAGTCACTCCTGCCTCAGGCATTTGTCTCTGCCAGTCCATCTGTCTGGAACATTCTTTCCCCAGATGACTCCACACCTGAGTCCCTCAGTTCACACAGATCTCTGCCCAGATCTCTTCTTCTGAGAGTCCTTCTCAATATCGCTACTGAAAGAGATATTGGGCCTATGTCCATTCCCTTATCTTTTCCCCTCCTGCCTCTTTCCTCCACCTGTGAAGAGGTGGGGTCTAGGACTTGAAGGGCAGGACAGGAGGGAGCGCACCTGTCCATTATGAGGGGAAGGAAAACAGAAACATGGAGGTAGATGAAGCTTTTGGTGAACTTTGTAAGGAGATTGTCTTTTTCTGTTTCCTTCATTTTTCTCAGTGAAGTCAGAGCTCTGGTCATCTGTCTGCTGACAGTGGAGGTGAGAGGCAGAGGAAGAGAAGTGCAGAAGGAATCTAGTTTTCCCCAAGTCACAATAATTGCAGTGTACATCAGTGCTGCAGACATAGAAGCAGGCGCCCAAATCATCTCACATCAGAGCTGGACCCCACTGGTAGTACAGGTGCCCCCCCCCCAGTCTCTCCTTGTCCGAATCCAGATGGAATGGGAGAGACTGAGGCAGGGGCTTAGGTGGGACCTTGCCTGACAGATGGATCACCAGGTCTGGCAGGAGTTTCAGGGCGGTGCTGAGAAACGTTTTCTGTTCTCACAAGCCCCTTATTTAGCTTTTCTCTTCTGCCACTTCCAGAAGGTTTTAACAACTAAGGAGCACATACCCTAGTCCTCCTGGCAAGAGAGGCCATAAAAGACCACTTCCGAGGAAGCCGCCTCTCAGGAGCCATCACTCAGGGCGAGCACCAAGGAAGGCACTCAAGGATTGTTCTATGTCTAAGCAAGAATCTATAATAAATTTAATTTCATTTTTGAGTTGTGTCAGTATGATAATTAAGAAGTGACAATATCATGTATTGATACTTATTTCAAATTGTTTTCCCCAGATGTTAAAAATTTTATTTGAGCGCTCCAGTAAAACTAATAGCTACCCTGCTGGGTGTCTCAATTCATTTGGTCTTCCCCTAACTTAGGTGGTGCCTCCTTTGGGTAGCACTCTTAAAGTCCACACCCGCGTACTCTCCCCAGGTTTTCCCAATAGGCTTCAGAAAATTAAAAGATTCCTTTTGAGTTTGCCCACAGCTGATTACCCACTTGTTGCGTCTGCATCTGCATTTCTCCTTCCGGGGTCTGGTAAGGTGACTTCTAGTCACAGTTTGCATAGTAGAGCACAGGAAAAGGGGTCACCTGGGAGCCTTCGCAGAAGTGGGGGGTCCGAGTGCTCGGCCTCCGTCCACACCACATAAATCCACAGTTGCCAGAGGCGCTCCTTTCCTAGCCGTGCCAGCGTTCCCATAAAACGCTGGCTGCATTGTCAGTGCAAACAGTTGGAGCTCAGCAGTTTGCAAGATCAATGTATCAACCTGAGGGCACCAACAGGGTGGGATTTATTCACAGTGGCAGTAAGTGGTGGGGCCTTCCATTTATTTTTATGCCTTAACTGCAGATTTCTGGCATCTGAGCTTATGTTTTCTTGCTTTATTTAATCTTCTCATTCTGTATCTTCACCCTTTTATTTTTCCTTGACACTTATCCAGTCTTCCAGCGACTCATACTCAATCAATACAACAACTAGATTAATTTTTAGGGAACTTTCAAAAAGTATCCCGAAAATCAACGATGATTATATGAACCCTAAAATATCCAGCATCTGGATTTAACAATGAATGGTCATTTCACGGCCAGTCCTGGTTCATCTCCATCTGTATCCGTTACTCATCCACAACTGGATGATTTATTTTTTATTTTTATTGTTTTTTTCCTCCCTTTCCCTCAACTGGATGGTTATGAAGCAAACTGTTTATAGCATCCTATCACAAGCTATCATTTCCCACGCTGTTGGGCAGAAGGTGGAATCCTTTCCTTTGTTTTGCTTGGGCAAGAACACCAATTCCAACATCTCATATATTCTCTGCAGGAGTACAGTTGTGAGTAACAAGCTAATTAGGACTAACAAGCAAAAGTAAAGCTGGGATCCATTAGATGGATTGTGTGTCCACATGTGGATGGATGTACCCCATGGAATCCTGAGAACAACAGGGCTCCTCACGAAGGGTGAGGACCCTACCACATCGAGCTCTGAGCAAGAGACCCCAGGCCTCCTCGAGTGCTGTCCTGAGCGTGACACCTTTACCTCTCCTAGTCTTTATTTTGGCTCATCATCTCATAGAATCCTACTAGTAAGTGGGGTGCTTACTGCGCCCCACTTAGGTTAGATATGAACCCTTGGGCCATGAAGTTGCAGCCAAGCACATGCCAGAGAAGGAAGCATTGCCATCAAGAGTCCAGTGCAGAGTGGAGACAGAGTTCAGCAGAGACGGGGCCAGACAGGCCTCCACGATGACCACCGGGGGCAGTCAGGAGAGGAGAGTGGCTGAAGAAGGCTGAGACAAGACACAGGCAGGCAAGAGATGGGCTGAGGGGGTTGGAATTTGGGGGGAGATCCTGAAGGATATACACTCTTCAGTGTCTTTTTCCCCTTTTACATTATCTCATTAGCCAAATCAGACTTCTAGAAATCACATCATCATTAAAGAAGTATTGTTACTCTACCTTGTTTTTTATTTTTTGAAGATGTATTTTTTTATGCATATAAGAACTGGGGTACAGGCAGAGGTGTGGGGGGATGGGGCAAGAGGATTCACCAGAGACAGAGTGGGGAACAGAACAGGTGGATTTACTGAAATACACTGCGGAGAGGAGCAGCGGGTGAGAAAGGAGAGCTCTGCTGTGCCATGTGGGTCAGCTCCCTGGGTGGGGATCAGACTTGCTGCAGTGGCTGTGGATGTTTCACAGTGCTGCACTTTAACCCCTTGCACCACCTGGGAGGGCCTACTCTACCTTGATTTTATGTGGCAGAAGAATAGATTAGGTAGAGTGAGGCTAGTCCCGTTCCATGAATCAGTCATTAGTGCTTACTCCATGGCAACCTTCCTGTTCAGGCAAGAGCTGGGTCTTTCAGAGGACTTCTTTTAAAAAGGCAGCCTAGGGCCTTCCCTGGTGGCGCAGTGGGTTAAAGCACAGCACTGAGAAGCTAAGGCCACTTCTGCATGAGTTCGATTCCCGCCTGCCCCAGAGGAGCTCCACATGGTGTGGCAGACCTCTCCTGACCCGCCCGCTGCTCCCCTCAGCAGTGTACTTCGTTGATCTGCCTGTTCTGCTCCCCACTCTGTCCCTGGTGAATCCTCTCACCCTCCGCATCTCTGGCCTGTACCCCAGTTCTGTATGAATAAATAAATAAATCTTTAAAAAAAAAAAAAGGCTGCCTAGACATATTTAGAACTTTTAAAATAGAACCCAAGTGCAAGTTTATTCAATGGACAAGGCTAACATTTCACAAATGACAAATGAAATTTGTGACTTAAATAACTTTGGGGGAATAGAACTACTTTTATTACAGTCGTAAATTAAGTCATAAATGGAAGCAGCCAGCAGCCTACTGACTGACTAGGTCAAAATGGCAACTCTACAGAGGTCAACTGTGAAGCTTAAATGATGGATTCTCTCTAGGCGGAAGAGTCTCCAGTCTCTTAAATATGTATTATGTTGATATTGAATCTCATTTCATGTAGAAGTCAAGAGTATGTCTCATTAAATCATTTATTTTTACTGAAGTATTTATTGTCCATTTTTTGTTGTTGTTGGATAGTCTGCCAGGTGCTGGGGATATAAAAATGATCAGGCCCAAGCCCTCTCGCCTAGAGTTTAGTGGGAGAAACAGTAAAGAAAAGATTCCACTACTATAAGCTCTCTGATTTAGTAGGTATCTATCTAGAGAATCGAGTGTCTACTTAAAATCTCAGTGAAGGGCTACCTATTAAAAGGACAATCTTTAGCAATTATTTCTAACATTGTTGGGGTAACTTTTTTTTAAAAAAGATTTGTTTATGCATACGGAATTGGGGTATAGGTCAAAGGTGCAGGAATGATGAGAGGATTCACCAGAGATAGAGTGGGGGAGCAGAACAGGCAGATACACTGAAATACACTGCAGGGAGGAGCAGTGAGCAGGTCAGGAGAGGTCTGCTGCACCCAGAGGTCTGCTGCTCCCTGACTGGGGGTCGAACTCATGCTGTAGTGGCTGTGGTAGCTTTATAGTGCTGTGCTTTAACCTTACATTGCACCACCAGGGAGGGCCCTGGTGTACACTTTTAATTCATTCAAAACCTGGAACTTTTTTTTTTAAATAATACAATAGCTTATTTTTACATCATTTTGTGTATTTTCCATCTTAGTTGTAATCCCCATGGGCTTCCCATCACCAAATCACCCATGTGCCATCACCATAGTCCAGTGCATTTCCCTCTCCCCCACTGTTTTTGATCCCATTCCCCACTCCACCCCCATAAAATGTCTCTGGTCATTATTATAGCTGTATATTATTATTATTTTCTTGACTAGTCCATTGTACTCCTGCTATGAGTGAAACCATCCCGTATTTTTCCTTTTCTTTCTGGCTTATTTCACTAAGCATGATCTTTTCCAGCTCCAACCATGTTGCTGCAAAAGGCATGTGTTTATTTTTCTTGGTTGCTGAGTAATATTCCATTGTATATATGTACCACATCTTTTTAATCCAGTCATCCACTTTTGGCCATTTGGGTTGTTTCCATGTTTTTCCAATTGTAAATAAAGCAGCAATAAACATGGGGGTGCAGGTATCTTTTTGAATCAATGTTTTTGTGTCTTTTGGGTAGAGACCTAGGAGTGGGATTGCTAGGTCAAATGGAAGCTCCATTTTTAGCAGTTTGAGAAACCTCCAAACAGTTTTCCATAGTGGTTGTACTAGTTTGCATTCCCACCAGCAGTGCAGGAGTGTTCCTTTTTCTCCACATCCTCGCCAACATTTGTTGTTGCTAGTTATTTGAAGATGTGCCATTCTCACTGGGGTGAGGTGGTATGTCATTGTGGTTTTAATTTGCATCTCCCTTATTACAAGTGATGCAAAACCTGGAACTTTTACAGCCACTCTCCAAACCCATTTCTCAAGGGTGGTAGGAGATGCAGCTATGACAAAGGACCCGTTTTATTTCTATAGAAGAAAAAGGTTCACATACACAATGGCATCATCCAAAGGAAGTTGGGGTCAGAAAACAATTCTCCAACTCGCCTGCCTGCCTCTGCCGCGAGAAGGAATCAAAGAAGCAGCCAGCATATTGCGCGGATTTCAAAAGACTGAGTCCCCAACTTTGTATTCCCAGATAAAACTAGTCACTCCCTTAAAGTGAAAGTGAGGACCCGTAGGTCCCCAGACAGCCAGCCCCATATCCACCTGCCAACCTCGACAGTTTCCTTGAAGAAGCCCGACCCGTCTACTCACCACCAGGAGAAATGAACGTTTTAGACAGAAAAAAGCCTGACCACAATAAGGGAGTGGCGGCCCAGCGAGAGCCCTTTGCCGGCCATTTCCAATGCTGTCAACCCACACTGCAGTGAAACCAGGAAAAGCCCCACTTTGGTTCCCAAGTTTTATTACAGAACTCATACAAAATAGGCCAGGTAAACTAACTCCCTGTGTGGTTCTGATACAAGGCAGTAGGGACACTGAAGTCGCCAAAGCCCCTTTGCCTGATACTTCTCTGTTACTGTCTGGGTTCTTCACCCGTGCACATAGTTGCAAGACTGCTCAGGCTTAGAAAATAACAAGGGGATTTATTTAGCGAAAGGGAAAAACACGAGTTACGGAGGCCCGTGATGGCCGTTTACTTTACCCAAAGTTGTGTCCAGTACCGTCCAGTCCTGCAGAAGGCCTTATGATGGCGTCTTCCCGCCACTGAGGACCAAGCTCCTCTGCCCATCCATAGGCCGCGTGTCTAAGACGGCTGCAAGCTGTGGGCCAGGATCCGAGTCACCAACACAGCAAGGGACAGAGCACGAAACGCTGCTGGAGCTGCGAAACGCCCCAGCCCCGCACCAAACCAGCGCTACTCAAGGCCACAACTGTAGTGGCCGAATGACCTGACCAAAGGCCACACGCACTCTAACAAGACCCCTGCAGCCACTCTACACCACCGCAGCCGCTGGGCCTCCCGGCCTCCCCGGCCCCCCCGGCCCTTCTGGGTCTCTCCCAGCCGGGCTCTCCCCCGCATGCGCAGCACGGAGCTTTTTGCTCTGTCCCGTGCGCATGCGCACCTGTGAAGCTTCTCAGACCATTTTTTAGCCCCTTATATACGTTTTCTGTCGTTTCACCCCACTTCTAGCATTTTCCTGTTTTTGACTAGCAAACCCCTCCAGGGGCACCACCATTAAGTTCACGGTTTCAGCTACTTTTGTTTAAGCAGTTTAAGCCTGCCTGTGTAAAGCATCCAGAGCACGTACAGATCTTCCATTAAGTTCACACAGCTTGACGAGGGTCCTCAACTCTGCCTTCCCCCTAACAAGAGGAGTTGAACCCCCACTTTGTAAACAGCTGCCATCTGGGGCAGCTGCCCAAACCCTCAGTGCTGCTGGTGACTTCAAACCGCCC
>NW_004567121.1:28804351-28858178 GCF_000260355.1 Condylura cristata | reverse complement strand
CGCCGTGTGGGTCACTCCCTGGCTGGGGATTGAACTCATGCTGCAGCGGCTGCTGATAGCTTCATAGTGCTGCACATCATTTGTTGCACCACCAGAGAGGGCCTGAAATTAGAATTCTTGACCCTCACAGCTCTGTTTCTAGGCCTCGCCACAGGTTCCCTGTTTAAAGACACCTGGCCTTTTTTCGCCTGGCTCCTGCAAGGACTGTTTATTTTTAAAGTCAATAACTTAGTTGGACTGTGTCTGGGATTGATCGGTCACTTTTTCATGGTCAGGCACCTGTTCTTTCAAGCGAAAAGCTCATGTCCTAGCTTAAAAAAACAAACTTCTCTCTCAACATTTTTGTCCTTGCGTCCCTGGCCGCCATGCCATCTTGCAGACACAAGCAGGACCAGCTTTGCCAGTCCCCAGTTATTTGCATTTGGTTTTGCTCACTTGCTGCAGCCCCCTGTAAGGCTGTGTCCTCAACAACAACTTTTCCACGGCTTCACCATCATGGTTTAAAAATATGAAAACTCCAGGGAGTGTTGGATTGGACGGTTTAAAGCCCCATGCATGGCACAGGGCCTCGCGAGGGCGGTCAAGGAGGGGACCTCGACTCCCCTCTTCCGGGAGTCCGTCCAGTGGCCAATGGGGGAGGGGGAGATGTGGCCCAGGGGCACTGAGGGCTGCGTCGTCTGTGGGCGTTCTCCCCAACACCCCTTTGTGGGGTTCCAACCGCCTCTTGCCCACCCGCCCGCGCAGAGACCTCGAGACACCACCTTCCAGTCTACCCCAACGTCCTCTCTCCCCGCAGGCGGCCGGCACCCATGGCCCCGAGAACGCCCAGCCGCGAGGAGCATTTCAGGACAGAGAGATTGAAAGAATGGCCAGAGCCCACGGAAGTTGATTTAATGGAGGTAAAAGAACGCAGTGTCGGGGCGCGCTTGGACCGTGGGACGGGAGCTGCAGCTTCGTGGTGGGGTCCCGGGAGCTGGAGCACTCTGCGGGTGCACTGGACTCCAGGAAGCGGTTGAAGGGGAGGGTCAGGGCCGCGGAGAAGGAGGGTGATCAGTGCTTCCTGCTACCACCCAGAGGCGGGGCTGGGTGCCCCAGTCCAGGCTCAGCAACTCATTTGTGAGGCTTCAGGGGCTGATGAAGCAACCATCTTCTCATAAAGAATGTTGGGCTGGGCTGGGCTGGGCTGGGTTGGGTTGGGCTGCGTGGTGATGTTACAAATAATCCTATAATTTGCCCCACTGTAAAGAAAAGCACCTGGATACATTGTTTTGTTCCTTTTGCCTTCATGGCAGTAAGTAGTGACACTTCTGCACAGAAAGTTGTGGCTTTCAAAAATGCTGCTAGCAATTATGAACATATTCCTTCTATTTTCTGACACAATCACACAGAAGCAGACATCAAAGCAAAAGCTTTGCTTTTGCAAAAGCTGTATTTTCTTAAACGAAAGCTTAAGCTTTGTTAAGCAAAGGAGTTAAGCAAAGCAAAAGCTGTATTTTCTTAAACGAAACAGGCAGTTTGGAAATCTGACCCGTGTCTCATAGGTATCTGACATTTGCTGATAATGTTAGTAGGATAATGAAAATATGTGATCTTCCAAGATGCTTCCACAGTGTATGTTTCTACTAAAAATAAATAGGTTGATTCTGCCCCCCCCATATGTATTTGGTGTTGGGGGAAACATTTGTCTCACATGATCTTTTTCAGTTGTCATCTTTCTATTCATAAGTAGAAAGAGTTTTAAGCAAGGTTCTATTTCTATTTTCAAGAGATTGATTTTGGAGAAGACCCAAGTGGTTGTAAGTGGGAAGCTGTTACATGCAGTGGGGGGAGGTAGGCGGGGAGATATGACTCCATTTTTTGAGATTTCCCTTGTTCACAAATTTACCTGAGTTTGGGTTTTGGTTTTGATGCCCTTATGGTGGCAAAACTGAAAGAAGAGCCGGAGATCAAACAATGCAGTCTTCAGGCCTAGGTCATGTTGTACTAGCTCATTTTTATAGGTAGGTGGTGGCATTTCTTTTCCAACTCACTGGGTTTTTATTGCCTTCTGATTTGTTCCTACTTTGTTCTATAAGAGTAAAACCTGGGAGATCATTTCATGATGATCCAAAGAAGTGTGATAGTGAGGCTTGGAGTGCTTCGGCTCTACCTGAACAGCAGGTCCCAGGAGCACCCGGGGCTCCAGGCAGCAGTGGCCATTGGGGCTCCAGGCAGGAGTGGCCCTCTGGGGCTCCAGCCAGGAGTGGCCCTCTGGGGCTCCAGCCAGGAGTGGCCCCTTGGGGCTCCAGCCAGGAGTGGCCATCGGGGCTCCAGGCAGGAGTGGCGCCTGACTTGCTGGGATTCTGGACCAGTTCAGCTTTCTGTAGTTCCTGCAGTTTTGAATTATGAGGAGGCTTTGACTTCTAAAGAGGTCTAGCAGTGGCCCTTCCTGGTGGCGCAATGGGTAAGGATGTGGCACTGCAAGCTAGCCGCAGCTGCTTCAGTGAGAGTTCGATCCCCAGCCCGTAGGTGACCACATGGCGTGGCAGACCTCTCCTGACCTGCCCGCTGCTCCCCTCAGCAGTGTACTTCGTCCATCTGCCTGTTCTGCTCCCCACTCTGTCTCTGGTGAATCCTCTCATCCCCTGCACCTCTGGCTTATACGCCAGTTCTGTATGCATAAATAAATAAATCTTAAAAAAAAAGAAAAGAAAAGAAAAGAAGAGAAAAAAGAAAATCCTGCCTACTTGTTTAAAAAGAAAATAAAGAGGTCTAAGAGAAACCAGAGAACATATGAACCTTTTATTTATTTATTTATTTTAAAGATTTATTTGTTTGTGCATACAGAACTGGGGTACAGGCCAGAAATGCAGAGGGTGAGAGGCTTCACCAGCGACAGAGTGGGGAGCAGAGCAGGCAGATCTATGAAGTACACTGCTGAGGGGAGCAGCGGGCGGGTCAGGAGAGGTCTGCCGTGCCATGTGGTCTCCTCCGGGGCAGGCAGGAATCGAACTCGTGCAGAAGTGGCTTAAGCTTCTTAGTGCTGGGCTTTAACCTGCTGCGCCACCAGGGAGGGCTCAGAACATATGAACCTTTAACACGTATTTATCGAATGCCTGAAAGGAGGTGTTTGTTTCATGGAGCATCTTTAATTAGTACTTGAAATATATGATTTAATAGTATCATGTGAGGGAGATGTTTCAAAGTAATCTGGGTGGAGGAGTTGGAATTTAGATGAAATGAGGTTGACTCTGAGTTGATCATTGTTTTTTTAACCTTACAGAAACCTTTTAATCACATTTAGCTATCTATTACCTAAAATTTTAATGCATTTCAAGAGTTGATAATTGTTAGATTTAGGTGATGGATCATGGAAATTGGTTTGAAAATGCCCATAATAAAAAATCATAAAATATGTTTTGAAATCTAGATATTAGATTAATGCTCAAACTATTGGTAAAATAGACTGAGTTTTGCATTCTGATTTGTTTCCTCAGGGGTTTACATTCTAATATCTAATTCTGTAATTTTAGGAATTAGCTAGAGAAGATATTGATGAAGCTGTACACGCGATATTATTTAGAGAAAATTATGTTGTGAAGGTAAGAGCCGCCTGCAGATTGGACTCTCAGCGTGTTCTAGAAAAGCCAGATGGGGCCGAGCAAAGTGGCCAGGTGGCTGTTTCTGTGTCAGGGAGACTGACTTTGCTGGAAGAATAAGCCTTCTCGGAGTCACTTGTTTTCTAATTTTTTTTTAAAGATTTATTTATTTATGCATACAGAACTGGGGTACAGGCCAGAGATGTGGAGGGTGAGAGGATTCACCAGGGATAGAGTGGGGAGCAGAACAGGCAGATCAACAAAGTATACTGCTGAGGGGAGCAGCGGGCAGGTCAGGAGAGGTCTGCCGCACCATGTGGATCTCCTCGGGGGCAGGCGGGAATCGAACTCATGTGGAAGTGGCTTAAGCTTCTTAGTGTTGTGCTTTAACCCGCTGCACCACCAGGGAGGGCCTCTAATTTTTTTTTTATTATCCAGCATAGATCTGAGATTGTGTCACCTCCGCAGGCTCACTAAGAGGCAGGGCTCTCAGCTCTACATTAAGATTAGGAGAAATTGTTTTCTTTGTTTTGGTACCCAAGAGAAATTCCTCCTCCATATTTTCAGCCTTGTATGTTTCCACATTGCAGTGGGGACCCCTAAAGCGAACAGAAATGAATTAATATTTAAGCGTAACAACCAAGCAGTATGATAGTCAGTAGGGAGTTCATACATTTAAGGAGGTTTTGATTTCAATGAAAGGAGTTGAAATTTGGCTTATAATAATGTTTTAACATTTGTATCATGGTTTATAATTCATAGGGGAATTCAAGGATGTTCTTATTTGAGCATCAGGAGAGGAGAAGGGGTGACCTCTCTTTGTGGGTTCAGACTGAGCAGTGCTGGAGTAACTCTGGAGTTCATTCTACTCTACTAGTTTGGTGACAGACTTTCCCAGTGAGAAAGTCTAGAAACAGGGGCCTCCCTGATGGCACAAAGGGTTAAAACACAGCAGTATGAAGTTATTTCCAGCCACTGCAGCATGAGTTGCATCCCCAGCCAGGGAGCTGACCCACATAGCACGCCCGACCTCTCCTGTCTCGCCTGCTGCCCCCCTCAGCAGTGTATTTCGATTACTCTGTTTTTTCTGTTCCCTACTATGTCTTTGGTGAATCCTCTCATCTCCCACACCTTTGGCCTGTACCCCAGTTCTTGCATGTGTAAATAAATCTTTAAAGAAAAGAAAGTCTAGAAACATGACATGGGGGAGCTGGAGATGCTTGGAAGGACAAAGAAGCAGGAGAGTAAGGAGTTCGGAATGGTTTGGATGTGGTATAATCCCCAAGCACATGTGGGCTACAGCTTTTCATGAGTTCTTCCTCTTCTTTGCTCTCAGATTCTCTTTCTGAACTTTATTCTGTTCTCTAATTATAGTGTGCTGTGTTTGCAACATAATCTGCAGAGTTTAGGTGTGACAAAAAGTACCCCCCTCCCTTATTTAAATGATAGCGAGTGGAAACTAATAATTTGTTTTCCTTGTTTGTATCACTGCATTAGAAATTGGATACATATTTTCAGCATCTGGATATTTTTAAGGAAAGAAGAAAAGAGATGTTACATAAAAAGTGGATTGAAAATGTTGCAGAGCCTCTTCAGCAGAGAATTATGGAAAAAGTAATTTCATACAGAGGAATAGGGAAAATGAAACAAGAAAATTTTGAATATTTTTTAAAGCACTCAAATAAAACGGTACTGATTTTTTTTTTAAATTGAGCATATTCATCACCCAGACTTTTCCCTATTGCTTTATTTCCCAGCGTTCATGTTTTCAGTTTATCCCCATCACCCTCATTTTTGTAAGTGTTTCTGGTTGCTTAAAACCCAGCTTGTTTGGCCTGTGTTCTGAACAGGAAGAAGATAGACAGGAACACCCCAGAAGTTCCACAGGGCTCTAGGGGAACACACCTGATCATATTCCCCTGAGGCTTCACGGGTCATCTCTGGATGACCCCCCCACCCCCTAGCTGGAGGCAGGGCCAGAAAAGGAGGGGATGATTTACCCCTCTCTGTGCCAGAAAGTGGGGGAAGGGCTAGGGACTGTTTCCTACACTCTGTTCTTTAGTTGGCTTCAACAAAACAGGAACACGTGGACTTCTTGAAGATGCTTCTATATAAACTTTGAGGTCAGGGCCCTCTTTTGAAATTTAGGCTCACTTACATTTCTAGAGGAGATTGGGATGGTAAAGCACTTAAATGTATCTACTGAGCTGCATTTCTGGGGATGGATGCTTGATACTTCTTTCTATACACCCTAGGAAGCAAAACTTGAGGTCAAAGCCAGGATGCCTGAAACCAAGTGCAAAGTCTTACAATTATGCCCAGAAATAGGATCGCAAGTTAGGCTGGGAAGCTAGGCCTAGGGAAGCCACATGTTGAATGAAGTCTCAGGGACCTTAGATGACAGTAAGCTCAATGTAAGTCGACCAGGTGCAGTGGCTCCTGAGGAACACCTGGGTGCCTAGGCTGTGGGCTAGGAGGCACCCAAGCCCTGCCCGCCCACCTGTCCTTAGCGTGGCACTCCCCTCTCGCTCATGGATGGACATTCATGGAGGGATGGAGGGGACACTCACCAGTGCAGAACCTTTACAAGAGGGTGCAGGCTTAATGATGCCTCAGGAGAAGGAGTGGAAAAAACCTCTCTGGGGAAGAGGAAAGAACTCTCTGGCGTGTTCCTTCGGGACTGAGAAGCCTGGCGTGTGGGTGATGGGGAGATGGAGCTGTGTTCTTTAGAGGAAGGGACTCAACCTGCACCTGCAGTGACAAAACAGATTTTAGCTCAGTCGAGGACCAATTTCCTAGAGGTCAGGATGACCAAGGGGGCACCTGCCCAGTAGAGCAGACTGTTCTAAACTAGGCTAGTGGACGCCGAGGGCCTAACTGCTGATGGCAGGTCAGTGGGTGCCCATCTCACTGCAGTCTCAGTTACTCCTGGGGCTTCTTCTAGACCCCTGAGTCTATGAGTTTATGTGAACATGGAATACTGTATTTGGCTCTTTTTGAATCTTGCGAAAACACAGTTTATGTAATGATTTGCTCTGAAGTATATTTTCTTCCCCAAAGGAAATTATATTTGGAGATTTGTATGATCCTGAAGTGTACAATCCTTTTAATATGAAGAAAAAGAATCCAAGTTATGGAAAGGTAAGTTTCTTTTATTTCTTTTTTGTTTTTCCATTGGAAAAAAATGATTTTATTGAACATAGAGTTTTTACACTTATTTTTGCTTTATGGTTATTGTTCTTGAAAACTATTCAACCCATGGCAAAGCTTACTGCTTGAGGGCCCCTCCCTAGTGGTGCAGGGTTTAAGTCCCAACATTATCAAGCTATTGCCAGCCTCTATGGCCTGAGTTCAATACCTGGCCAAGGAGCTGACCCAATGGCACAGCAGACCTCTCCTGTCTCACCTGCTGCTCCCCTCAGCAGTGTATTTCAGTCAGTCTCCCTGTTCTGAACCCCACTCTGTCTCTGATGAATCTTGTCACCCCCCCACCTCTGCCTACACCCCAGTTCTTGTATGCATAGATAATTAATATAAAGCTTAAAAAATCAACTTATTAGTTGCTGCTATACAAAGATATATTAAATTAAAGTTTCAATTTAATTTCAATTTATTCATAACCAAATATATTTAAATCATGACATGATATGTGTATCACTCAAGCTGCTGAGATTAAAGAGGTCTGTCAACACAGAAATCTTGAAGCACAGATAGTAATTAGCATTTTACATTAAAACTCAAATTTATTTTTACTTATTTCTAGAACTGGTGGGAGATGATATTAGGAGCTTCAAGGCAAGCAAAACTTACTGTCTTCCTCTCAGCTAAACAAAAACACACAACATGGCATTTTCATTAGGCAAGCCTTGCTTTTTCACATGAGGATCTTTTCTTGAACAAAATGCCAGGTACTAAAGAAACTTCTTGGGGCAAGTGTTTAGTAAGGATGTTTTATTTAAATGAATCCTCCAGCAGAAACAGCTCCTTGCCTTCCTTCACTTAGAAAAAGGCTGTGTCAGGTAGCTACCTGTGCAGCTCACCCACATTTCCTTATGGAAACCACTATTTCCACACCTGAGTTCCCCAAAGGACTTGAAGACCCCAGGATTCTGTGTCTCCTTTCTATGGCTTCTCTCTTGCTGCCATCCATATCTTATTAATGGTCGGCTCCATGTCCCCGCATGCTCACAGACCCTTAGCACAGACAGCGGCTTTCCAGGAGCTTCTTCAGGGTGGGAGGAGCTTCTGTGTCAGCCTGAGTCAGGCGCTCGCACCAGGCTTCTGCCTTCTTCCACCTGAGATGAGTGCTATATCCGCCCTGACTTGAAGGAACTGCCTTCTACAGAGATGGGTTTCAAGACGTTGTTCCCAATCCTGAATGACTTCCCAGTTAGAATCTGAAAGACCAAACTGACGCCATGACAGGCTTCAGAATGCTTCTGAACCAGCCAGGTCTAGGTTTCGGTTATCAACAAGGCGCCAAGGCCGAATTTAACTGTAAATGTCCTAATCTTGCTCATCCTATAGCAACAGACAATTAGCAAGTAGGCAAGTAACCAGCACATATCAGGAAAACGCCAGCTGTCCTTAGATATGTGGCCGAGTAGTGAAGGTCACATCTTACCAGGTTAAAAGAAGATAACTTTGTTCAATGTATTGCTGAGATAAAACTCCCCTCTGCTGAGCTGAAACTCCCCTCTTCTGTAATAAAAACCCCGCCTTCCCTGAGCTCAGGGCTCTCAGCCTGCATATTGGGAGCCCAGGCTCGAGCTTGCAGTAAAGACCCTCATGTGCTTTGCATCAGAATGGGCTCCTTGGCGGTCCTTGGGAAACTCAAAACCTGGCACAACAATTCTTAACTGAAAGATGGGAAGCGCACTCTGGAGTGCACCTGCGAGCCCTGGGGACTGGTTCCCCGTGATGTGAGGTGAGGTGACTCGGGTGCAGACTCGGATACACACGGATCCTGCTGTACTGCGAGCAGCCAGACACTGGCTTTTCACCGTCAGGAAGTTCTGCCTTCCCGTGTGAGGCCTGCCGTTGCATTTTGTTCTTGCTTTCTGTCTCAATCTGGGATTTTTCAGCTGTAAAGGCATTGCCTCCTCTTTCTAGGGTCTTTCCCCTCTTCCTCCTCCCCCGAACAGCACCTTTCCTCCTTCTGGATCTTTCTGTAATTTCAAAATTGAAGCCATGGGCAGACTGGGGCCAGCAAGGAAAGCTGGGCGGGGAAACAATGGCCCCATGCCTCCACATGGCCCTAGGGTCCACACGGCCGGCGCCTCCGCCCGGCCCACCGGACACTTTTGGAGAGGCCCTTCTCTTCTCCGTGCCTCACTGCCTGGGCAGGTGGCGCTTCTGTTTATTCTTGGCATTATTGTGCTATGCCCACATAGCATCAGCAAGCATTGTGCACTGCTCCGTGGGCAACGATACAGTGGAACGCTTTACAAATGATAAATGTCTCTTCTCCTCCCTCCATTCAACCCAGTGAGATACCCTAATACCAAGTGGTGACAGGTAGCCCTGCCCTGGGGGATCACTTTGGTCAAGGGTCTTATCCTCACACGGTGGGCAGTCGGGCCATAGCTGAATGCTTCGGATAGATTAATAAAAAAAGCTTAATACAGGTTCGGCCAAGGTCCTCAAAGTCACTTTTCTTGTAGGTTACAGTCCCACCATTTTGTGACCCTCTGTTTAAAAGACAGCAAGCGTTGGATAAAGAGAAGAGAGCCGTTCTTCAATATGAGACAGGTACCCTGGGATGCCTGGGCTTCCACTTGGAGGCGTCTAGTAGTTCAGTGATTTCCTAGGTGAGTGGAGCTGACTTTGAGAGCTGACCTAGGTTTTCTCTCTTGTAGGAAAACACTATACCTTAAAAGAATTTCAAGAAATGGAGAAGGCCAGGTTGGCTGCCAGATTGCCCAAGTTCACGCTCACGCTGCACAGTGTGAGCCCAAAGGAGAGGCACAAGGCCTCGGAGAGGGTGGCAGGCCAGAGAGCTCACAGCAAGAAGCACAGGTAACTGCTGACAGCTGCCCGTTTGCAGAACCGCATGGAGTTGCACCACAGAGGCTAGAGCTTTCTGCGGAGGTCAGTTTCTTCCAGGATGTTTACATGGGATCAGGAATGTCGAGCTGGCAGCTTTCTTTCAGCATCCATCCTATGGTCTTTCACTCCATTTGAGAAAGCAGCTGCCAGGCTTGCTGTCGTTCCTTTGATGGTAACTGTCTTTTTTGGAAGCTTCAGAGATTTTCTTGGCTTTGATTTTTGGTAGTTTTACACGGCGTTTCCACATGTGGATTTCTTTTTATTTACCCCACTTGGAACTCATGGGTCTTCCTGTAGCTGGAAAGTGATGTCTTAAATCAGTTCTGGGAAGTCTCCAGTCATTTTTCCTTTGATGGCTAACCTCTGCCGTACTCACCCTCTCTTCTTTCGGGGACTCCAGTTAAATGTATTTTAGCTTTTCTCCCTGTATCCACTCTGTCTCTTTCCTTTCTTGTGTATTTTCCATCCCTTCTTCATTCTATCTTTGATTCTAGATATTTTAGTTACCTCTAACTGGTGCCTAGAAACCTGTTGTTAAACCTATCCATTGGGTTCTCACTTTCAGTTGCTTTATTCTTGTAGTTCTAACATTTTATTTGGCCCATTTCAAGTAAGTTTTTTTTGGGGGATGAGGAGTCTGCTTCAGGGGCCTGGAGGGTCCCTGGCCAGCACTAGGGAACCCATTCTAAGTGCACGGCTTCACCTGCCCATCAGGGAGAGGGAGGTCTTGAGAACAAGGCTACCTCCCCACCTGCCAGGAGGCCCAGCAGGAGAACAGCACCTGTAGGGACTGAGGCCCTGGGCTACATGCCTCACCCACAGCAGAAGGGTGGCAAGACACACCACTTGCCCAAGGATGTCCAACAGGAGCATGAAGGGGTGCACTGACTGCCTGACAGCCCCCAAGTGATGCCGATTCAGGCTTTTCATAGAATATTGAGTTCACAAAAATTAATCTTAAGGTAGTTATTGAGTGGTCTACTTCTGTTTGTAGTAAGTAAATATTTTTCTACTTTCTTTGCAGTCCTGACAAGATTATGTGCACAGAAAAGAAATACCTGCCCAATAAAGAGAAACAAACTACCGACTTAAGTCAGTCTGCGTTTGAAAGGCAGTTTTATTCCTCGAAGCTCAACCGAGGGAATAAAAGGGACAAGAAGAAGGTTCTGGTGAGCAGAGATCTGGGGTTTGCTGGGCGTGGCTGCTAGTTTCACAGCACCCGCAAGATAGCAAGAGGGCCCTGAAGAGTCTCTCCCTCCAGCCAGACCTGGAGGGCAGCAGCCGGGCGGTAACCAGAGAAGGAAGCGAAAAGGCAAGGCAGGAGAATTTATTTAGCAGGGGTGGTGGGGCTGCCTCTGGCCTCAGGGCGCTGTGCAGACAGCACCCCTCTGGCAGAAACTCGAAAAAGGAGATGGGGGGCCAGATCGCGGATCTGCTCACTGCGATTTCCTCCCCTCTATCTCTGAGCTTTTGCTTTTCTGCCATTTTTCTACCAGTGGCTGCTTTTCATTCCAACCAAAACCTTTTGGAAATGAAATTGAGACTAAAAAGCAATGATTTTTGGATCTAGAAGAGGCATTATTTTAATGAAGTAATTAATTTAAAAAGGCGTTTGACACAGACTGTGTCATGCCCTGCACAGCTTCCTTGCTGGGGCTCACACTCAGGCTGCCATGGCCGCCGCTCTGGATTGTTTCTCCCGCGTCTCCTCTGAGCGTCCCGAAGCCTGAGCTTTGGAGATGGTTGGTCGCCAGTTGGTGATGTGGCTTGGGGGCTCAGTGGAGCTTCTGGTTTCTCTTTTCACCAACCTGGAAGGTCTCCCCAGGAGGGGAGAGTCAGGCTGTGCTGGGGCCTTCCTCCCCAACATTCAGTTCTCTTTGTAGGTTGTAGGAGCCAGACAGCAAAGACCCAGATCCTGGACTGCCGGGGAAAGTGGGTATCGCTGGGGGTCGAAGCCCGTGGAGAGAAGGGTGATGACTGCAGAGGTGCTGGGGCAGCATCTGGCCTCCCTGCAGCTGGGGGCCATGCAGGACAGCAGGCACGCTACCACCTGTCAGGGTGCCCGCCAGCAAGAATGCAAGCTTCCCTGAACTTCCGCTTTGCTGCAACAGTTAAGAAATTGCAAGCATGTATTCTCTCTTCAGAAATGAAAAAATAATGCAAGAAATAGCAAAATAATAATCGTTACTGTTTATCAAGCTCCTGGTGTGCACTAGGACCTGTGCAAGGTACTTTATATCCATTTAAAACTTTTCACAGCATTAAAAGAAAAAATCACCCCCCCCCTCAATAAATAAAACTTTTCACAGCAACATAGAATTATCTCCCAGGACATGAGGTTCAGTTGGCTGGGTGAATTACTCAAATCAATTGCAGAACTTGAAAGTGGCAGTCTTCTACTTCAAGTTCAGGCCCTCTGGGCCAAAGCACACGCACCTCCCCAGGGTCCACCCCCTCCTCCCATGCGTTCAGGCCTTGTAAGCTTAGCCGAGCGGCTCAGAGCTTGGGCTCGCTTCCAGAGGACGGAGCTGCCCTCTGGCCAGCTGGCCCTTCCTGGTGCTGAAGAGCTGGCAGGACCCTCTTGAGGTCCTCCCTCTGCCCGCTCCTCCCCTCCTTCCCCCTGGATAGATGTGGCCCAAGGCCCCCCACACCCCAACAAGCCTTCAGAAAGTCAGGAGACCTTGACATACTGAGGGGCAGAGCCGTGTGCCCAGTCACAAGGGTTGGCCAGAGTTGCTGGGAGAACATTAACCCGCCTCGAGTCTGGTGCGCGCTGACACACTGCGGGTTCCTCCTCCTGTCTGCAGAGAATCCCCACGCATCTAGCCAGGAGAAACGGCCCTGGCCACAGCTCACTCCAGCAGGTCCCTGCAGTCCCAGGACTGTTCCGATGGTGACCCTGGAGCTGAGGTCACAGGCAGCCCCAGAACTGCTTTCAGCCCGCCTGGCCGCGTGGAGCCTGGTGCTCTTGAGTGAGCAGCTTGAGGTGGCTCGCGGCGTGAGCCCACCCTGCCTGCCTAACGCACCCAGACTCTCCTGAAACCCTTCAAAAGCCCGGGAGTGCTTTGCCCAGCGAGGTGTGCCTGGCTGCCATAGCTGTCTTGCTCTCAGCTCCTGAGTGCAGACTCTTCCTCAGACGCTGGGGCTGTGCGTTTCCACCAGCCAGTGCCCCGGATGGAGGCCGGAGTGACTTAAGTGAGGAACTTTTCGGACCGGTGTCCTAGCCAGTCTTTGCTCAGGGCTTGCTAGCGCGGCGTGGCTGCTGTGGTGGGCCCTGGGCCTCGGCTCTTGGGGAGTGGCTCCAGCAGCCAGAGCCGTTCTTCCAAACGGCCGGTCTCTTCCGTGCGGGGCTCACAAAACCAGGGATTTCATGTAGGGAACCTTATCTTTATCAGCGTTCAGGGCAAATCTCATACTTCTCAACGCAGGGGTTGAATCAGCGGCCCTGACTGGGTGGACGTGACTTCGCAGGGACAGAGTGGACAGTGCTCCTGGAGCGGGGCAGGGGCAGCTTGCACTGATGGACTCTGCTTGTGTGTTTTCTTTATTCTGAGTGACCCTGAGGCCTCTCTTCAGCCAGCCGGGCACAGGATTCTAGAGGGTTCAGCCTAGAGACCCACAGAGACTTCACTGAGTGACACCAAAGAAACAGCCCCATCAACATTAGGTGGCATCACAGGCAGTCAAGGTGGGGGGTCTCCTGAGCTCACCCCCCAATCCTGCTCTTGGTTTGTTTTGTTACCGCAGAAAGGAAATCTAGCTTTAGCCTAAGCAGCCCTTTGAGTAGAAAGTAAATCAGTCAAGATTTTGCAAGAAGTTTCATTCATAAACATATTTTTATTCTTCTGTACATATTGGCAATGACAAAGCTTAAAGATGCATGTCCTATGAAATATGCAAAAACAAGAATTTACATAAATAAATTATACCTCAGAAAATTAAAGGTTGAAAAATATTTTCCACATCATTTAGAATTCACAGTATTTAAAGTAAATCAAGCTTTCCCTTAGGTTTCAAATTTTATTGTCTCAGCAGAGAATGATAAAATCTAATCAGAAATAAAATGATCAAGTTTGTTTTTTATTCAGTGCACGAGCAGACACACTCTCCGGAGCAGGCTGCCCCCGCACCCCGCCTGCAGCATGTCTTCCAACTCTTCACCCGCCATGACCACAGGGGTCACGTGGTGGGCGTCACCCAAGCCACCTACGGGGACACGTGCAACCAGTGGTCACGTCTGGTGGTCTGATGCCTCATTTCCACATAATACTTTTATAGCCCTGAAGATGGAAACCTTGGCATCCAGACACAGCCCAACGTGTTAACGCTAATACAAGGCACTGTGCTGTGGGGTTTGGTTTATAAGAAGAGATCATGTTTGCATAGATCGCTAGCAATTTAGTGTGCAATAAAATAGGGGACCCAGCGTGCGTGGCCCTGTGATGCGTGAAGCCGGGGATGCTCTTCATTCCCGGGGGGTGCCGGTAGCTGCGTGTCTCCAGCCCTGGGTGGGCGGGCAGATCCCTAAGGCTCCTACAGAAGAGGTTTTTGCTCAAAGAGTTGCAGGTCAAAGCGGACCCAGACCTCCCCCGTGGGGACCTCGTGCAGCAGGAGCCGGCGCGTCGTAGGGCCTTTGCTTTCCTGTTCTGTTCGGATTTTTGCCAATGGAACTTCAGTGCGGCCCAGGAAATCTGGAGAACAGATGTTTTAGTCAGAAGTCATCTACTTTATACAACTGTATGAAAAACTGGGCCCTCCCTGGTGGCCCAACGGGTTAAAGCGCAGCACTATAAAGTGATCTGCAGCCACTGCAGCGCGAGTTCGATTTCCGGTCAGGGCGCTGACCCTCATGGCACAGCAGGCCTCTCCTGACCCGCCCACTGCTCCCCTCAGCAATGTGTTTCAGTCAGTCTGCCTGTTCTGCTCTCCACTTTCTCTGGTGAAAATCCTCTCATCCCCCACGTCTCTGGCCTATACCCCAGTTCTTGCATACATAAATAAATAAATCTTTAAAAAAAAAAAAAAGAAGAAGAAGAAGAAGAAGAAAAGAAAAACTACCGCCATGAGAGAAGTGTCCGAAACAGGATTCACAAGACTTTCAAATCCAGAACCAGCAACGTGTTCTGGCTAAAGACTGCTGCTGCGGTGTGAGGCTGTGAGGAAGGGCTACAGATAAACCGCTGGGAGACTGCCTACCTGGATCCCAGTCTCAGGCAGGGAAGGTTGCCCCTCAGCAGGGGCCCGGAGCCCCGAAACCCCATTGAGTGTGTGCACATGGGGCCGAGGACCTAACACACCTCAAGAGGCCTAAGACCACCCCAGCTGCTGCCTGTGTGGGCTGCTGCTCACCACAGCCTGGAGGCTCCAGCAGGTGAGGTGAAAGTAAGGCCGAGCCCTCTGGACCCAGATCTCGATTCTAGAGCAGTACTGGGGAACCTTCGACGCCCTGGCTGAGCTATACTTTACCATCTGGTGAAAACTGGTCTCTGTCAAAGATGGTGAGACACAGCACATCTTGGTAAAGATCCTTAATGAAGAACTGGCAGTTAAAATTCCACCTGGGGTTTAGTGTGTCCGGGAGTGTCCTGGTTGTGTAGCTCTGGGAGCCCATGCTGATTTCACAGTATGGGTTGCTCTTTCCTGAACAAAAACAAAAGACATAGGAGGCGAGTGTAGGTGAGAGGCTGACAGAAGGGCCTTCCCTGAGCAGAAGCTGCACCCCACTGGGCGCTTCTCTAGAGGCCAAGGGCTGCTGCCGTGGTGCTCCCGGCTGCCTCTTGGCCTCTCTGCTCCCTGTGCTGGCCACCGAGTGCATTCAACCACAGGACTGTCCCCCACAGTCCTGGGGAAGTGTCCGTGCAGCTTGCTTCATGCTTCCTCCACTCAGAACCACAGAGGAAAGAGGCCCGGTACTTACTGGGGAAACCAAGTGGGGAGGACACCAGCCCAACAACCTTGCCAGAGGCACTAGAAACACATTTAAAAAGTAACCCAATATCCGGTGCCCAGAGTCATTAGCAAGAGCGGGGCAGTTAACCCCCCTGTTGAACGAAAGTAGCATTTACCGTTAGGTTTGCAGGCTTTTAATTCTGTTGCTTCAATGACATGCACCATCAGACGCCCAATGCCAGAAGTCTTTTGAGAGCGAGCTAGGAAAGAAGAAGACAGGAGTGTTCATGTCTCTGGGGATGCGGAGAGGGGGTGATGAGGAGCTGCAGATCCTCACGGCCTGTCCCTCTGACCAGCCCTCACACTCGCCAGCCTCACCTGTCACCGGCCAGCCAGCACCCAGCTTGTGTGGCCTGCCAGGCCCTGCCCCTGACCTGCACTCATCAGCATCCTGCTATCCTTTGAGATGTGGGTCCCATCTCAACCCGCTGCAATATCCCCCCGCCTCCTCCGTGCATCCGAGTGCTTGGCTTAGAGCGTCCCCAGCGTGCTGCGCCTGAAATGCTGTGCTACCCTGTCTGCTCTGCCAGGAAGCGCCAGCGGCGTGTTCTTCATCCCTGTATTTGCCTAACAAATACTGGCATTAATAAAATAATAATGCATTATATTCATTTAGCATTTAAAAGCAGGTAACATTTATTGCATCCTTCCTTCGTGTCAGGCATGTGCTAGGCCCTTTGCGTAAGTCACAATACTTGAAACGCACAATTTCCTCGTAGGGCAGCTCTTTTAAGCCGCCTCCCGTACATGAAAAAGTGGAGTCCTGACAGGGCCTGTAACATGCTCCGGTCACATGCTTCTCAGTGGCGGGGTCAAAATGTAAACAGCAGACACCGAAGTCTTTTCTGAACCTCTCACCAGATCCCAATGATATGTAAGCATCAGCTTGTAAGGCAGTTTGACTCAAGGCCTTCTTCCACTGCAGGAGGTACTCAAAAAACACTTTCTTAATGTGGAGAGAAATGGAGCAGGAACTCACACTATCTTGTGAGGTTTGAAGTAATGTAAGTAGGTTTGCCCTACTTACATTAAAAGCTAACAAAAAGGACGTGTGGTGTGCTACTGGTTTTTCAAATCTTGGGGCAAACGGAAGCTTTTCTAAGAGACGTGGCCCATCGCCCCCCTCACGCCCACCTCAGGTCCCCCGCAAGGCTGGAACAGGCCATCTTTGAGGGCCTGGTAAGACTAGCACAGGGCCTGGCACAGAGTAAGTGATCAATAAATGCCCAAAGGATTGAACATGTAGAAAATACAAAACAAACGTACAGATATGGTGTTAGGCCAAACTGACATAGAAAAACTGATTCATATCTTCTGCTGATCATTATATGCTTTATGGATGATTCAATCACTGATTTTTCAGTAGCAAGCCTTTAAGGTTCCGTTAAAACAAGATTCAGTTAGCACAGCTGATGTACACATACCTTTCAGGAGTTTATAACAAAACAAGGGAAACCTGAATAAAAAAACATAAAGAGCTGCAGCAGCGGCAGCCCAAAGAGCGCAAGGGCTGCTGGGAAGGGGGCTGGGCTCCCACAGGCCCCGCCCGGCAGGGGCGTGGCGGCCTGAGCGGCACCCGGCAGTCAGGGCTGGGCACAGGCAAGAGAGGAAGTTGGCTGATAAGAAACGTGTCCTACGTCTAGGAGGCAACAGGGAAGATGCTTAAGCGAGGCCCTGTAAGGGGAATCCCCCATCAACGAACTGTTTGTGGTCTAGGGGGCTGAGGGTCTCGCTCCCTTTTTTTTTTTAAATAAGATTTATTTATTCATACAGAACTGGGGTACCAGTCAGTGGTGCAGGGGTGATCAGCGGCTTCACCAGAGTCAGAGTGGGGAGCAGAACAGACAGATTGACAAAGCACACTGCTGAGGGGAGCAGTAGGGAGACAGGAGAGGTCTGCCGCGCCATGTGGGTCACCGCTGGGGCGGGGATCGATCTCGCACTGAAGCGGCTGCGGCCGGCTTGCGGTGCTGTGTCCTAACCCGTTGCGCACCAGGGAGGGTGGGACTGAGGGTCTTAATGGGGCCACATCACTGGGAAAGGAAAGGATTAGGCGAGTGGGGACTGACAGTGGGGAGAAGTCAAGGGGTCGGCAAGGGACTGAAGGGGCAGTTGTGGGGGGGCAGAGAGCCTGTGTCCAGTCTGGTGGATGAGGACAAGACTGCTGCTCACAGAGATTCTCCGAGGAGGAGTTAGTTGGGGAAGGCGGCAATGCGTCCCACTGGAGACAGCATTTTATGTAGGGTGTCCAGGAGAAGGGGGGAGCGCTATCCCTCTGGAGAGTGACCTGATGAGAAGAGGGGCGTGGGAGGCAGCAGCCAGAACTCCCAGGAGAGGGAGGGCAAACGATTTGGTGTAGGAACACTCTGGGGGTCAGAGAGGGAGAGCAAGCAGGGAGAAGGGGTGTTGACTCCTGGCAGAAGGCACAGAGGGAGCCCCGGAGGGAGAGGGAGCCAGGCCCTGGTCAGGTCACCACGTGTGAGAATGAGAACGAGCCGTGCACACTGAGCGAGGGCATGGGATGGAGGCTGGTGAGCCAGTGGGAAGGAGCAACTTGGAGTCAGAGCCTGGTCAGGGAGTGCAGGTGGATCTCAGGGCGTGGACAGAGGCTGGTGTGGAGGAAATGGGGCAGAGTGATTGTGAGCTGAAGGGAAACAGGTCAGAGGGACGTTTGATGGAACAACATGGACTGAGCAGAGATGGGGCTGGGTGCGCACAGAAGGACCCATTCCTGGAAGCGGGTGAAGGATGAGTGTGCCGGGAGGAAGCACAGGGAGCCACGTGGGAAGGGAGGTCCCGGAGTTCTCTCTGGGCCACGTGACGTTTGTGTAGTGGGTGGGGGAGGCGGTCAGGGAGGTCCAGAAGGTTGACTCAGGTGAGGGGGCAGGAGGGGGCAGCAGGGGCCAAACCAGGCTCCTTCAAGGCCGAGTCTAGCCTGTCACGGCCAGACGTGCCCCATCGCCACATGCAGGAGCAGCAGCATGTGTCCCGAGGGCCAGCTCCCCCCACCCCACCCGGGCCCACCAGGCCCCCCAGCTACCTTGATAAGCCTTCTCCCGCTTCTTCTTCTCCGTGTCGATGTACTGCTCGGACGTGGCCTTGATCTTCTGGACCCAGGCAGTCCTGAGGGGAGCAGAGCACGCGCGATGGCACCCTACCCCCTCAGGGCACCCGGAGCCTACAGCCTGCCTACCCCGGGGCAACGCGTTTCAATCACAGACCTAATACTAGTTCAGCTGAAAGGCTCTGCTAAGTGAAGACAGAATTTCTAGACAGATCCTGATGACTAACAAACCCCAGAACCCCTGCAAGATGCTGGGCACACAGGGGGTGATGCAGCTCACGGGGGGGAGACAGGGTCGGCGGCAGAGACCCACAGGGGAGGAGCATGCTGCCAGCCACACCTGGAGGGTGAGAGGGAGGAGGGTGGCCTGCACCCAGGGACTGGGAGCAAAGTCTGGCCACAGAATGTTCCTGCAGGGGTCTGGGCAGGGGCTGAGGCCGAGAGGCTCGAGCAGGGCCTCGGAAGCCAGAGGCATCAGAGGAAGTGAGGGCGGGACCTGCCGTCTGGGAAGATGTTGGCCACAGACTAGGACAGGGAGGTGTTAGGTGTGGGCGCGGGGGCCTGGGTAGGAGAGGCTGGGGCTGGGGAATTGAGGGGCTGGCGCACAGTGCCAGTGGGCTCACGGCAGCGGCTTTCTCCTGCACTTCAGGGCAGGTGACTGTGTCAGGACTGACCTCTCGTTGATGTTGTCTGTTCGGAGTGTGTAAACTCGGTCGATGTGAGAAATGTGGAAGACTGGCTCCTCGCTGGAAGGGTCGGTGGGCAGTTTCACCAGGACTTCATTCAGGAAAATGGGCTGAAAGAAACAGGGCCGAAGCAGGCCGTGAGTCGCTCCAGGGCCGACACCCAGAGTCCTGTCTGCTCTGGAAGGTCTTGGGGAGAGGCCTAGAGTCGTTTACTCAGGAAAAAGGAAACTGCCTCCAGTTTGTGCAGTCAGCGGGGGCTGACTGACGTCCCTGACCTGGGGACAGGAGCCCCGAGTGCCCAGCACTGCTCACGAGACAGGCCCCACCTGGTGCACAGAGCCTGGCGCCCTGGCATGAGCAGAGGGCCTGATGCTGGATGTGGACATGCGTCCTCGTGCCAGGGAAGGAGCCAGGCCTAGAGTGGGCATAGGCTGGGCGCCAACAGAGAGGGCGTGAAGGCCCAGCCACCTGGGGCCTCACCCTTGGAAGGGGCGTGTGAGCCTTCTGGAAGAGGGGGGCGTCCCCAGAGGAAGGAAAGGCTGGTGCTGGAGGGCGGCCTGGGGGAAACGCGGTGCCTGGCTGTGTCCTGAGGCCCCTGCTGGGACTGACACGCACCGTCTTATACATTTTGAACTGAGCGTTGGACTTGGAGCTGAAGAGTTTCTCGGAGCCCGAGGAGACCGCAAACTGCTTGACCATGTAGGTGAGAAGCAGGAAGTCGTTGAAGAGGAACCCGTGAAGCTCCTTGTTGCTCTTGGTCTTGTACAATTTCCCGCTGTGCAGAAGCTTCCGGGGCCCCAGGCAATTGGTGAGGGAGTTGAAAATAAGTTGCTTAAAGAGAAAGACATCGTGCCATTGTGAATCGGGAAAAAACCACCCCGAGCCCAGAGGCCAGCGCCCTGGCCAGAGGGTACTGGGGCCGGTGCTCGGTGCTCCCGTTGGAAACGAGGCTGAAATCATCACCCCCACACAGGACCGCCCACATCGCTCAGGAGCGCAGCTGGGAGACTGTCCTGCCCGGACAGCAGCCGCTCTACAGCTGCATCCACAGCGCTCGAAGCGCAAATGTCCGATCTCTCTCTACACGAAAGGAAGATGACACGGGTTGGGTGGGGGGAGGGCAGGGGAGCAGGGGCTGGGGTGGGGGGAGCTTTGCTCGCAGCCACAGGGGGACCTGGCCCGGGTTCTGCACGCAGCCTCACCTCTGCCAGCCCCTCACACTGCACGTGCGCCTGGATCCACTCCAGCCGGTCCGAGTTCTCCTTCTCCCGGACCCCCTCGTTGACCTGCGAGCAAAGCTCCTCTGCCCGCTCGAGGGCCAGCTTCAGGGAGGAGTGGTCTACGTGGGTCTCTGGGGTGTTCTCCAGAATCTGAAAGGGAGGACCTGGTCATGTGGGGTGCGCGTCTTCCAACCCCCCTCCTTGGTGCTGTCCTGGTGTGCAGGCTGGGCCGGGAGCTGGAAACACGGGGCGGCCAGGCCCTGGGCTCTGCCTGTGGCGAGGCAGTTCCTGGGGAACAGTGACTCGGGCGCAGGGTGGCCGTAAGCGCTGCACAGTGTGTGGCTCCTCCAGAAATGGGGGGGCTCCCACAGGCAGCTGTCTGTTGTCACGTTCCAAGTGCGAGAAGGCCTGAAAAGCTCAAGTTTTTTCAGTACCCATTTGGTGGCAAAACCTGAACTGAAGAGAGGTACTATTTATTCTGTTTTCAGTGGCTGTTCATATTTTTGTATTTGTTTAAAGGTGTTGCCCAGGCTTTCTTGGGGTGTCTTACCGTTCTGGAATTACAATCTGCACACGAACACACACTTGCTCTTAACTAAAAACAGATACGGGACCACGTCTGTGTGCGAGAGGGTGTGTTTGGGATGAGCGTCTGCGACGTGAGGCCTGTCCTGGGTTAACGTGACTTACAGACCAAAGGGCAAGGAATACTTTTTTTTTTTGATGGAAAGGGACTTATCTATTTCCCCTACATCTGTTATTATTGTGGCCTCTCCATTTGCAGTTGGTAATTCACTGAATCAATGCATGTCAGGTAATACCTCTTGTGAGTGAGCCATTATTATAATGATTAATAACAATGGCAGCTCAGTTGATAGGAACTTGGCAATGTGTGTGTCCTTATCTATTTTTTATTTTTCAGATTCATATATATATATATTTAAAAAAAATAGTTTATTTTTACATCATTTTGTGCATTTTTTTCATCTCAGTTTTAATACCCGTGGGCTTCCCACCACCAAATCACCCGTGTGCCATCACCATAGTCCAGTGCATTTCCCTCCCCCCACTGTTTTTGATTGGGCAAGGGATAATTTTCAAAGCCTTATTTCTACTGTATTTTACTTTGTAAGGCGCTTAAAATTATGTCAGTGATTATCTGTGGAAAATCTACCTTCTCCTTAGAAAGCATATCAGGGTGAAAGGCCCACATCGGTTATGTCAGAAAGATGCATGGACCTTCAGGGCTGTCTGGTCAGCCAGCTGGCGTGGGACATGGCAAGGGGACAGCTGTTTGGGACATGCTGGGCTGTGTATAAAGTGTTGAGTTGACAGATGGACTTGATCTTCCAGGAAGACTGGAGCTAAAGCTGTGCTATGGGTGGGCTCCGCCTTGCTCACAGACCTGGAGGGCCTCTCCGGCCAGGAGAGGCTGGAGGTCTCCTGAGAAGGCGACAGGTTACCCAGTGACCTGGGATGAGTCAGACCCCGTGGCAGGTACCCGCCCTGTGACTGCTTCTCTGTCCCAGACTGGCACTCACACTTCTGATGAGCAGAGGGTAGCGTGTGATCCTCTGCATGGGCTTCAGCAGGAAGCTGGAAAGGGGCATCCCTTTACATCGAGGGTCAGATGCCAGCTTCTGAAAAGAAAGGAGAGGCGGGAGAGGGAATCCAGTAAGACGGGCGACCAGGTCATACTCCTGGGTTCTCCCACCTTCTGGTTTCTTTCACAGACTCAGGTTACAGCGACAACCTCCCCACACTAGGCCAGACCTGCAGGTGTCTGCTTGTTCGTCTGTGCATGGGTGGCCTGTGCCATCACCCCCTCCTTTGTTTCCAAAGCCACCTATTGGGGTGTCTTCCCCCCAGGTTCCTCACTTCCTCCTCCCCCTCTACTCACACTTACTGTAGGTGCCACCCAAGACCCCTGCAGTGGACCCCGACAGTCTCTGGAGCCCCCCACCTGCTGCAGTATTCTCGCTCATCGTCAAGGCCCCCCAGTCTCAACACAGCCCCAAATGAAGTCCTTTTCTTCCCTCAAAAGTCTCCTCTTCTAACTCTCTGGCTGAGGCGGCAGCAGGCCCTGCACCCAGCTGCCCAGGGTCACTGCTGACACCTGTTTGCCTTGCCCATCCCCCCACCTACCCCACCCCCCATTGTCCCTGCCTCATTTCCTCTTATCCGCTTTTATTCATCTATTTACTTTCAAACTTTAGTTTACCTTGTTGCATTTTATACATGTAAGCAACCTGCTTTATTCTTTCTGGAATGAACACACAACACAATTTACTAAATTAAAAAAGTGACATCCTGAATGCTTTTTTCAGGAGTTTGAGAAGTTGACTCACTTAAGCAGGTTTAAAAAAAAAAAAACCGGTCTGCTCTTAGGCGAGCAGTTCAACATAAAGGTCACAGAGAGCAAGCAGAAAATTCCTCGCAAGGTTTGTTCCCTTTGGAAACTGTCTCCCCGCTTTGCTCCCTGACTGCCTGGCCTGTAGCTCCCAAGGTCGCCCCAGTCCCAGTCGCGATACAGAGGTGCCTGTACCAGAGGTACCTTTAAAAACTCTTTGAAGTCCACATCTTCATCGGTCTTCTGCTGTAACAGGCCTGCCCCATTAAGCTGGCAGCTGCAGAAGCGGATGTAAGCCTGCATGTGGGCCAGCTCCGTGGCCAGGATGTCCCCCATCATCTGCACCGGCATCTTCTCACCCCCAGTCTTCTTCCGCACCCGCAGGGCCCTGCAACCGACATGCTCTCTCACTTCTGGTTTTACCTGAAGGTCCCTGGTCAAGGAAGGGTGACCCTCAGGAGAGACTAGCAGCAACGACGGCTATGGAGTTACCTCCAGACCACCACACCGTGCGGGACGTCAGCAGAAGGCAGCTTGGGTTTCAAGCTCTGCGGGCCAAGCCCACCTGCGTGAAGTGTTAGTGAGGAAGAATGGGTGTTTCTAGGCTCTGGAGTTATTGTGGCTTCACCTGAGTTTTTGGCAACATTTCTACTGAAAGATTCTAACTTATTCTTGGCCGAACCGAAAAGAAAGAAATTTCCCATACTCTGTAGAAAAAAAAAGGGGGGGGGCAGGAGTCCACAGAGGCCAGGCATGGAGGTGAGGTGGGCCTGTCCCCAGAAAGCTGCTGAGCCCCACAGAGACACCCAAGCGGGTGCCTCTCCCTGGAGCCTGTCCGTACAGGAATAGGGGTTCATGGGGAGACCGAGGAGATAGCCACACTGGTAACGCTGGGGTCAGGAGCTGGGCTTGTGGTCCACGCAGTCCAGCACATTCTGGAATTGTACGCGAAGACAGTGTGCTTAGTCATCTAACGTCTTTGCTTGATCCAAGTATTTTCTGTGTTGTATTACTTTACTTTCTTCAGTAATTACGTACCTAACAGTTTCAAGGCCCATCATAAAATGGTGGTTAAAAGGGAGGCGGTGGCCCTCCCTGGTGGCGCAGCGAGTTAAAGCGCACCACTAAGAGGCTGAGGCCACTTCTGCATGGGTTCGATTCCCGCCTGCCCCGGAGGTGACCACATGGCGCGGCAGACCTCTCCTGACCCGCCCGCTGCTCCCCTCAGCAGTGTACTTCGTCGATCTGCCTGCTCTGCTCCCCATTCTGTCTCTGGTGAGGCCTCTCACCGCCCCTGAGCCTCTGGCCTGTACCCCAGCTCTGTATGCATAAATAAATAAATCTTTAAAAAAAAAAAAAAAAAAGGGAGGCGGTGGGGCACAGCCAGAATGCCGGGCTCGGCAGCCCCGCAGGGCAGAGTATGGGGCCAGTGGGGCGCTGGACTGGGGGGCGTCCACTGCAGGCCTCACACTCACTTCAGCAGCTTTGTGTTGGACATGATGAGCTCTTTCCAGTTAACAAAGATCAAGGCCATTTCTCCTTCAGTGAGAAAGCCTGACTCAGCCATCCGTTTCTGAAAAATCTAAATTCAAAACACAAAAGAAAGACATTAGCTAAGTGGGAGTAGAAGCCCGTGTCCTACAAGTCTTGGGCCCAGCTCACCCTGTCCCAGCCCTGACTCACTTTACCTCGTGGAACTGTTAACTGTCTCTCCTGCCTCATGGCAGGAACGGCCTCTGTCCTCTAGCGCGGAGCCTGGCATGTTGAGTTCACCACGAGTCAGACCTCAGGTAACAGTACTATGAGTTGGGTATCTCTCCCTCTCCACAGCCCACATGGGCCTGCAGACGCCAGGACCCTCCTAGAAGAGTGCGGGGGGGGGGGAGGGCTCTGCACAGAGGACAGCAAGGGCCTACTGTCTTGCACTCGCTGGCTATGCTGCTGTCTGCTCATTCTCTTAACCTGCTTTGAGTCAACCTCGGCAAGGTCAACGGAGGAGACACTTGGGAAAGGAACGAGGAGGGCTTGCCCACGAACAGGGCTGCTCATCCTAAACCCCTGACCCTTTCCTACGAGCATCCAGGAGGGTGGGCACAGTGAGAAGAGCCTCTTGAGACTGTGATTAAGTGACTGGCCTGAGGTGAGGCCAGCATCCTGGCCGCTCTGCTGAGCCAGCATCCGCCAGGTAGCTGCATACCCTCTCACAGCCCCTCGGCACAGAGATCCGACCCCAGGGCTGATCATGGAGGAGTTAGTGAAGAGGAGGGGGCTGGCTTTTCTCCTCTCCTTCTAGGCCTCCTGCCCGACCTAGTTCCTTCAGCATTAGCCAGGCTGAGGTTTGGGGGTGAAGGATGGGGGATGTGCAAAATCTTATGACAGATAACTGTCAACTGGGAAGTCTAGGAGGGTGGGCGTGTGGGAGGGACAAGCAGCCCATGTGATGGGAGGGACAAGCCCAGACCCAGTGATGAGGCAGAACGTGACACTGCACCATGGTGCCGGGCCAGAGGCAGAGGGACACAGCCCCTGATCCACATGGCCGGGGGAGGGGGGAGTCGGTAGAGGCGAGTGGGGGGATGGGGGGCGCCGCCCCTGGGAGCCTGTATGCGCACCTGTTCTCCTCAGGTGGTTTGCTTATCTAATTGATGTTCTCATTGGAGCACACCTGGTGGGAACTAAAATTGGTGGAATCGAAGTGGCGTGGTGCTGTGGTCACACTGGCTCCCTCAGATGCCAATGACCGAATGGTGCTGCCCTAACCCTGCAGCTTGGCACCCACTTCACAAGCACAGACACACAGTGCACACGGGGTCCGTGGGGAGTGTGTTGCAATGTGCTACTGTTGGCTTTTCCAGACTGTGCCAAGGTCAGGTGGGCGCTTCTGCTCCTCCGGAAATCTGAAGTTACGGGAGGTCGGGGTCAAACTGCGAGGTGGAAACCGGAGGCAGATAAAGCTGGCTTTGGTGACTCACACCTACTCTAGGCCCTGGTACTTCAGGAGCTTCTCCACATCCCCTGAGGCATGGGAGCCCGTTGTCCCCTCTATGCACCCTGAACGGCCTGGGGGTGGGGGAGGAGCTCTCTGGTGAGGCCCAGAAGGCACGAGAGGGGCGATGCCAGCCTGGAGCCCCCTCGGCCTCCCGAAGGAGATGCCAGAGCCAGGCCCTCACCTCCACCACCAGCTGCAGGTCGTCCACGTAGCGCTCCTCGGTCTGAATGAGCTCGTGGATGTATCCCTGCCTCTTCCTCTCAGTTGGCTGCATGGTGTCCAGGGTCTGGAGATCAGCACACCCTAGAGACAAAGAGAGGCGAGCGATAAAGCTTCTTTTAAGTCCTCTTTGTAAAAGATGGGCATTTTTCGGGGGTCTGCTGGGTGTACAAGTGTTACCTTGGGAGGAAACACATGCGTGCACACACACACACACACACACAGGGCTTTCCAGAGCTTGCTGGGACCGCTGCAGCAGTGCACACCTGTTGCGAGCAGCCTTAACCACCTGCGCGTGAGGCCAAAGCAGCAATCAGCAGCACCTGCAACATTTTGGCTCGACGTGGTCCTAGTTTCTAAGTAGCAATGACAGAATTGCGGATTTTCATAAATGGCCTCAAAGACGTTAGAACCATGCTGAGCAGAACCTATGTGGTTCTCCATCTCAAGACATTTTCAGAGATACTAAGACAATACAGAAACCAGTGTCCCCAAAGACAGGTCATGAGTTATCGGTGGGTCATTATGTTATTTAATCTCTTAAATGCTGGTTAGGTCCAGTATTCAAAAAAAAAAACAAAACTATTGTGAGCTACTGTTAAAGAACAGAGGACTCTCTCTCTCTCCCTGGTGGCGCAGTGGGTTAAAGCACAGTACCAAGAAGCTAAAGCCACTTCCGCATGAGTTCGATTCCCGCCTGCCCCGGAGGTGACCCCATGGCGCGGCAGACCTCTCCTGACCCGCCCGCTGCTCCCCTCAGCAGTGTACTTTGTCGATCTGCCTGTTCTGCTCCCCACTCTGTCTCTGGTGAATCCTATCACCCTCCACATCTCTGGCCTGTACCCCAGTTCTGTATGAATAAATAAATCTTAAAAACAAAAACAAAACCAAAAAAAAAAGGAGGCCTCTCTTTAGCTTGCTCAAAGCAAGATGCTAAGTTAGAAAACCTAACATTCTGAGGACCCAGCAGCTCCCAGCCAGCACGTTGCCCCACAAGTACAAAGCTGGTGTGGGACAGACCCCAGCCATAGAGACTCTGGGAGTCCAAGGGACACGCCGGTGGTGAACTGAACGGCCACCCGTGACATGACATGATTCCAGAATCATCCAGTAGGAGGCGGAGAACTTGCCTCTGGCTCGGTGATACCCTGGATGCCTGCCTCAGACAAAGGCAATCCAGGTGGGCACCCAGAATTACAGCAGGGGGCGCAGCCAGCCAGGCCTGCCAGGTGGGGACCAGGAAGGCCATGCAGCAGGGTTGTTCCTGGGTGCGGAGGCCCTGGGGGCAGTGGGGAGGAGCCAACTCCTGGCAGGGGAGGAAGAGTTGGGACGAGGGGTGAGTCAAGGCCAGTCAGCTGGGCTGGGAACCAGTGGCCAAAGTCAGAGCCAGAAAAGTGGACCAGGCTGGCCCTGGCAAGGCGATTTCTTCCCGACCGTCCTTGAGTTTTTGTCTTGTGTAGGTTTGGGGTTACCGATTGATCTAGCGATGATGCTTTATTTTCTGCACGTTGCCAACTGCATTAAGAAAATTACACCCTCCGTAAAATAAAAATTGAATTAAGCCGAGGTTAGGTCTGGGGCCAAGATGCAATCACAGTGCCCCCACCACGCTCAACATGGCGGACTTCTCCGGGGGTTGCAGTTTGTTCCGTTCTGACAGGGAGCTTGCAGGGAGGCCAGGCGCTTGGCACCACAGGGCTGCGAGAGGGCAGCCGGCACCTGCCCGCGAGAGGCCACTGACCCTGCATGTGGCCACCAGAACACAAGTGTTCCACAGCTTTCTCATATTCCTCTGCTGTTCACGTACTGCTCTCTCTACCTTTCCTCATGCTTGGGTTAAGCAGGAAGTCCTGGGTCTGCCGTCCGGCAACGTTTCCTCTGATAGACACGAAAGCGTCTAACCGTTAAAATAAAGCCGCCCCCAGGGCCCCGCTGGCTGGCTCCCCCTGCCGGCAGCCTCTGGACACAGCCACACTTCGGGAAACCACGCCGTACACTAACGCCCACGCGCACGAGTCTCTCTGTGGGTTCCGAATCTTGGGAGACGGAACCTGGGTCTTCGCGGAGCTTCTGGGGCGGGAACACGCCTGCAGGCTGCTGTTCACGACGGGCACGGCAGGACGCGCCACCCCGCTGCGCCCTTCGTGTCTCATGACACTGCACGTCCGCGCCTCTGTTCAAGTTCTCAACGCGCCCACCCTCGTTTCAGTTGTTCTTACCCTGCCGAGGTGGGGTGTTGCCCTCCAACTTCCGCCCCGTGTCGGGGACCCTATTTCCTCCAAGGCCGCGTCCTCAGCTGCCCTTTCCGGAGGATCCTTCCACCGCAGGCTTCCCCGGCCCTTGCTCAGCCCACGCGCGTGCGTCCGCCTGCCCGTGGTTTACATGCTCTTCCCTGCGGCTCCCGCTGCCTGGTCCCACTGCAGACACCTGTAGAGGGGGCCCCACTCCTGGCCAAACCCAGGCCCTTCTCCACTTAGGGTGCTCTGGTTTCTGTCCTGCCACTCAGCCCACTTCTCTGTGAGGGTGGTGGTGATGCTGGCGCTGCCAAGCCCAGTGACCTTCCCGGCTCTTGCCCTACTCCACTGCCCAAAGCGCCTGTCTTTTCTGTCACTCGCTGCCTTTGCCAGGGCTGTCTGCCTAGCGTGTCTGTGTGTCACTCTGTCACTCTGTCTGTCACCTGGGCTACTGAACTTGCCTAACAGGTCTCCTTGCTTCTGACCCCTTCCCCATCCTGCCTCCCCTTCCATCTAGCAAAACCAGACTTTCTTGTTATCACATCATCCTTTATTAAACTCCTCAACAGACTCTTTTCTGAGCAAAAGCCAAAGTTCTTCCAAACAGCCCACAAGAAGCTGAATAATCCTCCCCACTTCTGGGGTTCCACTCTTTCTCACTTCCTCCTCCTCTCTCTGTCTCAGACACACTGGCCTGACAATCGTTCCTCATCATTACAGGCGCTTAGAAGAGGGAGATCTGGGAAGCTTTCAAAAGGTGAAGGACAAAAGATAATTTGTGACGGCTAATACAGAGAAGGCTTATTCAGTTTGTGTCACAAAGTCCCAGGAAAGTCTTGGCTCATCCCGAGGAGAGCGATGCCCTTGAACAATGCTGTTCTCTGTGCCAGTGTCAGCCGAGTATCACGTAATGGTTTTCAGTCTGTGTTTCAGCTCAGTGAAAAGCAGAGATTTAACAGTAAATCCAGCTGACTACCCTCACTCCACGTTCGAAAGAGCTGCTTTTACTACTGACTTTGTTTTGGGGCACTAGAAATCTACTGGCATCTTATTGTGTAAAAGAAATGCCTTTTATCTACTTTGCAAATATATATTGAGTGCAAATGAGGTAAGATAGCATCCTTCCATCACAAAACTGTGGACATTTGTGATTTTAGTTAGACAACTTAAATTCTTGAATAGATTTTTTTAAACTCCTCTGTCTTTTTGATGCCTGACAAGTCCTGTATCACAGGGTGTTAATTTAAGGAAGTTCATGTTGTATCTAATGCTCAGACCATCAGAAGCCAAGTATTTGGTTATCAGAAAACAGAAGTATTTTAGAACTTCCAAAAGCAAAACTGCCTATAAAAATGGATGAAGAAAAATTTTATTGGCTTTATTTGTATTTTTGAATGTAAACAGGAAAAGGTCAAAAAGGTTAAAAAACAGTACGGACCCATCAACGGTACAGAAGTTCAGCCCTCAGCCTTATCAATCACTAGTTCAGATTAATATTTCTATCAGCTTCTGTCAGTTCTGCCTGTGACTCAGTTGAAAGAGCTGATACAACTTTGACCCCTACTGTACAACAGAGGGAAAATCTAAAGCTTGGTGGCTAAGTGATGTACCGCCGGATTTAGAACTACTGAATAATTATCACTTCATCTAGGTCTCCTGATTCAAGCCCCACACTTTGAAATACCAGGGCATTTAAAATGGTGCTTACATAGCAATCCTAGCAGAGGAGAAACACTCAAGATGGTATTGTTTAAACCTGACCTGGGGCTCATGCTTACTGAACTTAATCCTAGAAGGAATTAAAAAAAAAAAAAAAAGGATTAGGTTAACTATTCTGAATACCAAAAAACCCAAAAGGACTGAAAAAGCCAAGTGGGCTCTTCCTCTCCCTTCACTTTTCTTTAAGTGACACATCAGTCCCTTATATACCCTTGGACTGTGTCACATTATATCTAAAATCCAATGTCGACCCCAGCATCCCACCTATCTCAGCACACCTGTTACGGCAGCACTATACTGGGGCACGGGGCTCCCAAGGCACCTATACATTCTTCTAGTATTACTACCCAGCCCTGCCCCTAATTTTCCTCAATGGTATGATTATACAACCTATATGTTCAACCTGTTTATGACTACATAATTGACTGCTTTGTCCCAAACGGCTGATGTCAAGACACCTGACTCTGTATCAGCATGCTGACGTCACGGGGATTACAGGTGACCACTGATGACACAGAGCTCTCAGCCGCAGGTTTTCCCAGCACCCTGAAATGTAACTTGGCCAGTCTGGATTCATTTAAGCAATGAATCCTCTTTACAATCTTCTCACATGTCTCTTGGAATGAGCTGACGATCTGCTCTTGTGATTGGGAGTTACGGCAGCTTCCATTATCAGAAAGCAGCATGCGGATGGCTAAGTGCAAGTGCTTTGGAGTCAAATCTGCACGCAAGTTCCAACCCTAGCACTAGACAACTAGGACAGACACTAGAGTGTCCATCAGTAGACAGCGTTAGCTAGAAGTAACAATGTCTATGTGACAGACATCAAACGGGAGCTTCATCAATCCCTAAGTCTCATCTACAATACTGTATTTCTAGTCTCACAGATGCGATTTACACAGGTGAGGCAAAGGCTCAGAGGGTGAGCAGGGAGAGGCAGGATTCAAAGCAGCCTGCATTACACGCACTTCATCAGTTCCTTAAGTGATTTTACCTTTTGACAACAACATCGACATCTCTTTTCAGCACATCTTTCATTATTTATTATTCTTGTTAAAGCAAAGTATAAAAAATGATTATGAAGATAAATCAGTTAAAAATTATGCTAAAGATTTGCAAATACATTTCTCCAAAATAGACATACAAATGGCCAACAAGTCCATGAAAAGATGTGCAACATCCTCAGTCATCAAATCAAATCAAAACTACAATAATGTTATCACTTCCTACCAAAAACTGGCCCACATAGAAAGCCAGCTAAAAATGAGTAGTAAGTGAAGATGTGGAGAAACAAATCCCTGTATACTGCTCATAGGGATATAAATAGCACCAACTTTAAAAACACAGAGTTACCATTGATACAGTCATTTCTCTCTCAGGTAAATACCCAAGAGATGTGAAGACATATGTCTACACAAAAACCTGTACCTAAAGGTTCAAAGCAGAATCATTCCACAGCAGCCTCAAGTAACCCAAGTCCAAATAACTGATAAATTATGTGGTATATCCGTATAATGGAATATTATTTGGCCATAAAAAGGATGAGGTACTGACACAAATTATACCATAGATGCACCCTAAAAACATTTAAGTAAAATTAGCCAAACACCAACCCCTACACATTTTGTGATTTCACTTACATGCTATGTCTAAAATAGGATTAGTAGTTGTCTAGGGCTGGGGCGGGGAGAATGAAAAGATACATGGATGACAGGTAAAAGGTACAGGGCTTCTTACTGGGGTGATGAAAATGTTCCATAATTATGCTAATAATTGCACAACCACAAACATATTAAAAGCCATTCAGTTGTGCACTTTAAATGGGTGGACTCCATGGTATGTGAGTTAAAGCTCAATAAAGCTGTTATCAAAAACAAGATGAGTTCAGCTTCCTCCTTTCTGGACATTATTCTTAAAAACACCTGTCCTTGTTCTTTATATTCAGTCCTTGTCTCCTGTCTCTTCTCTGCATGTACCTATTACCTAGAGAAAACACGGTGCCCTCTCTGATTTTCTCCTTTTCAAATAATGGTTGTATGGCAATAATTTCATTATAAAAATGTTGACAATGTCAGCACGGTAGTGTAGAAGCTAAGAGCATAGTTCTGGAGCCAGACCAATTCCTACCACTAAAGCTTGTAACCTTGGATAAGTTATTTAACATTTTTAATTTTCCTGCCTTTGAAAACAATAAGGTAAAAGCATTCAAGGATCTTAGAAAAGTACCCAGACAAGTTAAGTGTTCAATAAAGAATAGATTTCTCTCATTAGCATGAGATAGTTGTACAGTCAGAACTTTATTATTAAAAATGGTGGCAATGTTAGCACCAAAATCTCATTCAAGGTTCTTTTCACCACACAAACCTTCACTACTAAGACCTCAAAGGACTTTTTCTCCCTCAACACATTTATTTTCCATGATTTAACAACTCTCAATATTCATTCATTACATCAGCTGATACACATCGGAGTCTGTGTATCTTAATTATCTAACTACTTGCTGGACAATTCTACCTGGATGTCCCACTATACTTTGTAAACAAAACCAAACTTATTTCCCTCCAACTCTGATTATTATTATTATTTTTAAAGATTTATTTATTTATGCTTACAGAACTGGGGTACAGGCCAGAGGTACTGGGGGTGAGAGGATTCACCAGAGTGTGGGGAACAGAACAGGCAGATGGACTGAAATACACTGCTGAGGGGAGCAGCGGGCAGGTCAGAAAAGGTCTGCCGCGCCATGTGGGTCAGCTCCCTGGGGGTGGATCAAACTTGTGCTGCTGAGGCTTCAGAGAGCTTCATAATGTGGTGTTTTAACCCGTTGAGCCACCAGGGTGAGCCCCAACTCTTATTATTTTTAATGCTGTCGTGAAACGGTACTCCACCCTGTCACCAACATACTATTTGGGGATCCAATGGACTCTCCATCTACCCACAAATCCCACCAATCCCCAACTCCTTTTGGTTTGCCCTCAGAAAGTTAACGCTCTTTTTCTGCACTGTGGCTTCATTATCAGGATCACCTGGGGAGCTCTGAAAACTCACTCTGTTCAGGTTACACCTCAGACCATTTAAATCAGGACTTGGGCATCGACATATTATTAAAGTTCCCCGGGCCATCCCATGACAGCAAAGCAAAAGAATATCCAATGTAGCCCATTCTGCTTTTCAAGATGAAATTTTCAGTTTCTGCCTTTGCATCTCTACTCCAGCAATGATAAATTGCTGATACAGCCTTAACCCCTACTGACTCTTGTTTTTATGGTACTCTCCACCATCCCATCCTCCAATATGGTCTGCTCCTACTTGTTTTATGGATATGGTAGATGCCTTCTCCAGGACGTCTTCTCAGATTTGCTGAGCTACATGCATGGTAGTTCGGTGTTCCTTCTCTGTAGCTTTTTGGTGCTGCCACTATCATGCACTTTCAGAATTAGCTGCACATGTGCCTAACCTCCCCCCGGAGCTAAGTAGTACCGAAGTCTAGGATCCTGTGACGCTCATTTTCGTATTCCTAGTACCTCAGACTCCACTTGGCCCAACACAAATGCTCAGTGCCTGCTAATTGAATGTCTTTCTAGAGATGAGGAAAGGATTTTGTGAAGTGTTTATGCAGGACATTGATTAGATTTTGATCCACATTTTGCACTTAATGTGAAACCACTAACTTGATGGATTTGCTTAACTCTGGTGCTCCCAAGCATTCACTGAAGTCTCTTTAATGTAGACTCTTATTTTGTATAAAAATATCTTTTCCTACGTTTGCAATGACTATCAACTTGTAAATTCCTTCTAATCACTTTAGAAAAAAGTTGTAGTAAAAACTGTAAACAACATAGTAGTCTATTATTACGTTAGATTATGCTTTCAAATCAAATTTCCTTTGCTTTTAAGATACGTCTGCTTATCCTGGATTAGATTACTTTAATCTTGATCACATAAAATTTCTCTTACCCTGTGATATAAAATACTTTGCTGACCTATGCCCAGAGACAATGTTCAGGAAACAGAGAAATTCTACCATGACTACATAATAATAATTAAAAAATGAATTCTAAAGGATGCTTAAAAGAAATACACAATACAAGTAATGGAGTTTGTGTCCTTTTAATAAACACACTTGCATAGTTATATTACAATTTTGTAAAAAAAAAAAAAGGAAAAAGATCACCTCATGCCAAGCGCGCCCAGCATCTGCACAATCTAACACCTTTTATAATTTTCAAGACACACAAAATAAAAATTTAAGGCAAAAACCAGCACTTTGCAACAATTTAATAATTTATTACATTACAGTAGCATCACAGCAGCATCCAATAATGCCACTTTAGGCGAAAGTCTCTAAGTGTTTCCATTAGAGAGTCTATTTACAAGAATTTATAATGTGATAAAATTCATTCTAAGAAAACTTGGCAAATAAAGCTTTGGAGTAAAATTGGCATTTCTTTTTCCACTTTTCCTCCCTCCATTTTTTTTTTTTAAATCTTAAGCTATCAGTATTCATACTCTATCTTAACACATTAAAATACCAGTTACAAGACTATACTTTCAGGGATCACTTCCATGGCTGCTAATAAATAGCAATTGCATAATTTTAATTGTGTTACATTTAAATGATTTTTAAATTTCAGAGGAAACTATGCAAGGTTTAAATTTAAAAAAATCAGTTTTGATTTTTGAACTTTTTTTTTCATTGTTGGAAAACCCACTAGTTTATTCACATATTTTTCAATAAACAGGTATTTTGATTCAACCTCTTACAAGGTTCATATTTATTCAGGGTTCAGATTTATTCATTTGTGCTCCTTTTTTAATATCCTGAAAAACTCCATCTAATGTTCCTTTTTAAGCAAACTGAAAGCTGCCCCTTACACTGAAGACAGTAAGTACATGGTGGAGAATGAGGTATCGCAAAGGGACTCATGCAGTTTTAAGAAGGACCTAGACTATTATTATGTGCCATACAATTTCCTTTACTTGTAGCTTTCTCTCACTATCAAAATACCTACACACTGAGAGGTATTTTAGTAAATGCAGAAAATTTATTTTCCAGGCTGACATTCAGCTTAAATATTCATTTATGTGATTTAGTTCACATACCTGATAAATACATTATTTTCAAATTGATTACAGATGCTAAGCTCTACCTGAATACCATTCGTAATAATCTGTATTAGTGTAATGGTGAAGTGATTTGAGCTATAAAAACACTTTTGCAAGAAGATATCAGTATATTAGATAAGCCCAAATTTAAAATAATGAAGACAAAATGTTATACTAAATCACATAGCTAATTAGCAGTGGTCCGATTTCTAACCTTTGGGTTTAAAATAGACATAAAATAATTGTCCTTAATCTGAACTCAACCAAAGGTACAAACGTAGAATGTTCAGCAAATGAAAGGCAAGACTAAGTAATCTGTACCATTTGGAAGATCAGCTGACTTCACCAGGACGCAATCCAGCGTCTCGTGTAGTGACTACGGGCAGGTCTGTTATTCCATCTATAAGGTAGTATTATTGCTTTCCTATTAATGTCATGTGTTATAAAATAATGTGATGATGCCAAATGCTAACTGAGGTGGTGGGAAACTAGAAATCCCTGCTTTAGAGAGAACATGTGCTTCTTACCACACATCTCAACAACAGGAAGCTGGACACAGACATTTGGACTTCGTGAAGTTCCAACTAAGCTGCTGATCTCTTTCAAGTATCATAAAGCCGTGATTTAGGCAATGGAGGACTGAAATCATTCATTCACAAAGCATAGGCACATGAACATGTATTGCACGGAATAGGCTCCTAACTCAAACTCAGATATATAAAACAGCACATTTTCTCATTTATAGAACTCCGAGGAAATAAGATTCCATGATTGTATGTACACTTTTCCTGATGTACTGTGACATTCATAAACAGTAGGTTGCACTGCAGTTTGTAAACATCTTAAATTGCATAAACTTGTTACTGATTTTCAAATATAGTTTAATACTGTCTACTAGAGAACGCCTTTCTGTTTCAGCTAAGTACTCTCGCATGTATTAGTTTATAATAATGTTTACTATCTTCAAAGTGTTTTCCATTCAAGGAAAAGTAGTAAACTATGCTGGAGTAGCCGATGTGGTTGAAGAACAGGTATGAGCCACAGAATTCTGGAAGAGTAAAATCAATCTCCCAGTCTCACAGCTGCTTCAATGGACATAAGGAACATGTTTCCTTCACTTGAATTTTTGACAAGACAGTGCCTGTAGGCCTGCTTCAGGGGCACTTAACCTCTTCCAGGACTCCTTATGACCTTTATTAAACACCTTAGTTACGAAAGATGCCAACCAGAGTCCTTTTGTAGAATGGGACATGTAGTCACTTGATTAAAATAGGTAACACGGATTTTGACTTTAACGTGTATTATAGACGTTAAGTGACATCTAGGCTGGGGAGGATTTTATATCTCAGAGATGGGAGTCTTTTCATTCTTCAAAAAAGAATACACTTTTAAGTAATCAATGAAGAGGTGACAAGTGACTTTGCAGCAACGTCTTCATTAGCCCAGAGCACAAGACCCTGAGGGCGCGACCACAGTACTGCGCATGCTCGGGCAGGAAGCACATCGGCATGTCCGCTCTGCACGAGCTGCTTCTCTGAGCTAAGAAAAGCTCCCCCAATTGTCATGGCTTCCGCCCAGAAATACACAGAAAATAGAGAAACGGTTATTTCAGTTCTTTGTCTTAAAACCAATTTGTTACTCATAGTGGCATGTTAGAAAGTAGGAAACAGTGCATATTTGGGAGCAAATCACATACCGAACCAATTAAGAGCTCACTGTGATTAGGATTAGATCAAACATAATAGCAAAACACAAGCGAGTTTTATCTGAATTCTGCATGAAGACACATGTTGCAGTAACATTAGTTAAGCATGGCAGCCCATTTTAAATCAGCGAGAACAGTTTGTGCAAATAGTGGGTCTTTGTGTGTTTGAACTCCCACCGTGTAAGGGCAAACTCAAAATGCATGCTAATGACCTACAATTACCAAATTAAAAAAGAAGAAAAATGCCAAAGGATGTCAGAGTGAATAGCAGGGAAAGCCACACAAAGACCCACTATCCTTTAACTTGTTACAGATAAATTTTAACTGTAAATTAGAAACACAAAGAAATAATCACAAGTGGCTCTAACATTCAAACGAAGTAAATGATTTGTAGGAGATATTTGACCAGGGCTGCCTGCCCTGCCACCACGCTAGAGTCAAACTTGGATAGTGGGTCTCTGAGGTGCTTTCACACTGAAGACAACATTGGGTCCTATAAAAAGAAAAATGAGGAATAAAATGAACATAATGCAAATTAAGTGGCTGAGAAAAAAAATCTGACTAATAACATGCAACATCAATTAAACAAATTTGAACTATCAACATGTGTAACCTTTAAAAAATATCCTAGTTATATGATAAAATGAAATTAACACAATCAAAAACAAACGCTAATCTAAATTTAACTAGTTTTCACTGATTCATACAAAGACTATAGTCATTTCTAAAGATCTGGGTAGAAACAAGAAAGAAATCAACTCATCTCCTGGCTTGAAGAATTACAAGTTTTCCCAACCACAACCCACCCGTTAAAAGTCACAGGCTTACAGGAACAACCGTGAGTGATTCTCACAGCGACCAATGTCATGATCTCAATTCTTTTTCTTCCTTATTTTCTTTGAAAATGCTAATTACGATTCTTTGATGTCTGATAATTATTTTAAGTGAAAAAAAAAAAAAAACCCACATACTCCCCTCCATGTACTCAGGAGATTTAAACAATTATAGAAAAGATAGCATTCGCAGAGAAATCTATTTGGAAACTGTTCTCAACTGCAGAATTAACCACTTTTTTATTCCAGGAAGGATGATGAACCAGAGTCATTTAGGTAAAACAATAAAGTTCTCAGTTTTTAGATATAGTAATGGAAAAAAGAAAAAAAATCAATACACTCAGTAATAAAAAAGCACAAAATATTTTATAACAAAAGAACTTTGAAACTGCTCCTATTTTCCAATAATCTCTTGAACAATTTACCTAGCTCCTAAATATGTGAAATGATCATGAAAATAACTGGAATCTTCTCCCCGTCCCCTTCACGCCCTCCACCCCTCCAACACCTGCTCCCTGTAAACTGATCCTGTTTATCCTTAATGTCCCACTTCAAATACTCTGATGTCTTCCACCACAAGCTTTCTTCCCCTACAGAGATTTAGGGACTCTTTTCCCAACACATACCAGGTAAATATTTATTCTAGCACCTGCTGCATTTATCTGAAAGTCAACAGACTTAAACTCACAGCTACTTCAACATGGTGTTTCTGATGTAATGATTACTTCTATGCCTGTATTCCCAGTGCCCAGTCTGAACACGCAGACAAAGAAAGCTTACTAGGTGAGTGAATCTGTTCACTGAACAGTGTGGAGAACGTTAACATTTAGTAGAGAGGAAAATGTGAATCTTTGCAAGGGGAACTTTTTGTTCCCTTAAAATTATGATGCTGGTCAGTACTGACAAAGCTTTTCCTTTTCTTTGTGTGTCTGTTCCAATTCTGCTATCTCCCGGTTTTATTTCAGGAGGGCTTGCAATTAGTTATTCTAGAGTTGCGCGGTTGACTATAATAGCAACCAGCTACAAATGTCTATTTAGGTGTGAATTTATTAAAATTTAGTATATTTTAAAACTGAGTTTCTCAGTCATATTAGCCACACTTTAAATGCTCAAAAGCTACACATGACTAGTGGTACTAGAGATGCAAAGACAGACTATTTCCCTCACTACAGAATGTTCTCTTGGACAGGGCCTTTTAAGACTTACACCTCCTATCTCTTCTGGGCTTGGGCAGCTGCATTCTCTGGCCAAAATAATTACTGTGGCAAGTGTTTACTGAGAGAACTAGTTCATGCTAATCTGTTTTCTGTATCATTCATGTTTCAACCTACTGACAAATTACTATCTTGTTTAAAAAAAAAGTTGTCAATCAATTGTTGGGATGGTAGTTTTCTAGGGGTCATGACTGTCTTGAATGAAGTAGATTTTTTAGACTAGTGACCTAAAGTTATCTTCAGGGGGAATTGAATTAGTAGTGCAGAGGGAAGTGAGGTCTGGGGCCAGAGACAGGCTGTTCTTTTATCACTGCTTTATTTGTCCTTTGAATCTATCCCTTAAGACTTAGCTGGAAAAAAGTGTCCCGCCACCGGAAAACAAGGTAGACGACAGCAAACCTTTGGATCCCACTCGGATCCCAGGCACTGTGGAAGGCCACAGGATCCACAGCCACAGCCAGAGACCTGCCAGGCCCAACACTGCTTTCTCATGCCCAGGAAAGGCTCCTCTGGTGTCTAATGCCCAGGGGAGCTGGCAAGCACTACAGGCTACGAAACATCAGCAGACTTAGAAAGTGGTTATTTAGGTTAGCCCAAGCTGGTGAGATCTCCTCACCACTTCTCCTGAGGCCCTGAGATTAATTTTGGGATTGTTCAAACCATAAAATCTGGCATCCTTTCACCTCTAAGTTGGGAAATTTAGTTACTTTTACATAAGTAACTAAACTTGGGCCTCCCCAGTGGTGCAAGGGGTTAAACCTCTTGAATCTACGGGCAGCCACTGCCCAGTGAGTTCAATCCCCAGCCAGGGAACTGACCCACGTGGGACAGCAGACCTCTCCTGTCCGGCCTGCTGCTCCCCTCAGCAGTGTATTTCAGTACATCTGCCTGTTCTGCTCCCCACTCTGTCTCTGGTGAATCACAACCCCACACTCTGGCCCATACCCCAGTTTGTTTGTTTTTTTTAATATAATAGTTTATTTTTACATCACTTTGTGCACTTTCCCATCTCAGTTGTAATCCCCATGGGTTTCCCATCACCAAATCACCCGTGTGCCATCACCATAGTCCAGTGCATTTCCCTTCCCCCATTGTTTTTGATCCCATTCCCCACTCCACCCCCATAAAGTGTCTCTGGTATATAGCTGTTCATTATTATTATTATTGTCTTGCCTGGTACATTATACTCCTGTTATGAGTGAAGCCATCCTGTATTTTTCTTTTCTTTCTGGCTTATCTCACTAAGCATGATCTTTTCCAGCTCCATCCATGTTGCTGAAAAAGGCATGTTTTTATTTTTTTTTTGGTTGCTGAGTAATATTCCATTGTGTATATGCACCACATCTTTTTAATCCAGTCATCCACTTTCGGGCATTTGTGTTGTTTTCACGTCTTTCCAATTGTAAATACAGCAGCAATAAACATGGGGGTGCAGTATACCCCAGATTTATATGCATAGATCATTAAAAAACATAAAGTAAACTTTATCTCCCAAGATAAAAACTATCTTTGTAAACAATGATGAAATAATGTAGAATGTATTTCAATATTAATTATATAGTATAAAAATTCTAAGTGTACCTCAGCTTGGCTGTCATTCTATGTCCTAAGCAACTAAATTAAGATGAAGTCTATTTTAGATAATTTCACATGTATGATAAAAATGCAAATGATCATGTCTTTTATAGGAAAAATATCACAAGGGTTGAGAAAAGTGACATTCATTTTATAGAGGCAAAAAGTATTTAGTTCCAAGTACTGTTGAGTCTGAAATTTATTATTAATGCTATGTTTAATTGTCAAATATGAGGAAGACTAGGTAACTATCAAGAGATAATTTTATGTAATGCCAAATTACACACTTTGAAATCTGGACCCAGACTCTAAAAATAGGCACATATCTTGAGTCATCATCTCTTGTGACATGAGGTACATTTATCTTTTTTTTTTTTTTAAATCACTTTATGAGGGTTTTACAAACAGTTTAAGTGGGCTTTTCATTTTCTTTTTTTTTTTTTTAAATATTTATTTATACATACAAAACTAGGGTGCAGGCCAGAGGTGCAGGGGCAGTGAGAGGATTCACCAGAGACAGAGTGGGGTGTAGAAAAGGCAGATCAACAACAAAATACACCGCTGAGGGGAGCAGCGGGGAGGCAGGAGAGGTCTGCCGGGCCATGTGGGTCAGCTCCGGGGCGGGGATCGAAGAGGCTGCGGCCAGCTTGCAGTGCTGCGTCCTGACCCGTTGTGCCGCCAGGGAGGGCCCTAATTTTCTTCCAACCTGGATGATGTTACTAGAACTCTTTATTAAGCTGAAAATAACAGCGGTTGCCAAAAACGGCCAGTGGTGAAGGGAGGCTGCGGCAGACACTGCTTCATAACTGAACGTTAACTTTCCCCCCAATGGATGCTAGCCGTAGGCAGAAAAAACTGTCATTTTTGGCCTGTGAAGTTTTCTTTCGCCTACTCTGGCTTGAAACGCGGCCGTGCTCGTGCCAAGGGCTCTGCCGTTAGTCCCGCCCCAGCCCGTCGCGAGCGCGGCGCCGTCGCCAAGCTGTGCGCGAGCAGCGAGCGGCCCGGCGTTACTCACATTGCTGGCTCGGATCTGAGTCCGTCGTCATCTTGACGTAGTTTGAGGGAAAGAGGCCAGTCACCCCGCTGACTTCTCCTTGCCACCAGTCAGGGTCATCTTTGTTCAAAACGTTAATGAGTTGTCCCTTGGAGAAGTTGAGCTCGTCCTCGTTGTTTGCCGTATAGTCGTACATAGCGATCACCTGGCACACTAGAGGGGAGACATGGCACATTAGACGAATTAGCCCCCAAGGGCGGCGTTAAAATTTCCCCAGGATTTAGGTATCTACTCAGAAGACACAAAAACTCTGATTCAGAAAGACACCTGCACCCCCATGTTTACTGCTGCTTTATTTACAATAGGAATGACATGGAAACAGACCAAATGCCCAAAAGTGGATGACTGGATTAAAAAGATGTGGTACATATACACAATGGAATATTACTCAGCAGTCAAAAATAAACTCATGCCTTTTGCAGTAACATGGATGGAGCTGGAAGGGATCATGCTTAGTGAAATAAGCCAGAAAGAAAAGGAAAAATACAGATGGTTTCACTCATAGCAGAAGCATAAAGGGGGGGTGGTGAAGATAATAATAATAATGAACAGCTATATATCAGAGACATTTGGGGGGGTGGAGTGGAGAACTGGATCAAAAATGGGGGGAGGGGTTGTGCACTGGACTATGGTGATGGCACATGGGTGATTTGGTGATGGGAAATCCACGAGGATTACAACTGAGGTGGAAAAAGGCACAAAATGATGTAAAAATAAACTATTACTTAACAAATTTCCCTAGGATTTAAATTACTCTAAAACTAAGTATAAAAATGGGCAAAGTCTGCCCTCAGCTGCTCTCTCCCATCTTCCTCCTCCCCCACTCCCTGCTGGACAAAAAAAGAACGTTTCAACTATCATCAAAATTCCAGGGAACTGCTTCACTTTAAGGATGACGATGAAATACAATTCCTCTTGAAAAAATTTCGAGGAGTTGAAGTGGTTCATGTATTGCTGAACAATTAGCTGTTTCCACAATGAACATTTTAGAAAGGAATTTCTCAGTGGGACAGTACTTTTTAAGGTCCAGGTAAAAAAAGGCCACATTTAAAAAATATTTTCTTCAGTTGGCTATTTTAAGAAACTCTGAGTTTTATCAGACCTTCTGTAATGTGAAGCACAAGTTAACCCAGTTCCATACCAGGATGAAAGGCAGGTGCAGTTCTTTCACTGCTTGGACCCAAAAGTTTAACGTGGCTGGCAGGAAACCATCCTTTCTGTCGCTTTTTTCCTCTGGCCTGTAAAATTAGCAAAAGGAATAGAAAAGATAGATTAAAAACGATTGTCAAGAAATTAAACATTTGAAGAACCCTGGCTGTTAAGCAAGGAATTCAAATAGGTGAAATATATATATACATATATTTGATATACAAATACATTGAATTAGGATGTTATATCCTGAAACTAATGTTGTGGGTCAATTATATCTCAATTAAAAGAAAGAAAGAAAAAAAGGATTTAGGTCCTTCCTGGTGGCGCAGTGGGTTAGAGCACAGCACTGCAAGCTAGCTGCAGCTGCTTCAGTGCGAGTTTAAGCACCGCTCAAGAGGTGACCCACATGGTACCACAGACCTCTTCTGACCCGCCCGCTGCTCCCCTCAGCCGTGTACTTCGTTGATCCACCTATTCTGCTCCCTACTCTGTCTCTGGTGAATCTTCTCACCACCCTGTACCTCTGGCCTGTACCCCAGTTCTATATGCACAAATAAATAAATCTTTAAAAAAACAAAAAACTGTGTCTGCTGACATTAAAAAAAAGGCTCATTTTAAGCCTGAAATTTCTTTCCTTTCACTGGTTGTTCAAAAACATAAGACCATGGCGGGAACAATTTAACCGGCAGTATCTCTTTGTATACTGTCGGAATCCTGTTTTTTTCCTGAAGGCCTTTCATACTGCAAGTCTAAGGTTCCCCCAGGCAAGACAACACTATGGTTTTCCTTAAGGCAACCTGTGGTTTAGTACAATAGGAGTTATTGGAAAACAATGTCTTTATATGTGTTACTTATGGCAAAAATTCAACTGTACTAAAAATGAACAGGGAAGATATTTAGATAGAAACATAATCCACTAAAATATAATGCTGATCATTTCTAAGTGATAGATTAAAGGGGCTCTAAGTTTTTTAAATAAACATGCATTACCTTGTATAACATAATTAATAAATATATTTAAAGGTTATTACCTGTAACTCCCCTTGCCACCATCCACTTGTATTTTTCTTTAGAATTAGTATTAACTGCCCTGGTGCAAGGCTAAGTTGTTCAGAACCAGAAGCCACATATGCTGAAGTTACCTGAGCAATCTCTGGAAAGAAAAGAAACAAGAAACTATGAACTCAAAACTATAATAATCAATTTAGAAACCTTCCAGCTTCATTATTATACATACCAGGTTTTTTGTTTGATGTTCCCAATTTGTTTGCACTCCCAAGACTCTGTAAGGAAAAAGACACAGTGTTTTATCATTTTCCAACATATGTAAAAAGTATAAAGATTGTCAGGAATTAAGAGATTTTTAATTTGCAGAATTTTTGTTCCTTTAAATGAACATAAAATGAGTGCTTTTAGGCCCTCCTTGGTGGCGCAGCGGGTTAAAGCACAGCACTGAGAAGCTAAAGCCACTTCCGCTTGAGTTCGATCCCCACCTGCCCCGGAGGTGACCACATGGCGAGGCAGACCTCTCCTGACCCACCCGCTGCTCCCCTCAGCAGTGTACTTTGTCGATCTGCCTGTTCTGCCCCCCACTCTGTCTATGGTGAAGCCTCTCGCTGCCCCTGAGCCTCTGGCCTGTACCCCAGTTCTGTATGCACAAATAAATAAATCTTTAAAAAAAAAGACGCTATAAAAAAATAAGTGCTTTTATATTAACCAAATAAGCCAGCGCTTTGGGGAGATATGATCTCATAATACACTATGTTCACGTGGCTGTTAGCAACCACTGACCCAACAGGACTAGCTTGTTTTCTGGATCTTTCCTGAATATTAAATGTGATTATCTAATTCAAATATATCTCATTTATCAAAAGGGTTAGCATCAATACACACGCATACAACACATGTGTTCTGGATATGTTATTGCACATGTGAGTCTCTTCAGAGGAAGCAATATCACTAACATTGTTTTTGTGATGCTCCCCCTAAAACTGACCTAAGAACAAAAAATAAGTAACTCCTGGGTAGCAACAAATACTTGCTTAATTTTACAGAATAAGGATAAAGCCATGTTTCCTCTTTTGGAATCAGAGTAAGAAAAGGGAAGGGGCTAAACACTCTTCCTTTTAGTGGACACAGCAGTATTTAAAATACTGATGCAGAACTGGGCACAGTAAAGAGCAATGGACTGCTCTGAGAATTTACATATGTTCACTTAAACATTTAATGTTTATAATAACATTATATGATTACATCCAGTTTGGAGAACTGAGCACAGAGAAGTGAAGGGATTTGTACAAGATCAAAGACAAAGAGCCTCTCGTGGCGGAAGCCAGAAATCAACCCTGGAGGCTCCATGAATGGCTTGTGGATTGGCAGGGCCGACTGCGGCCCCTTTCAGGGGCTGGGAGACCCTGTCTTCATGCTGCCACGCTACCAGGATGAGCCTCGTTTATGAAGAAACTGCTGATGGCTTGGCACAAGTCCCGCAGTGGCACGAGTTACTCTGGCAGTCACAGCACTCTTCACGGCACGCGATTCCGGTGAAGAGAGCAAAGTCAGCTTCACAGATGTGCTTCACTGAGCAGTACAACATGCACTAGATGTCTCCATCTTCAAGGACACATGGTAATGTGTGGTGTGGCTAAGAGATCAGCGTCTGCAGCATTTCTGCTGCGTACTGCAGTGTGACTGTTCTCAAGGAAAAGCACTTGGTGATTAAATGTGGCTAAGTTACATTTTCATGGAAGATTTTTATTTAAAAGAACAGCTACATGGGGATTCTCCCTGGTGGCACAATGGTTTAAAGCACTGCATTATGAAGCTCTCTGAAGCCACTGCAGCATGAGTTCAATCCCCCACCAAGGAGCTGACCCACATGGCATGGCAGACCTCTCCGGACCCACTAACTGCTCCCCTCAGCTGTGTATTTCAGTCCATCTGCCTGTTATGCTCCCCACTCTGTCTCTGGTGAGTCCTCTCACCCACACCTCTGGCTTGTACCCCACTTCTGTAAGCATAAATAAATCTTTAAGAAAAAAAAGAACAGCTATATGACAAGCTATTCAAACAGGGTTTAGCAGACATCTTCTCAAAGATGACTGAAATAAGTCTCTGCTTCAAGGAGAACAGGATTTCTGACACTGATAAAATTCCAGGCTTTCAAAGGAAAGTTTTAATTTCGGAAAACATGTATCCACCACCTTGAGTGTGACAGTTTCAAAGTAGTTAAAGACTTTTCTATGAGATCACTGACAATGTTAACAAATATGTTTTTGATATTGTATAATGACAGGTATTAGTAAAGAAGATATTTTTGTAATTCAGTGATTCAATATTTTCCAAATAAGCAATAAATGATGTCACCTCATGTGTGTGTAGGAGATCCATCCAATGTACAAAAAACAACTTTAATTTCAATGCAAAATTGAAATGCATTCACTTTAAATTCCGCAACTAACTTCGGGAGGTTAACACTTCTCAGGTTTTGATATAATATCAAAGAATATCCACAAATATTCGAAAATGTTATTGAAATACTTCTTTATCTCCTCCCATATCTGTGTGCATTTACTTTTCTTCATCTAGCTCAGCCCCCCCCCAAAAATCACAACAGACTGAATATAGAAACATCTGAGAATCTAGCTGCCTTTGATATTTATATTAAACTTATTTTTGAAAATATATTGTTTTCTCATAAAAACCAAGTTATTTTTGTTACCAAGTAGTGGTTTAATTTTGTTATTTTAAGACGAATTAAATTTCCTAAACATAAATGTCTCATATGGTAAATATCACTGGCTATAGCCAATATATTAAAAAAAAAAAAATCTGGGATTCCCTGTAACTTTTTTTAAAAAGGTTAAGCAGGTCCCAAAAGCAGAAAGTTCCGGAAGGGCTGCACTACCCCATTCAGCGTGAATGAAAACAGCGGCAGCTGGGGGCTGCATGAGAGCCGCAGATGCCCCTGCCGCGCGCCCGAGCCTCCCTGTGGGGAGCCGCTCCCGATCCTAGTGACCTTGATTCTTGTTCTGAAAACTCCATGAGGTCCTGTTTCCCGTATAGCTAACTGAACCCCAACAATAAACTGTTTCACTGGAGCCACCTCCGGTGGTTTTTCCTTGAAACCAAAGTAGTCTGTCATGCCACACAAGTGTTTCAAACATGAGTCTTGGGCAGTGAGAATGGAATGGTTTGCTTCCTTTTTTCTTTTTTTTTGAAAGATTTTAAGATTTATTTATGTATACAGAAATGGGGTACAGGCGAGAGGTCCAGGAGCTGCGAGAGGACTCACCACAAACAGAGTGGGGGGCAGGACAGGCAGATTGACACAGTACGCGGCCGAGGGGCCGGTGGGAGGTCAGGAGCGGTCTGCAGCGCCGTGTGGGTCACCGCCGGGGCCAGCGTTGAGCTCGCACTGAAGCGGCCTCAGCTTGGCTTAGCTTCGCAGTGCAGCGCTCCAACCTGCTGAGCCACCAGGGAGGGTCTGGAAGTTAGTTTCTGTATCAAAAGAACTCTTACCTCTTGATCTTTTGGTTTCACATAATTTGATGGAAAAATCCCTGTTCTATCTCCAATGCTTCCTGTCCACCATTCTCCATCTTTCTGGGTCACCAGTATCTCTTCACCCTCAGCAAATGTTAGATCTCCAGGCTCTACACTTGAATATGGATAAAGTGCAATATACTCTGTAGATAACAAAGCAAAAAAAACTAATTTTGGTTGTCAGGTTACGGAAGTAAAAAAAAAAAATGTTCACCTCTAGGATTTTGAGCAAGTTCACAGCAAAAGAACTTGTGACTCAAAGGAAACTAGTATCTGAAGGGAGGGGAAAAAATCAATGATGCAAATATTTAATAATTGCTTAGAAGAAAGATTCTGAATTTTACATAAAGCTTCACCATGGTGCTTCTTTTCCCAATGGTACTGCCATCCTCACATCATGGAGAATAACCCAGAACCACAAGTAGATGCCAGTATCTCTGTAGCTATAAGTCATGATATGAAGTTTTTCTGGCCATTTACAAAATATATTTTAGTCCGAGTTTTTTTTCTCCTTAATTCTTTTACCTTCGCACTTTGGGAACGCCCAATATCCAGCGGACATCGGTGCTGGAGGGTAAGTTCTCTCGTGACGCCCCACCCCGCCCACAGCACCTGCAAAGGAGACGGTGCGTGCTGGCACCTCCAGGGAAACGTCTCTGGTTTTATTCTGGCTTTGGTTTCTGTTCCTGTCATTCCCATTAAAATAAACAGTAAAGACCAGTCCTTTTCCTTCCATAAGTCCTTTTCTTTCTTTTCTACTTTGATTCATATTTATCGCTGGAGCTTTGTCCTCATACCATAAACTGGAGATGGCTAGGAACACCACCTGCGCCTACACACTCTCTGTGTCCCCAGAGTGACTCACGCTCGCTTATTAAGCGGAACCACTGGACTGTGATTTCAGGTATGTGGCAAGTCAGGTCTTTCCAAAACACTCCTCACTGCTTTGTCGGGCTCCTTTCACTGCACTCAATTCTCTCACACATACTGTTCCCGGCTCTCTGAGAACCAAGTGCCTGGACCCTTAGCAGGTACACAGGTGAGGCTTCCACGCCCATCTGCCCCTTCCCTCTGCCCGCAATGACAACACTGCCACCTCTGTTGGCACCCAGATCCTGCTCAAAAGTAAGTTTTTGTTCACTCCTAGAATTTATCATCACTTATGCCTTCCATCCCCATTCTACCATGAGTCCTGAAGACTATGTTTTAGTCGTTCTTTTTCCAGCAGAGTCCCTAACAGAGTAGATAAAAAATAAACTTCAATTTGCCATTAAACTGACACTTTTAATCAACATGAATAAATGAGAGTAGACAGTCTTTCATTTTTTAGCACAAATTCAAAATTACTAATGAATCAACCCACAGATTGTAGAAAAATGTCTGAGGTATTTAGGATATTGCATCTTCATTTCACTTCATATTTGATGACTTATATGCTATATGGTAATTACAATACAATTTGTAAACTAAATGTACTGAAATCGCTTACCTTCTAGCCATCTGTAATCTAGATACATAACAGGAAAATAAAAGCTTCATGCTACCCCACAGCTCCTCATTTATGATCTCGTTTACTATGGCAGTCGAAGGCTGAAATTTTATTGTGCTTACCTTTTAATAAAGTGCCACCTGTTTTTAGCCATATTTTTTCAAATAGCCTCAATATTTAAGAAAGGCAGGTTTACCTAACTTCACTTTAACAACAAAAGAGAAAGATAGAAGCAGGGAGAATAACAACTGTAGGAAGCTAGATAAATTAACTCCCACCTAATTTACAAATTGTCCAAAGCTTACCTTCTCCAACTGCATAGGCTGCGGAGGTAGGCTTCTTATTTATAGCTGCATACAAACTTTCTGGTCTGCCAAATAAACAGATAAAAAAATAGTAATGAAACAAACTAAAAAGACATTAGCAAGCAAAAAACAAGAAAGTTGATGATGCATGCAGCCACACTAGGCCATCAGGAGAGGTTCCTAAAAGTAATCTAACTCGGGTCTCAGTGCACAGGCTGGAAATCTCATAACTGAAATTCTGGTGGATCCATTATAAACTTCTAAATTGTTCAGTATATTAAAGTAATTGAACATTTATGGCTTTCAAATGCCTTTCCAAAAAAAACCTAAAAAACACGACTAGACTGGTAAATGAGCAGTAACTAGGTGGAACAAATATTGGGCTAGGCTTGGTACAAGGAAAAACACGGCAGTAGATAAATTTAGTACTTGTTTAGAACACACTACATTTCCAAACACACACACACACACAGAGTGATCTTTTATATTTCAGAAGAGGCAGACCTGTAATTTCTAATCTAACTCAGGAAACAGGTTTGAAACATCTGGAAGATTGCTGCTTTAAGAAGTAGACATCTGCAGGATGCACCAGGGGTCCCCAGGGTCTGTGAGTGAGTTTTCAGGGAGACAGTGGAATCTCAGCACAACTCACAGCCACAGCTGAACGGGTTTAGCCATGTATCTGTCAGCGAATGGTACTGTTGATACTACTGTTATTCCATACTTCTAAGTCTAAAATTCAGTGTCACTCTGAAAAGTAAGTTTGTGCATTTGAACTAAAATTGACACACAGTATTTCAGCAGGGATTTTTAAGAAGGGATTTTCAGAAGGGATTTTTAAAGATTATTTAATTTATTCTTTTCATTCAATCAATTAGAAAACTGAAGGTCAAGCAGGTTATTACATAACTGCCTGGGCAAAAAAGAACTTGACTTCCAAAGACCAATCCCTTTTCATTAAATCAGACTGCTTTTACATTTAGGTCTACTTCCATATAAAACATGGGAGATAGTTATTCATTGCTACAGTAGAACATGTAATTTCTTTGTATGAAAGATGTTTGATGACCAGACTCCTCTGCATACTGGGAAATAAAAGGAGAATTAATTGCTTTTTGTTCATTTGAAAGTTCACCACCTGATTGTCCATTCTTTATTAGCTCCTCTCACTGAGTTAAGTGACTGCGTAGAGAGTATGCATGAAGATTACACTAGACATGGAAAAAGTAGAAATCAATCAACTTAAAAAAAAAGTTGGGGCCCTCCCTGGTGGTGCAGCGGGTTAAAGCACAGCACTAAGAAGCTAAAGCCTCTTCCGCATGAGTTCGATCCTCGCCTGCCCCGGAAGTGACCACATGGCGTGGCAGACCTCTCCTGACCCGCCCGCTGCTCCCCTCAGCAGTGTGCTTTGCCAATCTGCATGTTCTGCTCCCCACTCTGTCTCTGATGAATCCTCTCTCCGCCCCTGCATGTCTGGCCTGTACCCCAGTTCTGTACGCAAAAATAAGTAAATCTTTAAAAAAAAAAAAAAGTTGGGTCCTGCTCTTATGTGCGTACTACATAATGGGGCATGGGTAAGAAAGCCAAAAACTACAACACTGTGTTGTAAGTAGTAAGGCAGGTGGTGCCTGAAGACCCTGGAGGCCCCCCCCAGATGCCCCACACTGGCAAGGGGAAGGCCTCCGTGAAGATGCATTTAAACACTGATGATTCACAGCCAAGAGAAGCGAAGGGTAACGTCTCTGACCTGATGACACAAAGAAAGCAAAGACCTAAGCACTGAAAACTTCAGGAATCTGAAATAACTAGAATAAGATCCTAAAGCTGGTGGCTAGCATCTGAATGTCTTTTTCACCCTAAGAATTACTCTTCTGATATTCAAAGTCAAGCACAAAGTTTTAATTTCTTGGCACAGCAAAGTCATGACTGAGAATGCCAACATTCACGCTTCCGGTAAACACATGAATGCTTACTCTTCCCGCTTTGTCGCTTCACTCCCAGGTATGATTTTGACATAAGATTTTGGAAACCATCCTCTTCCTCCATGCACCTCGCCAAACCACCAATTTTCTTGCTGCTCCAAGATAGTAATAATATCATGCTTTGAGAAGTTCAAGTGGTTATCTTTCTTTGCAGTCCAGGAACAAAGGGCCTGAGCTTTTAGGTTTTCTACAACCTGTCCCTGTGAACATAAAACCACAGCATTTTCAAAAAGGACAGTTGTACTTGATTTCTGTTTACTAATCCATCATATGCTTATGCTTATGCTCAAACAACAAACCTGTTCGGTGTGGTGGTAACTGATTATCAATGGTGACTTAACTTTAATCTGCTGACCAACCTGCAATTATGGATGACAACCATCGAATCGCCTTCTGCTAAATTAAAGACTGAAAACCTCCTGTTTAAAGAAACATCTCGGTATTAAGTATCAAGGATATGGAGGCTACTCGGGAATGCATTCATAAATCCACCCAGCACACAGCACAGAGCGAAGGACAAGGCAGAGCCAGCACAGACCCTTCTTCCCTCCATTTCCCAGTGTGTCTCTCCACTCTCGGGTTGGTGCGCTCCAGAGTGCAGGGATGTGGGCTGCTCAGCTTCCTGCCACTCTTCTGCTTTCTGTCTCCTGATTTCTTCCTACTCTTACTCATTCTTTCTCCCCTCCTCTCTCAGAGGAAGGAGTGGTTCTGTTCTGCTGATCAGGCTAACATCTTTGCGTGTGCTCTAAGTCTGCTCTGACCCCCCACTTTCTAAAAATACTCGGTTACATCATGAAGTCCCTCTCTTCCATTGTCAATCTCTCCACTTCATACTTTTAACTTCCTTAAAAAAGGAACAATCTAAAACTGGCTTTCCAATTTCACCCCTCAGTCATTCTAATTTAGGTCTGTACCTATCATGCAACTGAACCTCTTCTTGACAAGGTCACTGGTAACATCAAAGCCAAAAGCCTCTTCCAGACACTTATTTCCCTTTATCTCTGAACAGTGCTGACTTCCCTGAAGCACCTGCAGACACACTCTCTGGTGGATGATAGCTCCCATTCGGTCTAACCCTTCCCCTTCTTTTGCACGTGATTTCCCAAATAATGTTATTTTTGCTTATGTTTTCTCAAGTCTGTTCGTCGGTGTAGCTAATATTGTTACCCTTCAGCTCCAGACTTGTAAATCCAGTGGCCTACTGGGTTGTCTCAACACAGATAGCTAAGTCGCCTGTTTAAAACATCATCATTTTTAGAGCCCAGCAAACCTACTCTTCTCACACTGCCTCTCCAGCACGGTATCACCATTCCTTCAGCTACTGAAGTGAATGACCCCGAAGAAGTGCTTTTCATTCTGACTTTTTCTCTTTCTCCATACCCAATGGATTGACCATTTCATGTTGATTCCTGTACCCCTTTAAGTCTACCAACTTTGCCCTGAATACTGCACTCCAGTTACACTATAATCAAATTGGAGTGACTTGCCCCAAATTGTTCTTTCACAGAATAGTTTTCTGTCTCTGTTGAGATCCTGCTGACTGTCAAAGTGACTTTCCCTGTGTGAGGCCTGGTCCAATTCCTGCAGATCGAATGAAATGGCTTTCTTCTGTATACCTGTCAAGACTGTGGAAATCTTTAATACTTCTCCTACCTTGAAGTTATTTATTCATGTCTGTCTCCATTAGAACATGAATTCTTAATTGCAGAGAATTTTTTCCCCTCTTAAGCTTCTCATATATAATAAAATGTCTGGAACCTATGATCATATAATAAACAGACTGAAGGTGAAATTCAGAGGACTCTATTGTGATTAAGTCTGAGGTTACCTATTAATAACATTAATGTAGTAATGTTTGCAATGGTTACACCTAAATCAGAGGCTAAAGTCATGTAACACCATTCCTAGGCAAATGACTTTTTAAAAGCATAAACAAACACACTAACAAACAAAACCCTCAAGTTGAAATTTCTTCTTATGCTACAAATTCTTAATTTGTATGAAATATGAAAATGATATTTTGAGTTTAGAAACTTTAACTGCTAGTAACTTGATAACAAGAGAATGAATTGTTATAATTTCTTGTATTTTAAATCACAAATCAATAGAAAGAGAAACAGGATGCTTCAAGACTGTGGTTAGGTGAGTGAATGATGACTGTGGACAAAATCTTCATTTTATTTTATTTGAATCAGGAGGAGCAGAATCAAAGAAGAAAGCACATAAAAATGAAAGACCTGTACCTGTCCGTGAATAGGTGATACTGATCCAGGCGACACAGTGCGAGTAAACGCTGACTTTTTCTGCCATGATGTAGTAACAGTTAGGTTTGAAAAAGACACATTTTGATAATCAGTCACTGATGCTGGCTGATCTGAGGAAAGTGATCTGCAAATGTAACACTTTGATTAGGTCTACAGAACTATTTAGACTCCTGCAGTGCCCACTGCAGATAACAACACGACTATGGAGCAGGGTGACACAGCACTTACTGGGTATCTGTCTATTTGCAGAGCTGTATAAACTCCACTGTTGGTTCCAAACTTACTCAGAAGAAAGAAAATTAATACATCAAAACAAACAAAAACCAACTTACTCAGAGGGAGTTGAGGTAGCAGGTACAGACACTGTAGGGGGGAGTAAGGCCTTCTTGGGAGACACGGCTTTTTCACTCGATGATATCTTTTCTACATAGTTGCATGGAAACCAGCCAAAGTTTCCTTGAAAACTACCATAAAGCCAACCAGGCTCCCCTACTGTCTTTTCATCAACCTATGGAAACACAAAGGATTAACAGTGGGAGACGCAGTA
>NW_004567121.1:28734427-28803416 GCF_000260355.1 Condylura cristata | reverse complement strand
CCGCGCCGTGTGGGTCCCCTCCGGGGCAGGCGGGAATCGAACTCATGCGGAAGCGGCTTTAGCTTCTCAGTGCAGTGCTTTAACCCGCTGCGCCACCAGAGAGGGCCCTTCTTTCTTTTTTTTTTTTAAAGATTTATTTATTGGCACTCCCTGGTGATGCAGTGGGTTGGAGCTTCAGTGATGCTGTGGCTGCTTCAGTGTGAGTTCAATCCCCAGCCTCGAAAGTGATCTATATGGTGCAGATCTGGGGTACCGGCCAGAGGTGCAGGGGCGGTGAGAGGCTTCACCATAGTCAGAGTGGGGAGCAGAACAGGCAGACTGATGAAGTTCACTGCTGTGGGGAGAAGTTGGTGAGGCAAGAGAGGTCTGCCACGCCATGTGGATCACTTCAGGGGCAGGGATCGAACTAGCACCAAAGTGGCCATGACCAGCTTGGCAGTGCCGTGCTTTACCCACTGGGCTACTAGGGAGGGCCATAATGTATATTTTCAGTCCTTCTCTTATTGCACAAGCAGCTTTCTCTCCAACGTCCCCTGATGCTAAACTCTCCTGGCTTTTACCTACCACTATTCCCTCCCTCAAATCTCTTCCAGAGTCTATTTCTCAGGATGTCCCAAGGCATCTTATCTCTTACTTTACTGCTCCCCGGATGAGTCCTCCACATCCATGTTTTCAGATTCCTGTCACCGTATACTCAATGTCGCACGACATCAACTAGGCCTCAGTTTAGGTCTTGGCCTGAGCTCTTGCTAAATATCTGGATATCCAGCCACTGCCTGGAAATCTGAAACTCATCCGAAAGGGAGCTCACTGTAATTCCCACTTAAGTTCCTCCTTCTCATCTTCTGTGATTTTGAATGGCACCATCATCGACCAGGCTGTTCCAGTCAGCTGTGTGGGTAACTCAGGGCTCCCACATGCCACCAACTCGGCAGAGAGCGTGGGCACCGGGGACCCCCCAGCTACCGGACATTCCTGTTGCTGCGGCCACTGGCTGACTGCTCCTGGCAGAGGCCACCCCTTCCTTCCTCCACTACTTTAGGGGTCTGTCTTTCTCATGCGATAGTACGCTCACTAAGGGCAGAGAATGTGTCACTCTATCCCTGGTCTAGGACAGTTAGACCCCAACAAATATTTGTTGAAGGAATACATAAAAGTATTGACCAGCATGCCCCAAAGCCCACTCTGCTTCACTTCGGACTTCGGACTACCTCATGGTCAGCAGGGCCAGCAGACTGGATCAGGCTGCTTGAGCAGGGACACACCCTCGGCCCAGGCACAGCCTGGCTCCTCTGGGTGGCAACAGCAACAGTAAGGAATGTGTGATTATCCTGCCCGCTTCAACAGATGGTTCTGGTAAGCCCTGCCCGCATTCTCTCCAAGTATCATGAAATATCTGCTACCTAATGAGTAAAAGACACCAAACTGGTGAGAGTGCAGGGAAGAATGAAAACAGACACTGCGTAGGGCCTCCAGGCATTAACGCTGTGAGCGACTAAGGAGAAAAACAGAGACTACAATGCAGGCTTGGATGCTTCTACAGCCTGCACTCTTCCCACTAGATCACAGTAACTCCTGTTCATCATCTCCTATTCACCCATTTAATAAGGTTTGTAATTAAACCATAAGGATCTTTTGTTCCAAGGAACAAAAAGGCTGCAGTTAGGACTGTAGAATCTTCACTTCTTTTAATAGTCTTAAGAAAATAATCGGCTTCCCCAGACGTCACTGGGAGTTCATGGAAACAACAAAACCAGCATCACCATTGATGATACAAAGCTGTCTGGCAGAGTGGAAAGGACAGTAGATTTGGCAGTCAAAGGTCAAAGGTCACCCATGCATAGCCTACTCTGGCCCATGCTGCTGGCTGTTACCATCCACAGGAGTCTAAGCTTCCTCACCTAAAACACGCAGTAACAGTCACGGTCCTATGCAGTGCTGCAGTACACTGTGAGAGCTCACTGAGTAATATCTGAGGTATAGTGAAAAAATGGTAAACCGGCCCTCCCTGGTGGCGCAGCGGGTTAAAATAAAGCACAGCACTGAGAAGCTAAAAGCCACTTCTGCATGAGTTCGATTCCGGCTGGCCCTGGAGGTGATCACATGGCGAGGCAGACGTCTCCTGACCTGCCCGCTGCTCCCCTCAGCAGTGTACTTCGTCCATCTGCCTGTTCTGCTCCCCACTCTGTCTCTGGTGACGCCTCTCGCCACCCCTGAGCCTCTGGCCTGTACCCTAGTTCTGTATGTACAAATAAATAAATCTTTAAAAAAAAAAAAAAAAGGTAAACCACTGTACAGAGCTGAGTCAAGATCATTATTACAGAAAGCAATTTATTACAAGTGTATTCAGTTACTTATCAGGAAAGAAAACTATTTTTCTTACCTGTATTACATCCCCAGCATTAAAACTCATCTCGTCATGGTTCCTTGCTTCAAAGCGATATAATGCTTTGTAATTCACCGAAGTCCTAGACTGCTCGCCTGGAGAAGATAACGGTAATCATTTGCTACTTTCATGTACACACATTTTTGTTATGACTCAATAAAGTGCTCTTAAAATTTAGAAACACAAGCACTACTGAAATCCACTTGATAAAGGCCTGCCAGAATTCAAGTATCTTGAGCAGTCACAGAATCCTGGGCAAGACCAAACAAGGATGCTCATCGTAGGTAGAAGGCAGTTAGACACAGGTGCGGGGCAGGCATGGGGCTGAGGGACCTGAGGGGAAGTAGACTGAGCAGCAGGAGGCTGGTGTGACCCGTGGGAGTCAGAGCATAACAGGGAAGAAAAGCAAAAAGGGGAAGGTCAACCATGCCGAGATCAACAAGCAGACAGAATCAACTGAGAGCGATAGAGTATCTGGGTGGTTCTAAGAGGAACAGATGACAACTCCTCAGGATGTGACATATTTTCCATAATTCATTTACAGAACAAACACTTTAACTGACTTAATTGATTTTCAACATGATGATTCAAAAAGATTCTTGCTTTCTCTTAAGAGAGAATTATTTAGGAATGGATTCTGATATGTATCAAAAACAAAGTTTATCTCCTGGAACGGTGTCAGAGTGCAAAGATTTAAAATTGTATTGCGTATCACTAAAACAGCTTAGTTATACCGATGAACTAAAATATTTACAACTACTTACTTCAACAATAAAGACCCTGCCGTGGTCTGTTCAGTCTGCGACTTTTCTATGTGCTCTACCCTCAGTCTGCTTTTTTTGTTGTTTTCAAGTCTACACACTTCTTACCCAGGTTTGATTTAGAAAAAGATTTTCTTCTGACTCTTAACATTAGCATCTGTTTTCACTTTTCTCTATCTTTGGCCTCATATAAGGCTTTACTTTTTCTTGTTGTTTCTGCTGTCTAGATCAGAAAAAAGAAAATCTGTGATTTTTACTCTCACCCTTACATTGTTTTTCCTCAGCTTTCCGCTCTTCCACTTGAACTTTTTCTTGTGTTTTTTCATCTTGGAGTCGCTTTTGTTTTTCTTCTTCCTCTTTTCTAAGACTTTCTCTCCACAAGTTTTCTTTTTCCTGCTTTGCTTTCCTTTATATAAGAGAAGAGATTGTATATTGTCTTAAAATTTTTTTTACACAAAAATGTAATAGAAGATCTTGTTCCTGGCAGATGGAAGAAGGATTATGCATTTGTATATGAGCTGGTATAATTATTTGTTATAAAGAAAAGTGGGGATCAAAGATGAAGGGGAAAAGCCAATTAACTGAGTAATCAGCAGGAGTGCTTTGGACAAACAGATGAGCTGTTTATCATATTCAAATTCCTTCTTACCAACCAACCTGCCAAACCCATTAAAAACAAAACTCAGTGGTGAGTGGGTAGATGGAGGGGTTAAATGGAACTATTCAGAAAACAAATGTAATAACAACATCTAAATCCTCTTCCTTTCTTTCCAGACTCTTCACAATGACTACTTCCAGCTCTTATTTCCACCATCCCCCTAATTCCTGTTTTCAGGATTCTGTCACTGCTAAAGAAATAGGAAATGATTCTGGACAGATTATTTACTTTGCAAATCATCATCTTAAAAGTCTTTTTCACTGCTAGAACATTTTTCTCTCTACATCTATGCTTCTGTGCATGTTACTATGATATCAGAAAGAGCTGCAGCCCGGCTTCTGGCTGGCCAAGATGATCTGTGATCAGAGTGAATGATTTTATTGTTAGAACTTAGGATCATCATAGATAGCTCTTCCTTGCATATATTATACTTCTCACTCAGGGGTAGAGCTGTCATACTAAATTTAGCAGCCTCAGCTAAACCAAAGCTCTCCAACCCGCAGCATACAGCATACACTAGAGGGCCAGTGCAGGCCAGATATATGCTTGTCTGTATCCAAGGTAGGATCCCTGGCTTTGTTCCATGTCTTCATTCCTCTATTTCCTGGAGTAATTTGGAAATCCTGGATAATTCCAAATACTGTAGCCCCACCTAACCATCCCTAAACTGTCTCCTCTTTCACATGCCTAGTACATTCGTCCTTAACTAGCTTCCTCTCAATCTCCTGCAAAACCTCCTACACCCTCTATCACTCCAGAAAGCATCCTCCCACATTTTCTGTAACTGACATCAGTTCTCTCTTGAGAACCTTCTCTTATAGTCCTTAATGTCAACCAACCACTTACTCCCTTTCCCAATTCTTTGGTAACATTCCCTGCCCCTCTTCCACCCTGAGGATGACCCAATCTAGCATCACCTGAATCCCCATATCCTACAGTCACCACCACCAGAATATTCTTCAGAGTTTTATTGGGATAAAAAAAATATTAGGGAGTTAAGACCATGTAAAATTAAAGTTTGTAAAATTCCTATGTATGGGCCCTCCCTGGTGGTGCAGCAGGTTAAAGCACAGCATTAAGAAGCTGAAGCCACTTCCACATGAGTTCGATCCCCACCTGGGAGGTGACCACATGGCATGGCAGACCTTTCCTGACCTGCCTGCTGCTCCCCTCAGCAGTGTACTTCGACGTTCTGCCTGTCCTGCTCCCTACTCTGTCTCTCGTGAATCCTCTCACCACCCCTGCACCTCTGGCCTGTACCCCAGTTCTGTATGCACAAATAAATACATCTTTAAAAAAAATTCCTATGTATGAGTTGGTGGATGCGAAATTACTCCAGAGACAGAAGACGCCCCAAAAGCTGGGCAAATGGCAAAGAGGCCACATCTACAATATGAAAACGACGACCAGTAGCATGAGACAAGACAGAAACGTCTTGGGCAGATGACCAAGAACTCAGATAGAACCAAAGCCCAGTCTGGATGAATCCCACAAGTGCCTGTTACTAATACGGTAGGCCTGCAGGCCCCAAAGGAGTTGTGTGAACAGCGATGAGGAGGCATCACGGTCTCTGCATCCACTGAAAACTGTGACACACTGACTGGCTCCAGAGGCACGGTGTAGCTCCCTGGGGCGATGCGCAGTGGCACAACCCGCGTGGAAGTCCTCCTAGTCTGAACTCCGCCGCCTCTACTTCTACATTGCTTTACTATCTCTCCTAAGGGCCACAACAGCGAAAACCTTGTAGTGAAGAGTGTCGCCACACTGTGTAGCTGTCAGTCCATGCAGGGATGACGAGTGTGGCGTCAGGAGGAACCCAGAGTCCACGGCATCATGATCAACAGTGGCCACCGATAAAAATGGGCTGGGAATGGTTACTCTGAAGCATTAAGGACAGAGTCCTGCTAACTGGTTGTGTGTCTGTCTTGTTGCCCAGAAACTACTAGCTCTTTTATGGCCATTACTTGTCCACTTTCCTCTAAGGCAAAATTATCAGGCTCATTGGTATCTGTTAACTAGTTATATTAATTCCTGACACAAGGGAACCTGAGTGATAAAGTGGGTCTTACTGACAGAAGAAGGCCCAGCAGAATCTTCAAATGAACAGTTTGAAACCTACTTCTCGTTGTAAGTGGAGTCAACTGAGAAATTTCAGGGGTACAAAGAGAGCCGCATCAACATGGCTTCTACACTCAGTCTTGATGCTGCAAAACTAAGTGTTTGGTTTTATAGTCTTTCAGGGAATAGTAATAGGTTTACTATGGAGAAATGGAAAAACTGACTGCAAGATACTATACTTGGCTTTCAGCAACATCATTTTATTCTCAGTCACCTATGAAGTACGCACTAGTAGTTCTATTTTCCAGATGGAGAAACTAAGGTTCAGAAAGGTAAAGTGACTTAACCAAGGTTATCCAGAGAGTAAGTAGTAGATCAAGAATTCTAACCCAGGTCTGACTCCAAAGGCCGTTCTTTCACTCATTGAATGGTTTTGCCAACTCAACAAAGACTGAATTTTGAAAATGTAAAATCTAGTGTCCCTGGATAACCCTTTTATTTTCCTTTAAATTTCTAGTCAAAAGATACAGAATTCTAACAGCAACAGGGTGCAGTAAATTCAGCTCTTTACCTTGCAGCCTCATCTTCTAGTTTCTTTTTTTGTATTAGTTCTGATCTTTTTCTTTCAATTTCCTTCAGCTTGTCACGTTTGATCTTATGAAGCTGTTCAAGGGCTAACTGCTGTGTTTTGTAGCTTTCTCTCAGTTCCTAAGGAGAAAATGAAAACAAGTCAATGTATTTTGTCTTCAGTAATAATGTGACACTTGTATTCTAAAAGACAAAAATCCTACTGCAAGTCAAACTAAAGCAAGGCAATTCAGTTTAAAAAATATCTTGATGATAAAAGAAACCTTGAATACAACTATTTAACTGATGTAGCCACTGAGGACAAATACATGTTAAAATCACCTGTTTTCATATTAATTTACTTTTAGAGAATGCTTGGCCAATTCTTTAATTTGGTACTTTGTTTTCAACAGGAAAGCAATCTATCAAAAACAAGGAAATAATCTGTTGTTAGAACACTTGAAAAAGTTTGCTCATTCATATGTTTCACATCTGTATTTAACCAAGTTAACCATTACTTTTATCCAGTAAGAGACTGAACTAAACACAGAAACAAGTTATTGGGTAACTTGACTCAAAACTAAAAATGGAAAAAACTAATGTCTGCCTAAAGCCAGGATTATAATGAGCTAAAATAATAAAAATTATTCCAAACACAAAATGAAGAAAAGACTTGCTTATTAAGCTCAGTTCTATACAAAACGTTATAAAGACTCACAGGGGTTTGATCCAAGGCCCTTTGACTCCCAAGTGTGTATATATTTATCTTTGCTTTCTACATTCTCCAAGTACAGAAAGGTGTCAAAGTGTAGCATATCATCTTCTTTCTGTCTTCCAACAGCATCCTTTCTCCTTTTGGGTATGTGACTTCTCCGCTCTGACCCAACTCCCACTCCATGTAGTTTTAGGGGGTCTGTCACATGAAGAATTCCTCCCAACCCCACCCAGGTGTGGTCACTTAATCCAGGTCTAACTGGTCACAGCATGTCACCTCCCTGGCCACAGGCCTGTCCAAAGGGTATGTACACGACCCAGGCTGGGGTCAATCAGCTGCACTGAGGAGGAAAGAGAGGCCTTCCTTTCTCAAGCTCATGAAACTGGGGTAGGGAAAACCTAGAGAGTCCCCACTGCTGAGTGAGGTGTGAGGGGGCAGAGAGAAGCAAAGATGGAGAGAGAAAGGCAGAGACAGAGTCATGGGGCAGGGGATCATCAGAGTGAAGCAAAGATGGAGAGAGAGGCAGAGAGTCATGGGAGAAGGGATCATCAGTGGTTTCTCAGTGCCAGGGTCTTCTACTGATGCAGCTACTGCTTCTAGGCCACTTCTAATCACACTCTCTTCAGCTTAACTGTTTTGAAATGAGTTTCTTCTACTTGGAATCTACAGAATCCAGAACAGAGAGTAGAAAAAAGGGGCTGCAGTAAAGAAGAGAAAACAACTCAAAAACACACAAAAGAACTAAAGTAATCAAAAAAGGCATCATGGTGAAAGTGGGAGCTCAGGAAGTATCTGGATAGAATCTTCTGGTAAAAATATTCTTGGGCATCTACTCACGTACAACAACAAGACTCCAAACTGAAAACAACAACAAAACTATTTCTTTTCAGAAATAAAATATTTTACAGGCGAACACTTTTAACTTGACTGAAATGACAGGTCCAGTTGAGTGCAGTGCGGTCTCATACATGTGCAAAATGCCTGAGGGCGAGACTTGCACCTTCGTCCATAAAAACACAATCACCACACGCGCAGCAGCTCCCACAGCACTCAGCCGCCGTGGCTCCGTTGGTCGCAGCTTTCTCTACACCCCCCTGAACAGCAGAATATCGTGGTTGTAACCGGTGCAGCAGCAGCGCGGCGAGGGATGAGAGCAGGGTCCGAGGCCCAGCAGAGACCGAGCACCCTGGGGAAGTTTCCTCATCTGTACAGCGGCCTCACAGGGCACGCGTATCGCTGCTGTGAGGACCGAGTGGACCTACCCTCTCACAGAGCTCACCGACAGTGAGAAGAGTAAGTTCTCAACCAGTATTGGCCATTGTGACTGGCTGGAGTCATAAATGAGGAGAACTCTAAATTTGAGAGGTGAGTAAAGGTGGCGCAGGTTAGTGTCTGGGCCTCACTGAGCTGCGAGGTTAGTCCCTAACACGCTGCTCCGGACCTCCAGTAGCCCCTCTGCTCCAGGGTCTCACTGGATGAGCACTCTGCATCCCTGTCCCAGGCATGTCTGCTGCCTGTGCTTGCCTCCTGCGCTGCAGAGTTTCTGGACAACGGGACTAACGTCCGTCCAGGCCCTAGAGGGCCGATTATAGTGCAAACACGCTATCTGAAAAGCTAGTGATAGCTCACGCACACTGCCACGAGTTGAAGAGTGCCACCACGTGTCCCCAAGGCGTGCCTGCCGACTGCAGGGACCCCAGGGGCTCCTATCTTAGACTCACCCCTGGGATTAGGTCGTTGATTCAGGAATCCAACTGGTTAACAAGAAAAAGTAAACCAATCAGCACTTACGAGCAAACCGTCTTCAGTCAGCAGAAGTGACAGATTATCCTTTTCAGGTTAAGGCAGTTCTCTTCAATTCCAAATTTACCATTAAGTTTTTCATTTTTGAATCATGAATGGGTGCTAAATTTCTGCATCTAATTATATGAACATACTTTAATCTGTTTAATTCAGCCCATTACAGCAGACATTTTTGTATGTCAAAACAGTTTTGCATCCTTATGATAAATCTATCTTGGTCATAAGAGATTTATGACTGTTTGTCTTTGGCCTTTTAGTATGTTTGGAGACTTCCTCTCTGTGTTAAACTGGCTTCTAATTATTCTCCTTAGTCTCTTCTATCAGGTTTGAGATCATATTCATAACAGTATCATATGATGCCCTCGGATTATTCTGCCTCCTTCCTGTACTTTGAAAAAGCTGTATAAGGCTGAAACTACTTACTCCTTCAGTAAAAACTATGGATCTGGAGTCTATTTAGGGGGAGATCTGAACTACAGTTTAAAATATTTCAGATTCAACATTTTAAATTGTTCAATTTCTTCTCAATATTTGAAAATGGCTTTGGCAAGAATGATTCTCCTCTATTATCTGGGTTGCAGTAAAATTATTAACTTATACTAGACCTAAATAAAGCAAGAATGTATACTATAACTTCTTGGATACCCACCAATTCAGGGGTGCGTGAACTTGAACAGGGATAAAATCATGCCTCTCGTGCAGTAACCTCTATCTGAAGTATAGCCTCTCCTTCAACTCTAACTATATACAACAAACCATAGGGACGCTGGCTGTGCTTGTGATGTTTCTCACCAACACAAGCAGATACTTTCCTCTTATATTGCAGATAACATCGTGTATGTGTTTTGTACAACCTGACTTCAACAGTATGGCATTATACCTGTTTTCAGAGCCTATTTTTAAATTCACGAATACAGAAGCACATATATTGCATTTAAAACATTAGTCTGGAAAGGGGTCCAAAGATATTACCAAACTGTTGAAAAGTCTGTGGCAGAAGAATGGTTAAGAGTCTCTCATTTAAAAACAAATGTTTCTCACCCATGCTTCCCAGCAGTTCTTCTGGCTCACACCTCCTATTATACCCTACCTGGGAGGAACGAGGGAGACCTCAAACTCTCTGAAGGAGGGAAGGGAACACTTCCTTAACAGTTAAATTACTGGGTTGGGAGATGTGTTTTTCTAACATCTAATATGTAGGTCATTCACATTTCTATTTTATAATCCAAAGGACTTGGGGTTGCTGAGCCCCAGTTAGTCCTATTCTTGCCTGTAAAAATCTCACTTGGTCTCTAATGTATGTAAGTTACCCCAGATCCTTGGAGTAAAGGAACCAAACTCTCTGGAGTAAGCCATAATCCTGGAATCGACAGAGTCCATTTTCCCTCTAAGAAAAAGTACTTCTTGAATCATTCATTTTCCAAAGTCAACAGCAGTGACTTCTCAATGCATTAAAGGTATTGTGGAGATTCAAGATAGTATCTTTCCAAATGAGAACAACAAACATCTGTATAGTGCCTGACAGTTGACAAAGCACTTCCATATATGTGTTAGCTCATTTAATTGTAAGGCGCAACGGAGGAGACAAAGCAGATACTGTGAGCTTCATTTTTGTAAATGAAGAAAGCAAAATTTGGAGGTTAAATGACAAACACGCAAATGCAGCAAGCGGCATGTACAGGACAAGAACTCACTTCCTGAGATTCCTAGACAAGCACTGCTTTGGTGAACCTCACTGCTAACGACAGCAGGGCGTGTCTTTCCCGAGTGGGAGAGTAGTCATCCAGTGTTTCTGAATCCACTGGCTTGTTACTTGTTTTGTGCACTTAACAAGCAAAACAACAAAAATTAATGTTGATCCTGTCATGACTCCAAGGGTCCAAGAGAGCATGGTTTCTTGAGATAAAGAATTTAATCATTATACTTCTGTACTCACTTTAACTGGCCCGAAGATGTGCTTACAACTAGACAACCCAACTTTGGTGGAGAAAAAGCACCCAATCAGTTGAGTGTGCCATTTTCAGCTCAAGAGAGGGAGAGAAGAAAGGAAGGAAGAGAGAGAAAAGGCAGTGGAGTTATTCCATGTCCTCAACTCCCCAGGGAGATTACTTATAATGATTCAACTTATATCTGATTGTAAGTCTTGAAGCTTTCTACTTTCCACCAGTTTAACGACATTCACACCTATATTATCCCCACACATTACACTGGAAATCGTCTTTGTATCTGCTCCTTCAGCCCACAATGTGGACGATTACGGAGGAACTTGGCTCTATCAATTATCACCACTTATATATTCAACATTAAGCTCAGTCCTACTTCTTCCCTTTGTCTCTATTGTCTCCTTCAAGCCTTCCACTTTTTTTGTTGTTGCAGTTAACAAAGAGCTTTTACTTAAAAGAAGAAATGACACAGAGTTGGAAGTGTTCCCAAAATCTTAGATACATGCTTGTTTTTGGACATATTTTCTTCTACATTTTTTCTCATATACTTTACATAAACCTAAGTGCTGCATATTTTCTGACTGAGAATACTGACAACCATTCATTCATTCATTCAACAAGTACTTATTGCCTCTCACTGTGTTTCATGGTCTGTTTGAGGTGTTGGGAATTCCGCAATGACACATTTGGCTTAGTAAGACAATCATCATTAAGGCACTGAGGTGGATATGGTTAGTTCCCCAGCCAGCTCAGTTTTCATTTCCATTAGTCTGTTCTAACAGAAAATTTCCCTTCCCCATGCAGCCATGTGCCTCACAGAAAGAGGTTGATGCCACCTCTGTGGGTGGGCTCAATTATTTTCCTCCAGCTTTACTGAAGCATAATTGACAAAAATTGTGTACATTTAGGCTATAAAATTTGTTTCAATTTATGCATACAATTTGAAATGATCACCACAATCAAGCTAGTTAAAAAGAAAAGCTGCCTTTTCTCTTTCTTCCTTCCTTTCTTCTCTCACTCTCTTTGGGGGAGGGGTGAGAATGGTTATGATCTACCCTTAGCAAATGTCAAGTGTACAGTATTATCTGTAGCCACCATGCTTTACAACAGCTATTAGATCCCAGAACTTACTCATCTTTATAACTGAAACGGTATTGTTTGTTCTTCAAGTCAATTCAGAAAATAAAATGTACTGGCTTCACACTGTCTTTTCACTCTCCTCCTAAAAAGTGTTGAAGCTCACTTTAACCTTCCTCAACTCCCATTCACTCCTGATCTGTGGCAATCCAGCCTCACTGATCATTCACCTGAAACGGCACTTTTTGAAAGGTCCCCAAAGGCCTCCTTGTTGACAATTCAGTGGATATTTACAATGATGGTCACAGAAGGCCTATTCACTTGCTTTCTGAGACATCATCTCCTGGACACTGTGACAAGATTTCACCCCTGCTTAGCTTCTTAAATTGTCTCTGATTAAAGTATCAATAAGCAGTGAAAAGCTGGAAGGCAGGAAGCAGAAGGAAGAAAGTAAAACAAGGAGACAAGAATACTCTGCTGGCCTGTGGAGAATCAAATGCTAACTGAGAAGATCAAACTTACATGGGTGTGAATACAGTCCACAAGTTATTATCAAAGCTCATTTCATATATGAACAAATTTAGGTTTAAATTTCTGTGTAATCTGTGGCAAAAGTTCTAAAACCAGATAATCTGGTCATTTGTGCTACAAGCAGAAAGGAGAGTCTAATAGAATCTTTCCAATTTGCCCTACCTTTGCTTAGGTAACAAATGAGCTCTACTTAAATGTGTTCCCGCCTTTTACTGTGCCCAACACACTCTCTCTCCTGTCATTCACACAAACGCTACTAGAGTCAGCAAGTAGCAAATATAAAGTACCTTTCTTTAAACTATATTAAGCAGAATTCAGAGTACTTTAAATATCCTGTACTATTGGAGACAAAGTGAATTGCTTATTTATGCTGTGATTTAAACACTTAATGGAATTTCAAGGGAGTCTAAATATGAGTTCTGATAAGTAATGAGATATAACTAAAGCTGCCCCTGCAGTCGTGGTTCCTTTAAGATTTTCCTCAGATTACTCTTCAGTGTTGAGGAGGAGTCAGGCATTACATGACACAACCTTGCCCTAGATTTCAGAAAGCATACGCTCTACACAGTGATTTTCAGTGACACTGCAGACGGTTCTAGCTCACATTCCCTCAGCTTTCTGTGAGTTGAATTTGTAATCACCCCATCAGTTACCCCAATTCACAGGGATGCTGTCAGGGAACCAGATACTTAATTGCCTTGGGTGCCTCATGACAAAGGCTATTTTGGGCAACCCTACAGATTCTGGCATTAGACTCAAACAGGCAGTTAGACAGCAGAAGGATACTCAAGCAAGCAGAAAGAAAAAAGGTCTACATCGTATATGTTATTTCAAACAAAGATATTCTGATAAATGCAAAGAATAGTCTAGTTTTTAAAAAACGGAAACAATAAAGTAACTCAAAGAAAAGGAGCTAGATATTAGAAAATAACCTTAAGTAAGAGGAAGAGGTTGTTGAGACAGCTTAGCAGAGACAAAAGGCACTGGAGAACAGAGTCATCCATATTCCCACACTGTAAGATAAGGCAGATAAAAAGCCAATTAAACTATGCACAGATGCTTAAAAAAACAATGAAGGGAAGATAACTTGGTTGGCTTTTCTGTCCATCAAAGACAAATTATGAGGAGGTTAAATGTTTTTCCTACAGAATATGTACTTGTGTAAAATTTATTATTAACAGTAGATACCTCAAATTTCCCCTCCTTAATTAAAACCACCTACATCTCTTTATCACACTGTTTACTTTCTAGTTGATGTAACTTTATTCTAAATAACTCAGCAAGATAAAAGTCACATGAAGAGAAAGTTACCTGAAAAGCTATGTAAACTTTACAACAGTTAACAAGGGAATAACTGAGACAATTCCCAAATTTGAATTGTCACTAGTCGGATTTTAGCTTTTAAGATCTTCTTTCATGGCTCTGGCCTCTTTCTGTATACAGCTAATTCTGCACAGAATGTTAATCACATGGAATATGTTTCAGACATCTGCTTTGCACTGCAGCAGTTAGTCAGGAACTAACAACTTTTCATGCAATTTGTAGTGTCAGATTATGTTTTTGATTTCACTGATAAATACATCATTCCCATAAAGGTTAATTTAATTATCACAAGGAAACAAAAAAGATTGTAGTCTTTTTTAAAAGTCTCTATCACCATGACTATTTTAAATTTCCATACTTCCAATCTTAGAATTTTGCCTCAGAACATGCTGGCTGAGGTCAGTTTTATAATAATGAGAAAGGCAATTATCCTTAAAATGCATAACTGCCAATAAAAAAGTCATCAAAAGATGGAAACTATGGTAAATGACATGTTTAGTTGTATGACACAACCTTTATACTATCTACATCCAACATTAATAGCGAGCTCACACTTGTAACTCAAATTATAAACTACGGAAATATACTACATGTAACAATAACAGCTTTGGTTATTCATTCTACCAAAATAAAATAAGGAAGGTAAGAAGGCAGCAAACTAAAAATGAATTTAGTAGGAGACAAATACCTTTAGTTGATTGTTAAATGAATCCATTTCAGAGAGTTTAGCTGCAGTTTCTTTTTCAAGAGCATCTAACTGTTCTTTAAGTCTTTGGCATAATTCTTCTTTTTCTAGTGATTTTTTATGAAGTAAACCAATGCCCAAATCTGAAATATAAACAGACGATTTACATTTGGTAGAAATTCCGACGTCACTGCTGTCTGGTCATATTGGTAAAAATAGAAAAAGACGAAGGACTTATATGCATGTTGAGGCCTGTTGGAAAAAAACAAATCAATGATCATTTCTCTTTCCCAGATAGTATTTTGGGAAGCTCCTTACAGAGAAATGTTATAAACACTGGTTCCATCCTCAAAAAACTTACACTTCTGCTTGGATAAGGCACTTTACTTAATCTGATTCTTGAGCTCTTAGTATTTACTATTACTATTGTCTTAATGTGTATTTTCTTGATAATACTGAAATTGAATAACTATTAATTTCTATGCAGTTGGCTATCACCTACCTCCCTTATCATGTGACGGACGTGCCATTCTAGGTACAGGGGCTGGCCCACAGTAACTGTCAATTAGAAGCGGCTTTCCATTTAGTTAGTGCTCCCAACAATAAGGGAATAATCACAGCAAGTACTCAACAAATATCACTAATTAGATTACTTATTAAAATTATTTTAGAAGGTAAGAAGAAAAAGCTTTATTTTATAAGAGCTTTTCTTACATATTCATGCAGGAGTAGAGAAATTAGAAACATATGATACATATTACAATAAATTAACAACAGTATTTAAAAACAGTGTTATTACAAATATTTTTAAACTTGATCAATTTGAGAAGTACAGAAATCCAGACTAAATTTAAATGAAGCATATAGAATTTAAAAAAATGAGAAGTAAAAAGAGGAGTTTCTCTTTGCCTCACCTTCCAGCTTACTGTCCCGTAGGCCTTTATTTACAAGTAGGTATGTGCACATTCTACTTTGATTTCTATAGAGTTTTCTACACTCCTTGGCAATTAATTTTGAATTTAGTAACATAGTTTATCAACCAAGACCTACAAATCTGGCTCAAAACTGCTCCATGGTCTGCCAAATTATGACTACTGCTTAATTTATGAAACTAATCCCTTTCTGATTGACATTTGATTATTTCTAATTGCATACTAGTACATAAAAATGCTGCAATAAACATCCCTATTTATACATTTTAATGCACATGGGAAAACATTTTATAAGAATAGGGAACAAAAAGACTTGCTATGTAAGAAGTTGTGACTACTTTAAATTTTGAGAGAAACTGTGAAATGCCCTTCCTAAAAGCTGTGCTAACATAGAGCAGCCACGATGCCTGTCCACGTACCGTGCCGAGAATGCATATAATCAGTCATTTCCACCGTTTTACTAATTGGCAAAAAAAAAAAAAAGCTATCTTGTTATTTGAATTTGTATTTTCTTTGTAACTATTGCAACAGATTATTTATTTATATGTAATCAGCCATCATCCTGAATCCCTTAGTCTCATCCTTTGCCAGTTTCATTTTTTTTCTATTAGGCTACCTTTACTTTTGATTTATAGAAGCTATAAAAATTCTTGTTTTATTGTATGTACTACAAAATTTTTAAATCCTTTTTTGGGGGGGGAAATAGGAATTACGGCAGGTGACTTGGACAATTATGGAGCGGAAAGGGAAATAGCATGAAAGAAAAAAGGCACTTCTCTTCCATTTTCAAATACATTTTATTTTCAACTTTCCTTCATGAAATACTAATATTCCAATAAGCTACTTATGTATGTAGTATAATAAGGAACATCTAAAACACTCTATAAAATCTGTATTATTGGGTTCTTAGCCTTAAAAAGTTTACTCAAGAAAACCTGAGAATATAAAGCAGCAGAGAAACAGGGGACCCTAATACTACCGCCTAAAAGTACTCACCTTGCTGTTACATTTCTTCTCAGTATTCAGAGCCATGAAATTAAAATATACTGTACCAAATTCCACATCCTCATTTGTCACTACCATGTTCTTCTGTCACTCTTAAGTTCTGTTAATTGTTAATGCCTAAACAACTTCCATATTACTATCATAATTTTCTTCTCTATGTCCTATCTCTGAAAATTTTAATGTTGTTTCCAGTTGAATGAATTTTACATAAAAACAAGATAAGCAACTGATTATCTCCTTGAAATAAATTCAAGACCAACACTATATCAAATGCAAATATCGTCAAACTGCTTGCTAAGAAGTGTGTCCTTTATACTCGTGCAAGCAGTATGAAATTTACTCACTCATTCACTACATAAGAATCAAATTTATAGGTCACATAAGCTCTTTGCTTTATTTCTATTTCACTTATGATTCAAATACTTTTCAATGTCAGCATCTTCTTTTAAATTTGTCCATAGATAATCTTTGCCCAACTATGCTTTAAGCATTTATCCTTAATTTTTAATTACTCTGCTCATCAAGCATTTAACAAACTAAGGCTAGTAATCCTTTACCAGACAACAATAAATTGATAATAGCTATAAATATTTAACTTAACTACCAATTATAAAATAAGTTTCCCTTTCAAAATATAGAGAAGGTTGTCCTCCTTTCCTTATTATAGAAAATATGTTTTTACTTCCCAGCATTTGGTATGTCTTGCCAGGAAAGTGGAATCTGGAAATATTTAAGCCTCTCATATTATGAAGATCATAATTTTAAAAAGTTGCTTTTACTGTGAAAGTAACATTCTTAATCAATTTCCATAATAAAAATGCACTTTCACAAATCAACAAACAATTCAAAGAAGTCTTGTTGCCCAGTAGTAAAATGTAGTCCCACAGCAGAATTAAGCAACGCTATGGTGTTAAATTAACGGAGAGATGGTAATCATCATCCCACAGTTTCCAACTTGAATGTTCAAGTTACAGCAGTCAGTTACATCTATCAGTAAAATTTTGGAGCTGTACATTTCCTCTTTGTTCGTGATGATGGCAATGCTAATGTGAAAGGCCCCTTTCCCATGATACTTTCTAATTAAGTATCTTTGATATACAGTAAAGTGACTCAATTTTATATGCTTTGTATCCAGGCACTTAGCTAAATTCTCTTATAATCTAACAGTTTTCCAGCACTTCAACAAATATTTAATCATTACACATCTCCCATATGCAAGGCACTGCACTGAAGTCTGTGGCAGGTATAAAAAGAAGGTTAAGGAGGGTTCTGTCCTCAAGTAGTTCAGAGTCTTGCTAAACTGGAATATATGTGAAAAACTGATAGCAAAAGAGCATTCAATCTTAGTGTTCTTCAAACTGAGCATCGTTTATTAATGGACGTTAATATCAAACACGATGACAGCATACAATCGTGCACTGTGCTGAGTACCTGCAACTGCTTTAAAGACCAGGCGGTGTAGCAGGCATCGGAGAGACAAGGCAATTTGGGATCTACCATCTCAGGCCACGACTTGAGCTCTCCAGGCCTCAGTTTTGCTGAGCTATGCCATGGCACAGTACCAAGGCCACCGGGCTGTTGTAAAGATGAAAGGAAACAGTGCACAAAAGCTGCTGAGCACAGCGCTTGGCACGTGCTCGGCAATTCAAGTGGTAGCTGTGCCAGCGTCATCTATGGAGGCACATTCCAAGCAATTCTGAACTGTAGAGCAAGCAACCAGCAGTCAAATTATCAACAGATACGCGTTGAACGAGATCACGTTCACACAGAAGTATTTCCACTGGTCCCCTACACACTAACAGCAACAACACCACGCTCATTCCTCTCTCCACCGCACAGATGAGGGGGGCTGGTTCAAGCTGCCTGTGGAAGGGTGGGGGGCACTGACACATTCTTAACAGTCAGGAAAGGACCACGTGCAAGGGAGACCGTCTGAGACAGATGTGCCATTGGTGAGAGGTGGAGGGTGTCACAGTAAGAGGAGTGAATAGGCTCACACTCCTATTCTGTGACGTTTCTCCCGTGGAAGGGCCTTTTCCTATGACAACATTCCCAGTACTTCCACCATGCGCCCACTGGTGTGCTCCAGATAAGACATGCTCAGACACAGCCTTGAAGTGCCCAGAGAGGATCTGTGTCTTGCTGTGGTCAAGTGGCCAGTGACCCACAGCTGCTCTGCTCACAGACACGCCACGGGGCCTGGGGTGTATACAGATAACCTGCTGATGCCTGCTCTCTCAGTCAGTCTTGCTCCTTTGTCTGACTTCTCAATGTTCCAAGTCTGGACAGAGAAAGGGGACGCTGTGTCCTGGCCCTTCTAAACAGCCAGAGTGTGATAAAGAACCCTAGAATGAGGAGACTGCTACTTAGTGGGAGACTTGTAGGATACTTTAGGTAGTTCTAACACTACTGAAGTAGACTGCTTTAAATAAACCGTTCTTCCATGATGCTCTTCACATGCTATCCAAAGCTAAGAGGTTTGTTTCTTTTTTTAAGTTTTCTAGTGGTATTTGAACCAATTAAGTGTTACATTTCCACTGATCATCTTGGAATGTGTTGTTCCACAGGTATCAGAAGGTCAAGATGGTAAAATGTTTTCTACAGATCATGGAATTAGAGAATAAAAAGGTCTGGGAAGGACATACTAACCACTGCTGTACACTATCACCCCACATCACCCCACAACCCCAATCGTCTGGCCACATAGTAACTGTCTTTATGAATTATGCAGGATTTTGCCAAATTTACATATGGTCTTGCAAGAGTCAGACCTATATCTTTTTGCCTGCAGCTTAACAGTCCCTTGACTGATAATAAAAATGCATAAAAATGTTATCAAGATAAGAAGAGATTACCACAATTATTATTTATGTTTATTTACCTTTTATTACTAAAGTGTTCCATCGTGTGAGAGTTTCCATTTTTGGCATTTTTTTTTAAAGATTTATTTATTTATTCATATAGAACTGGGGTACAGACCAGAAATGCGGAGGGTGAGAGGATTCACCAAAGACAGAGAGGGGAGCAGAACAGGCCGACTGATGAAGCATACTGCTGAGGGGAGCAGCGGGCGGGTCAGGAGAGGTCTGCCACGCCATGTGGATCTCCTCCGGGGCAGGCGGGAATCGAACTCATGCGGGAGTGGCTTAAGCTTCTCAGTGCTATGCTTTTACCTGCTGCGCCACCAGGGAGGGCCCTCCATTTTTGGCATTTTTAACCACAGACCAAAAACTGGCCTAGCAGTGTTACAAAGGGACAGGACAGGACAGATGCAGGCCCACAGACAACAACAGAGGTGAAACAAACCTTGGAGACTTACCTGGTGTATTACCGAGCTGCATGTTTTTAATTTTTTCATTTAACAATTGCTTCTCAGGTACCAAATAGATAAGCTTGTTTTGATATTCCTTATAAAAAAGAAAAAGTAGAGCCCATTAAAACTTTGTAATGTGTAAGAATTTTCTGAAACTTAAAAATATAGTTTAATCACTTTCAAAACAGTATAGAGAGAATATCTAGCAATAAACTGCTTCTGACTTACGAATAAGCTAGAATGGAATTATGTACAACTTTAAACACACAAAGCCACTTTTGAATGACAGGTAGAAATTAAAAGGTGGGGACGAAAGTCTTTATTAGTGGGAGTGTGTCTGGAAGCTTTATGGTTTTCTGAGCTCTGACAACACAAGAAAACACAGGCATAGCTAAGAGAGACATGAGGTGGGCACTGAGTGAGAGGCTAAGCCGGCCACGGCACTCTGGGTGACCATGGGCATCAGAGAGGGACTGAAGCCAGGGGCCACCTAGGGGCAGGTAGACGCCTCGTCGGGAAAGTTATTTTGACCTGTGTCTATATCTGTTGCGAACAAAGTGACAAAGCTTCGGTTCACACAGAAAGAGCAATTTACTGAGAAGACTCAGAGAAGCCAACATTTCCCAAAAGCAGCAGCAGTAGCTCAGCAGTAGCTCAGTTTAAGGTACAGGCAGGCATAGACATATATTCACAGAAAGCTTAAAACTAAAGCGATAAATGTCCACTGGGAAAACGCTAGGTAGAACGTAACCCCAGCAGTAGAGCAGAGTGTCAGGGCGTCTGTGGGCTTCCTGACAAGGACTCAAGGTTGTGTGTGTTTACATTCTTCTAGGAAGGAGGTAAGTCAGAGACTATAGGGACTCATGACCCCAAAAGCAAAATCCACTCAATTAGGAAGAATTATTCCTGACTGATCGTGCTTCAGGACCATCCAGCGGCCAGGAATTTACCTGAAGTTCTTGCTGAAGCTGCTTGATTTCCATTACTTCCAGGTCACACTGCTTATCCAAGACTTCCAGCTCAGTCTTCTGCGTTTGCTTTCGGAGCCGCACATCCTGCAGGCGGCCTGAGACTTGCTGGTGTTTGCCGTTCTGCGGGAAGGGCACAGAGACACGGGGTAACATAAAGGCTGCCAGGAAAGGGCCCCATCAGGACGACAATCTTTTCATTTAAAGGTCCCTTATCGCTTATTCTCAGTCTGAGATATGTTTGTGTAAATCTTTAAAATGTACATCCTTTGTACATGCATCCATTTATATGCTTTAGAGTTGTGTCTGTTAACTTAGGCGAGTCTGAGCAAGAGGCTAGAGCTCAAAGAGCCTAAGGATTCGGATGAGAAAGCAGGAACGTAACACAGTGAATCTGTTTCTGAAGTCAGCATTCAGGCCTCACTTCTAGTATTAAAATAAAGACTTTTATTTTCAAAGAATAATAGGACAAGTAAATGGACCATTTCACATTACTTTCCCTGAGCTCTATTTCTACCCTCAATGCTGCTGACTGACTGCTGCCAACGTGTACTGGAGGGCCTTTTTGGCCACAGCTCTCTTCTGTACAAATGTTCTTTCCCTTTCTAGTAAGAGACAGGAGGGGAAATCCAGACAGATAGTGGGGAGGCTCAAGGAGGCTGAGGCAGGAGGTGCGTTCACAGGCTAAAGGGCCCCACCTCCTCACTTTACATGTCAATGTCCTAACCCCAGGCTCTTAAAGATCAATGGGGACAGGGTCTTTAATGAGGTCCAGGAGTAGCCCAGATCCAGTCGGGTATGCTGATGAGGAGAGAGGGAAAGTTCAAGGAGCAAACATGGGAAGGCCATGCAGGCAGAGCGAGGTGTTGGTGCAAACTTAGGGGAGGGGACTCAGAAGAAACCAAACCACCTTGATCTTGGAATTCAAGCCTCAAAAACTGAGAAAACGAAAAGGCACAAAATTATGTAAAAATAAGTATTATATTAAAATCATAAAAAAAAAGAACTGAGAAAATGAGTTTCTGCTGGTTTAGCTACCACGTCCTTGGTACTTTGCTACTGCAGCCTTAGCAAGCCTTAGCAGCGGGGTGAAGAGAAAGGAGATTCCTGCCTAAAAATCACAGATAGTGGAAGATATTACTGAAAAGCAGGTTTCATATTTGAGAAATTCATGCTAATAGGAATATACTGTTTCATGTTACAGCTTCTGTTGTTCTCTCCAGCATGTATAAATAGGCTCTGGAACTGTCCATACTCTGCACATTAATCTATGCTACTGCTTGGTGCATCTTTCAGTAAATTACCAAAATGAACATCACAAATGGAGAGAGGGGAGAGCCCGGCTATACATTCTCTAGGTCTTTCAGGAAACACGGGAGTCACTCCTTGCCTACCTGTGTGAATCTGCAAAGTGATCCTGCAGACATCAAGGGGTACACACTGCTTAAGAGGGAACGCCCCACACATGTTACCATGGCAAAACTGAGGAGGCAATTTACCCAGCATGCAGCTGGCATTGGTGGAAACAAACTAGTAAAAGGCAAGATTCTTGCCAAGACAGCTAACATTCCTATGGAGCACTAAGCATCTAAGAGCTGAGAGCTTCCTGAAATCTGTAAAACAAAATGATCAGGCAAGAAAGAAGCCCGAGAGACAGGGGCTTGGGTTGCAACGGGGGCAGCCGCCCGTCACAGAGCAGCACACATGAGAACCGCTGGAAAGGGGCCTGAGCTGCTGGGCCCACCCCCATGGATCATAGTGTGGGAAAAAATACTCAAATGCCTCTAAAGTACTAGGAAAAAGAACCACAGTTCTGCAGTGATAGGAGATCAGGTAGGTCAGCAGTTGCAAGTCATTTTTTTTTTCTAGCAACAAAACTCTTTTTTGCAAACAAATGTTAGATAAAACTCTCATATGTAGAACAGCTAAACATGAAAAACTCCAGCTTGTCTGCTCTGAGGCGTAGGAAGAGCAGGGCGAGGAGAGCACCGTCTTGCTAGCATAACTTCCTCTCTACCTTCTGGTTCTTTCTGTAGATCAGCTTCCAGAAACCAGCTTGCAAATTGAAAACTGTAACCTACTGCAACCCTTTATTTTACTGTTGGGCAAATGAGGCACAGGGAGGAGGTTGTATAGCTAATGGGCATCTCAGCTGAGGCCACAACAGAATTCTCAGCATCTTCAGTCACTATCTCTCCCTCTTTAAAAAAGATTTATTTTACTTATGCCTACAAGGGCTGGGGCTGCGGCCAGAGTGTGGGGGGTTGGGTAGGTAGGGATGGTTGGGGAGATGAGATGATTCACCAGAAACAGAGTGGGGAGCAGAACAGGCAGATCCACTGAAACACACTGCTGAGGGGAGCAGTGGGCAAGACAGGAGAGGTCTGCCGCGCCATGTGGGTCACCTCCCTGGCCGGGGATCCAACTCGCTGCAGTGGCTGCTGATAGCTTCATAGTGCTGAGACTTAACCCTTGAACCTCAGGGAAGCCCAATGAACTGTACTATCCAGACTGTTAGTGGAAAAGTCATGATGTACTTATGCTTGAAAAACATTGAAAAAATATGTCTTGACTTTTCTGAACCCAACATATAAAAAGAGAATATGAAAATATGAATGCATAATACAGTAAATCGCACTCCTAAGTTTTAAAAACAGTGTCATTTTTTAACAGGTCACTCTGGCATCATCTGGATAAATTCCACTCAAATTCTAGCCATACCAGTACTTCCAACTCGAGGTGCAGACTCTTCTTTTTAGAGTTTAACCTGACGATTTCTTCCTGCTCTCTACTCCTCTGACTGAGAAGCTCCTGTCGACGAATCCTCTCCCATTCCAACCGACGCTGCCGCTCAAGCTCCTGTTTTGCTGCCTGAAAACAAGGACTTAATTTTTAAATGAACGATTTTGCATAATTCGAAAACTAATGGGGTGACAGAGATTAAGGTGAGGCAGAGTCTGGCCCTCAGTGGGCCTGAGTGCCCACAGGTAACTGGGGCCTGGTTTTACCAGTGGACCCACGGTAAAGACTTCCACAGAGCAACTTGATCCGTCAGCCTTTCTGACCATCTCTCAAAACCAGCCTCTCGTCGCTGTTACTTTTCTCTTAAGAGCAGAGGGCCAAGTTCACCAATCTACATGCTAAGAGGAACAGTCACCCCTTTACTCTGACACTGCACACTGCTTCCGTGCACTGCACTTCACTGTGTCCCCCCCAGCCCTGGAAGCACCGCTGTTCCTCCTGGGGACACAGCAGGCCACTCCCCAAGCGAAGCTCTTGACCTCCCTCCCTCTCCACGCCTGACTCCCACCTTCCCAGCTCCCCGATTCTGTCTCTTACTCTGGATCCTGAACTTCTGTTTAGGCCCTGCTCAGAGGGACTCCCCACTCTGCTCACCAACGCTAGCCCCTCACTCACTCGAGCAGCTCTGCAGTCAGCCCTCCCGTGACCGACGTCAGTGGCAGGAAAGTCCTCCCTACCAGTTCGCTGGCCCCAAAACCCACCCTTCCAAGCAAGGACCCTTCTTCCCAAGGGACGAGAGATGCGTATAAAAATGAATGACACCGTGGAAAAGACACAACAAAAACAAGCATTTTTTAAATTGAATGAGATTGTACTGACGGCTAAATGGAGTGATTTTTCTTAGGGAATAAAAAAGAAATAACCTCTCGTCTTTCTATCTCTTTCCTCCTCTCTTCCTCCCGTTGTCTCTCCAGTTCCCGCTGCTTCTCCAGGCGCTTCTCTAGTTCCAGCTGCTTCTTCCATTCTTGCTCCTGTAATTCCCGCTGCTTCCGCTCCCACTCTTCCTTTTCCTTCTGGGCCTTCCGCTCTGCCTCCCTCTGCTGCTGCTCCATCAGGGCCTGGCGGCGCTTCTCCAGCTCCATGTTCCCTCGCTCGTAGTTGGCTTTTCGCTTGTCCTCAAAGGTGACTAAATGGGGCAAAGGCACAGTGAGCATCCTCACACATCAAGGGCCGACAGAACCTGAAATCCAGCATCAACACTCCCGCCCGACGGTCAGCCCTGTGCTGCCTATGACTCCGGGCACTCCCAGGGAAAGCAAAACATATGTCAACACTAAAATATTCACATTTTTCTAAAACTGTTCATTTTCAGAAGACAAATTTCTAAGCTCAAATCCATCCAAGTAAGAAATAATTTCGCTATTCCTGCCCATAAAAAATACACCTCAGAGGCCCTCCCTGGTGGCGCAGTGGGTTAAAGCGCAGCACAAAGAAGCTAAAGCCGATTCTGCATGAATTCAATTCCCGCCTGCCCCGGAGGTGACCACGTGGCGCGGCAGACCTCTCCTGACCCGCCCGCTGCTCCCCTCAGCAGTATACTTCGTCGATCTGCCTGCCTGTACCCCAGTTGTATATGCATAAATAAATAAATCTTTAAAAAAAAATACACCTCAGAATGCTTGGCCCCCCCCCCCAGCATTTCTTTAAGGATCACCAAGCTGTGTGGCTACAAACTGGGTATTTTTGTCATTAACTCCAATATTTTTAAACATCGACATATACTTCCAACCAATGCTTAAACATTTTTTAAAGCTGGAGACTTTATTAAGAAAAATCACTATTAAAGTATATCTTAGAAATTCAGTGTTACCTGGTAATTTTTTCTGAGGTTCCTCTTCTTGTATTTTCTGATATGAACACAGAGTTCCATTAATAGAATCAATTTGCTTTCCTCCTCTAAGAAAAGCAAATGACAAAAAAAATTTAGCAACGTGAAGTCTGGGAATTTTTAGACTAGACTATCCAGACTACCAATGATTAGAGCAACTTAGTATTTAGAATATAGTATTCAAGATATTTAAAACACAGCATGGTCTGCAGTTACAGTGCATAGCATCTGTCAAGCCAGAGAGATCTGAATTCAAATCATTTTTCTGATAATTGCTATTCTTGGATAAATTTATTTTTTTTAACTCTTTTAGTCATCAATTTCCTCATCTAAAGTGGAAACCACACCTAGTCCTGCGAGGGACTCACTCTGGTGTAAAACATTAAATAGCAAGATTGACTGGCAATGTCGATAGCTAACTCTCCGTGAAATTAGAATAGAGGCCTCAGAGTAAAAGATAAGTCTGCCAGGGATAAAGCCACGCCTCTCAGCCCAAAGCGCTCACCTGAACGACGGAGGCACCAGCTCGGGAGGCAAAGTCAGCGGCAGCGGCTGTCCGGCCTTGGCCATGTCAGTGAGGTGCATGGCGAGGATAAATTCCTCAGCTTTTAGTTGTCCGTCACCATCGATGTCGGCCAGAGTCCTGGAGAAATTGTGGAAAGTCCCAACTTAGAAAGTCTACTGTATTAGAGTATACTCAGACAAGTTTAACTTCATTTTTAAAACAATGCAATGACAGTGAGACTTCTGGGCAAACAAATCTCAGCGAAATGAAAACACATACAGAAAAAAGTGAGCTAATTTTTTACCACTCATTTTCCTATGACAAGAGAGGGGAGAAACTTTGAAGGAGAAAGGAAAATGTTCTTTCTGAAAAGGTGGCTTGTGTTGTCTCATGGCTATTTCACCGATCAAGTCATATTTAGCTCTACATTAAAAATGAGATATTCTCGGCCCTCCCTGGTGGCGCAGTGGGTTAGGTCACTGCACTAAGAGGCTACAGCCACTTCCGCATGAGTTCGATCCCCGCCTGCCCCAAGGAGATCCACATGGCAGCAGACCTCTCCTGACCCGCCCGCTGCTCCCCTCAGCAGTGTACTTCCTCAATCTGCCTGTTCTGCTCCCCACTCTGTCCCTGGTGAATCCTCTCACCCTCTGCATCTCTGGCCTGTACCCCAGTTCTGTATGAATAAATAAATCTTTAAAAAAAAATGAGATATTCTCTTGGGCCCTCCCTGGTAGCTCAGCGGGTTAAAACACAGCACTAAGAACTAAAGCCACTTCAGCATGAGTTCCATCCCCACCTGCCCTGGAGGTGACCCACACGGCGCGGCAGACCTCTCCTGGCCCACCCACTGCTCCCCTCAGTAGTGTACTTCGTTGATCTGCTTGTTCTCCCCATTCTATCTCAGGTGAGGCCTCTCACCACCCCCGCACCTCTGGTCGATACCCCAGTTCTGTATGCATAAATAAATAAAAAAAGAGAGAGAGAGAGATTCTCTAATTCACCTTTGAAGGCATTGTAGGGAAAAAAGATATTCATTTTACTTATAAAATAAATAAATGCCAAATTATCAAGACTATAATTTTGCCCAATTTTACGTGCTTTCAATGTCATATTAACTGCCAAATGGTTGCTTTATGAAACATCTCTCAGTTGCAACTTTTATATAGACAATACCATCCTTACACTAGAGACAGTACAGTCAAAAATCCTGAGAAACAAACATACTCACCAAATAGTAGCTAGTTGGGTTTGAGAGAGATTTGACTGAAGAAGGGCATTTCTGGCTTGAAAACCTGATTGGTGGAAAAAAAACATTGGAAAGGAATTTTTTAGCCTCTTTCAAGTTATGTTATGCAAACCTAAACAGCCATACCTATAAAATTAATACCACCGTTATTCTGGGAACTTCTAACATCAAACAGTTTTTGGCACATGTCAGCTAATCATGACAAATGCCGTCCGGCCCCGAAGAACTGAAACTCTAGAATCAGTGGGGTCAAGCGGTCCAGGTGCACTTTCACTGTGAGTAAAGGGAACAGTAAATACTGTGACTGACTCTGACTGCAGGTGAGCCCAGGCTGGGAGTATTAGAGGTGCTCAGAACTCCTCAGTCCCCAGGCAACCTCAAGAACACTGTCCTTCACACATGCCCAGATTTTCTTTCATCTCTCCAACTATTCCTCTGTCTCTACTCGTTGTCTTCTAAATGACCCTAAGGCTGGCATTCCCTGTGTCAGTCCTGGCTCCTTTCTCTGTGTGGTCATGTCCATTTCCATGGACCGAGAGCACTTAGAGGCTGATGGTTCCCAAGTGCTCATCCCCAGCCAGCCCAAACCTCTGAGTTTAGGCTTCTATCCCACACTATACCACTGACAAATCTACCTGCACATTGCACAGGGAGATCAAAACCATTGCATATAAAGTCATGCTCTCAGTCACCATTCGCATCTCTTTCCCAATAATCTCCACCCAAACCACTGTCCCTGAGTTCTCCTTTGCCATGAATGGCATCGCTGTCCAGTGGTGCAAGCCAGTAATAAGAAAGTCACCCTCGGCCCCTCCTCTCTGACAATTCTGTATCACTGCATATCTGAATCTTTCTCACCATGTAAATCACAATTGAATGTCATCTTCTCAGAAAGGTTTTCTCTCTCTCTACCCTATCATCCAATATATGTCCTGCTTGCTTCCTTCATGTGTCCTATCACAATGTAATGTAACATCTATTTGCTTATTTGTTTTTTCCCCTAATATGCTAAGTTCTCTGAAGACAAAAACTTCGACTACTTTATTCACTCATGTATACCCTAAGTCTGGTATGTAGGTGCTTAATAAAGACCTGGTAGAGTAATGAATAAAGCTGATATCCAAAAACATCTGGAGATATGGGAGACAATGAATTAGTCTAAGTAAATAATAATTGAAAGTTTGGAAGAGAAGAACAAAAGGAAGAAAACCCACCAACTGCTGGAGTCACTGAACAAAACATAACATCTAAGTGTGTGTCAGTCTGTCCTGTGTATATGGCACATACTCACTGCGAAAACACCAGAAACAACTGCTCTTTTCCCTTATTTATGGACATACTGCTCTATCCTTGTAAGTCTCACAGCCTTAACACTGTCGAAAACATCACAACCATCACACAAATAAAGCAACAAGGGTTCATTTCCTCACAAAGGGCTACTGCTGGTTGCTATTCACATTCCAAAACAAACCACCTTTGTTGATACCACATATCTGCAGTACATCAAGTGTATGAATCTTAAGCGTAGTGCTGGATGAACTGTTACATAGGTATTATGCACACCCATCTTAAGTTAGAGAACACTTCCTGTACCCCAGAAGGTTCATGCATGGCCCCATCCCAGAATAACCACACAGATCTGACTTCTACACCATCTATTATTAGGTTTCCTCTTCTTCATACTTGAGACCTTTTGTGTCAGGCTTCTTTTATCAATGAAGTGCATCCAGGTTGTAGCATATTCAGTTCATTTATTTTTATTACTCCACGTATCCACAATTAAAAGGTTGCCTTTTTTGGGTGCTCTGAATGAAGCTTCCATGAACAATTTGTTCTTGTCTTTTTAATAATGCACTTTCAATAATTTGAAAAAAATAATTTATGCAAAACATGGGGTCCAGAGAAGTTCATTTTTTCAAAGATGGAAATCATGACTTTACATTAACATCAAGTATGTTTGAAAACCATCTTTGACAGACTTATAGATGCCACCAATTGTAAGATACACCATTATGTTACATCAGACTAAGAAAGAAAAACCACTGCCAATCAAACTGTTTGCTAGTCCAGTCAATTTCAATAGCCATATTGCTCTCTTGTACCACTGTGGAACAGAGACCCATGCTCTTACATAACTTTTCATTCACCAAACATGTCATGTGCTTTTTGCTCTTAGGATTTCTTCTCTGTCACCCATAAGTCTCTCCCCCTCCTTCATTTTTTAATCAGACCAAATCCTAACTTTATTTTGTGATACAGCTTAAATGTTCACAGTCTACAAGACATTTTATTTGATGCTACAGAACAACTATTCCCCATGTTAAGTTCTTTAGCACTTTAAAGCTCTATCATTTTTAGACATTTTTAAAAGCTCTATTTGTCCTAAACTGTAATCTGTTGCTGAGTGAAGGAAGTGGGGTAAAGTAGTTTATTTGTTTATATTTCTTTCACTATGTTCAATAAACAAAGTCTGGACAATTTCTAGTTTGAAGTCAAATGTCCAATGGCAACTAAAGTCAAGTTTTATGGCTACATTTAGGTTGGGGCACTAAAAAATGAGCAATGTTCACATGGCAAGCAGATTCTCAGGGAGAAAATCTCAGGAAAGAGAGTTAAGGCAAAGTCCCATACACTCTCATCATTTGAGGTTCTCCATTCCCTGCATTGGAGGATAAGATTTGATCTTTTCCAAAAAGTTGGGTGTAAACCTGTATTCAACTTGTGTAAGAACTCTGGAGGAAGCAATCAAGTGATATTCACCTTTGACCTCCTACACAACTTAGGGTATTTCTATTTATTAAATGCCTACTCAAATTATTTTGATGTTAAACCTTTAGATGAGCTATAAAATACACATCCAAATAAAAGCACTTCAGTAGAAGTCTATATCAAAAACTTTAATTCTCTCATTCTTGAGCACCATATGCCACTTACCTGAGAGGTATCCACTCATGCTTTTGTCAAGACTATTAAATTTCTGCCGATATTTTAATCTTGAAGGCTGAGGAACTGCCCACTCTGAGGTCCCAGTCTTGGGCGAGTTCCCTGAGAGTGAAGCAGTTGAGGAAGTTGAGCTATAACAAAATTTATTTAAAGTTTTTATGTTACTAAATAAAATATATTTAAAGTTTATAAGGCAGAGACATTATACCATCCATAATATGTTAGTAATTGGTTTTGCATTTGATTGTGAAAAAAGATTAAGAAACTATCCTTATTCTTAGTAAAGCAAAGATTGCATGAAGCATAGAACTAGCATAGATGGAAAACCTATGAGATGCCAGCCCCTGTATTGTGTGAGGGCCTTCACAGAGATTATTTATAATCTCATGGCAAACTAAAAAGGCATCACTGTTCCCATTTTTTTCAGATGGCTCAATCAGTTAAGAAAAAACATGCGTAAACCACCAGTGAATGTTTAAGTCAGGATAACTGGGTCAGAGCTAACATTCTTTGTATAATGTTCTAAAGAGTTTTATGATGATTTATATGAGGGGTAGTGAACACTGATGCTTTTGTGGTTTCTGAAATTTAAAAGATAATTAACAATGCTCAATAAAGAGATTAATAAGGTACAGTGATTATGAGATATTTTCAGAAGCACATGTTTTTAAAGGAAAACTATGTACTGGTGGGAAAAATACTGAATGACTAAAAATACAGCAGGGTATTTTTAGTTTATAAGAAATAATTTTTTCAAAAGTAAAATGACAAAGTTTTTAATGAGTTACAATTAGTACATTTACCATAAGTATTTACAGTTGGCCATTATAAAATAAAACCTGGATAAGCTCAGAGGTTAAAACAAACCAAAAAAAAGCCACTTGGTAAATGCTCTATTAAAACCCTAAAAAGCCAGCAGCTTGAAGTATTCGTACCTACTAGATCCTAGATCAATCAGAGACTGGGCTTTCTGTATACTAGCACCGCCAAATCCTCCCATCATCAGACTGTAAGATGACCCATGAGGCAAGGCTAAAACAAAGAAAGAAGGTTCACATGAAACAACATTACAAAGTCTGAAGAGAAAACGTTTCTTCCTCTATGGGAAATACTGACTCATCAGACCCACAGTACTTACTTGAAGAAGAATAAGGAATGGATAAAGGCTGAACGAGACTTGCTGTTCCATTTGGTAAGGAAGACGTGCTGACGGAAGGCAGCAGGGGTGCAGGCATCATCAGGGGAGGGAGGGTGCTCCCTGAAGTTGCGGAGGACAAGGGCGTTGCTACAGGTGCGACTGGGGGCATCGACTGAGGGATGGACAGGTTGGGCATGCTTCCCATTCCTAAAGACGAGACAGAACACGGTCTCCAGTGCTAGTAAACGGATGGCGAAACGCAAGCCAGAAAACAAGATTACAATGCAGTGAGCAGAGCCAATATTTATGGGAACACTATGGGCAAACACCCAAGCCAAAAAGTTCACTAAAGCAGCTTTGACCCAGTAGTGAGGAAAGTCAGCTTTCACTTTTCATATCAATAATCTGATCTGTGTGAATTAAGGGAATGCCTAGGAGGGAGTTAAACATTCTTCTCTAGCAAGCACTTTTAAGTAAAAGTACTTAAAAACAATAAATAAAATGAAGCATTTTTTCCCACTTAAATATTAGAATTCTCAAAGAGAAAATGTATTACCTGATCAAATGTGTTTTTTGTGTGCAAGAATAATAAACACAGTGGACTCCCTGGTGGTGTGAGGGGTTAGTCTCAGCACTATGAAGCTATCCACAGCCACTGTGACATGAGTTAGATCCCCGGCCAGGAACTGACCCACCTGGCACAGCGGACCGCTCCTGTCTCACCCACTGCTCCCCTCAGCAGTGTATTTCAGTGGATCTGCCTGTTCTGCTCCCCACTCTGTCTCTGGTGAATCCTCTCACCCCCTGGAGTGAAGGAACATGTGTTCATTCCAGTGAGTGCTTCTTCCGTATGATTAATAAGAAATTGGATAATCGAAATTAATGGAAAATATCATTCTCTGAAGAATATGTAAATTAATTAGCACAAAGCCTGTAACTTATAGCCCTAAATTTAGCTGGCTAATTAACCTTTAAAATAATTTCTACTTTTGCATAATTTTAAATTCTCCCACCCATCAAACCATTTCAGTTGAGTTTAAATTTATTCATAGTTTTTTTCTGTTACTTATACAGAATATAGAGGGAAACTAATGAAGAGTAGTATTCAGGATTAGCTATAACAAGGTCATAAAACTACCACTCAAGTCAGAGCTGGTGTCAGGACAACAGGCACAGAATAACCCCTGGGAAACCGTGCCCAGGGATGTGCAGCCATGACAAGTCTAAACTGCCCATCTGCAAACGAAGCAAAGGAACAGACCAAATGGACCAAGCGCGCTCCTGCCATCTGCTGCTAAAACTGAGGCTATCGGAAGCCGGGACGGGAGCGGAGCGGGGAGGGGCCGTGGACAGCGCTGGGGGATTGGGACTCTGGTGGCGGCCATGTGCCGTATCGTACAGTGGAGAGGTGCAGCCTGTGCTCCTCACACACAGACATTGCTATAAACCCAGTTACCGCAGAAAACCTGATTTTTTTTTTAAAAGATGTATTTATTTGTGCATACAGAACTGGGGTACAGGCCAGAGGCTCAGGGGTGGCGAGAGGCTTCACCAGAGACAGAGTGGGGAGCAGAGCAGGCAGATCGACAGTACACTGCTGAGGGGAGCAGCGGGCGGGCCAGGAGAGGTCTGCCACGCCATGTGGTCACCTCCGGGGCAGGCGGGAATCGAACTCATGAGGAAGCGGCTTTAGATTCTCAGTGCTGTGCTTTAACCCGCTGCGCCACCAGGGAGGGCCCAGAAAACCTGATTTTTAAGTAAACTAATGTTAACTTCTTATCTCAGACATAACAATGAACTTGGTGTCTACATTTTACACAAACAAATCCTTTCCTAATCCTCAAGTGTAATGCCTAGGAATCAAGCTTAACTATCAAATGCAGATAATTAGATTAATGAATACTTACCAAAACGAGCAGAAATTAATGGAGAGAACATAGGAGGTTGCTTCATAATAGGAGGAAGAACCATGGGCAGCTGCTGGCCTTGAAGCTTGAGCTTGATGAGCTTCATAGCGATGGAGAATTCTTGCTGATCCATCTTCCCATCCTTGTTCAGGTCTGATAAAGCCCTAAAAGGTCCATGAGGTAAGCAGATTGGTACAGGGGGTCAACATTACTTTTAAGGATGAGAAAGTAGAGAACACTTGGATCATCACTTGGTTTATTTATAAATATGTACATACATATACACATATATACATATATACATATTTATATAGATAAAACAAAAAGTTAATCCTGTACATTAAGAAACATTGACGAGAGGTAGCATCTAATATAATTCTACCAGTCTCTCTCTCCTTATATATAGTATCTAGAGATCTTGGGATGAATTCCACCAAGTGTGGAAGGAAAGACATTATTCAAGAGTAAAATCAATCTAAACTTTATTTATTCATGTGTCAAATATTTATTGGATGCTTACTGTGTGCCTGGGACTCTGCCAGGCGTGGGGATATTCCAAATGAAAAGAAAGATGGGGTCAGGACTGGTATTTATTGCAAACACATTAACAAGCAAAATCCTAAATCTTTCTTTAAGGTAGGAGAAGAGGTTTACAAGTGCTGAAAATAATGGAACAACTCGAAATTAAAAGAAAAAAAAGATTTTGAGACTACCAAATTAGAAAGAATGATTTGATAGCCATATATACAGCTTCCTTCCTTAGGACAAATTAGAAATTTGTCCTATAGCACAAAACCCCAACTATTTTCATTTACTCAATACAATTTATTTTCTGAAAAGTTAAACACCCAGTAACAGAAGACTGCAAGTAAAAACAACTTTATGTTAACACTACGAAAAACAATTAAAAAATAATGCCACATTTATGTTTGTCTACAAAAGAAAATACTTTACCATATTTCAGCTAAGATAGGAGCTGGCAGTCCTGACTGTAAGAAAAAGGTTCGCGCCTGATCACCTGAAGGTAATAAAACAAAAGCCAAGCATCAGATTAGCAGGTGGATCATGCCAATATATGAATAATAGGCATCAATAAAATCAACAGTGAATAATGTTAATGATTTATAATTTTAATTCTAATCATTAAAAATAGATAAGAATAAGCAAGCTTGTTCATTATTTCTTAACTTATTTTAAATTTTTTGGCAACAGTTTTCCTGGGGTAAGTTTACAATACCATGTATGAATTAGTGGTACTTATGTTACTTTATGAGACTTAGATTTTTTTAAACAAAAAAAGTCACCACAGAAGTTATATTCAGCTATCAGTGATGAAAGATGACACCTTTCACCTTGTTTATCCACAGTAATTGGAGGCTTAATTGACAATACTTATATTAAGAGCACTATTCCCAAGAAGAGTTCTAAATTAAAAATCTGCAAGTGGAAGAGTCCTTGAAGGTCTCCCACCATCCCTGTAAATGCCAGGTCTCCAGACCCTCGTTGCGCTCTCATTTCTCAGAATTGGGTTTGCAGTGAGGGAAGAGAAAGGCTCCCTCTGGGACATAGAACAAGCTTGCTTACTGCTTGCTCAAAACTGGTAGTTTCCCCAAGCCCAGTGTTCCTCTCCTGGCACAGCCCTGGCAAGAGTACACACCCCCACATCCACACCCCCACACAAATAAGACTTAACTATAAAACTTACAAGGATAGATACCAGTCAGATTTCAAAGCCCAGGTCAACACTAACCATCATCGCTGTGACCTTACATAAATGTCGTAACATCTCTAAGTTTCAGTTTCACCATCAACAAACACAGACAACAGTAGCTCCTCATTGAGTTGTTGTGAAAGTTAAATGAGTTAATGTACTCAGTACAGCATGTGACAGGCAGGACAGATTAGGTCAGTATTAGCTACGCAAGCTTACCATAAATATAGCACTCGGGTGCTTTGGATAGGAAAAATATTTCGATTATAAAACTTTGAAAGACAATTAAAAATTAATCCTCTGGCTTTGGAGGTTTTTTGGGGGGCAGAAAACAAGCAAACCTGGTACATAACATTTTAAAGACAGAATTAACATTACAAAAACAGGCTCCAGAAAAAAACTCTAGATTATCCTTAAGGCAATGGAACTGATATTAATATTGATCATCATGCTGGTAATTGGCTGTACATATTAAGAGTACATTGACAAATTTCTTTAGGGAAAAAAAACTCAACTTCCTTAAGAAATAAGCTATGAATTTGCTAAAGATAATGTGAAAATGGACATTTAAATCTGAAATTATTAAGCAGGGTAAAGAAAAGATCTTCCACGTGCCAAATCCAAAACCACAACTTAAAATTAGTAAAGTGAGGAAAGCCACTTTTTTAAATTCTAGAATTCTGATTGACAGCCATCTTCTTAGTAATCCAAACTGATGGCAGGTCAAATTAAAATGAATTCTAAAATGTAACATAAAAGGGAGTCTAATCCACAAATGAAATATAAACACAAACCCGTTATGTAACCTCCGGAGGGTTTAAGGTTATCAAACTGCTTGTCGTGCTTAGTCCGTTCTTCAGAGGTAATAGCCCACATATTTGGCCCTCCTAAAACATAGATAAAGAAATTATGTTGTTTATATGAGACGCTCAAAATACAACCCTCAAACACAACTACGATCACAAGCATTCACTTACAGGCTGTATCTGACACAGGGGCGCAGGCAAAGCTCCCCCGACCACACGCAGCCATCTATCGCTGGGCTCTCCCCTCAGAAGCCCAGTTAACATCCACGCAACAACAACTGCACAGCACCCCGGAACAAGCTACATTCTGGAAATACAACAACAATAACCCTCCTCATCCTCAGGGGTGGGAATCCTTACTCTAGGAAAGAAACACAAGTGTTTATAGTGTTAACCTCTTTAGAATCAATCCTATGCAGAAATACATCCCCAAAGCTGAGAGAGACGCATGGAGAATAAGCTAACAGGGAAGGTGTGACTGACGGCCGCAGAGCCCTGACTCTTGGCAGGAATTCTGCCAGCTGGAGGGCATTTCGCAGAGAAAGGGCCCACGGAGCGGGCAGGGTGAGTGGCGGAGCTCAGTGCCCTGGGGAGGCCAGTAACTAAAGCACGTGGGTGTGAGAAAGTGGCAAGAAACAGGCAAACGAATTTCATTCTGAAGGGTCTTAAATATCATCCTCAAGAGTCACCTCTACCCTGGAATTACAGTAACTTTTAAAATAGCCTTCTTTGTTCAGAGTAACTTCAGATCTATGGAGAAGCTACAAAGAGAGTCCCTTGTAGACATCACCTAACTTCCATTATGTTAACAATTTACATGACCACAGTACAAATAAATGAACAGCAGTATGATACTGTTAGTTAACCTCAGCATCACGGCCAGCAGGGCTGGCTGGTCAACCCAGCAAACCTGACCTCTGGGTCCTGAGACAGCACAAGCCTTTGTGACTGAGTTAGTCCACAACTGGCGCCTTTGGCACAGGGAAGTAGCCTGCTTCCAGCTTTGAGGCCCAATGCTTGACCTGGGAGGCCTCAATTGACTCTCCCGTCTGACAATCCTAATTTTGGATAGGTCACCTTGAGTTCCAGAACTAATTAGGTAAAGGTAAAGCAGGACCCCAAAAGGCTTGCCTGCCAAAATGTTTTTTATTCAAGAACACCGACAGCTGGCCCCAAGAGCTTCGACACTCCACATGAAAGCGTGGCAGCTGTCCCTCAGAGGGACACTCAACTCCTACCCCACGGTCTGAGCGCAGCAACCAGAGCAACAGCTCAGCCAGCTCCCTCTGCGTGCTCTGGCCTGTCCGCTACTGGCTCGGAGAAGCTGAAGCCAGAGGTTGTCCACGCACAGCTGTGGCCTGTCCGGTCTCGAGGCCATTCAGCCTCAGAGAGATGCAGAAACGAAAGCAAACATGGGCAGTCTGTGCAGTGGGCAGGACTCAGATTCTCGGGCTGTTGCCAGGGGCCCAGCTGTTTGATTTACCATTTGGAAAATTACAAACAACACCCTTTTGGGGCTGCAAACTGAAAACAAATTTTAATTGCTAACTGAATGGTCTGGATCATTCTTGTTGTTAAGCATGGTAAGGGCCCATTCTCCGATTCAGACTGAATTCAAGCTACTGATGAAGTCAAATGCTACGTTTCTGACTGCATCCTAGACACATGTGTGCACGCAGGTCTCACTGCATGAGCCAGCGTCCCCTTTGGCAAACTAATTACATCAACCTTTGACCCCCCCAACCCCCAGTACTGGTTACCAACAAGTCCATGAAGTTCCTATTACGGTGGCCTCTGAAACTAGCGTGGCGTGTCTTCAGCTCTCTGGACCACTTGTACTCTGACCTTGACATATCACTTATCACAACAGTTACTCAACAATGCAGGCATGTCTGGCTCTATTTCTACCACCTCCTCCTAATCCACACTCATTAAAACAAGAGAGCTTGGCCACTGAATGTGGCTGTCCCAGAAAGGAATCAGCATTAATTCTTGGCTGCTTCCTGGCTAATGATTAGGACCGTAGGTCAGAGGGGACATAATGACCTACTTTGAAAACTCAGGCTCTGTCCTGACTATCCTTGGACAGATGCATCTTCCTTTCTCCTAAGAGCAACTGCAGCAGGCCTGGTTAGTACACCCTCCAGATGGCAGTTTAGCTAAACAGGGACCCAGATGATTCAAACCAACTTCTGGTGAGGGTTTACAAAAATGTCCTTTTCCCTCTTGCACCTAACCCTTCTGGGTTGCTAGAAAACAGTGAAGTTGTGATTACATGGAACACCCAGATTTTGTGGAGGAGGAGACTTACCACCCAGAATGTGAGGGGGACATACCTTAAACCAGAGGACGTACAGGAGAAAGACCCCTCGTCAGTCTTTTCTTTCAGACCTGCCCGGGAGCCGTCATCCCCTAGGGAAATGCCTGTTCTGGCCCTCCAAACTCTTGGGAGCACCTGACCTGTAACTGGGCTGAGCCTGAACCCCTGCCACATGCCCGACCCACACTCAGTCTCAGGCTTGGGGCCTGGGCCCTGTGTTCCTTCTCCTCCACCCAGTGACATCACCCCTCCTTGAATCTGGCTGGTCTTGGCAAAGGCTTTCCAGCTGCTTGCCCTGTGGTGGGAGCAGCAATACTTCCACTTGTGGGTACAGGGTCCGAGGCCCAGATCTCCTCCCCCTTCCCCAGTGTCCCCTCAGTGTCCCAGGCTTTTCTTCAGCCATTACCCTAACTGCCTCAGTCCTGGGGCGGGTCTTTGTGAACTCTCTCCCAGTGGCATGAAGCTTTTGCTTACTAGAAACAACCTGACAGGAAATGCATAGGGCCTGGCCGATCCCCTCACAGGGCCTGCCACACTGCCATGGTCTCTCCTCCCCAGTGTCCCGGCGGGCGCCAGGCTGATGCGCACGGGAAGCAGCTTGAGTCAGCAAGAGCTCCCCTTGTGTCTGCGATGCTGGCTACTCCATGCTGACATGCCAGCCCTCTCCTGTCTTTTGTCATTAAACTCCCGACTGATTCCTGCCACAAATCCCCCAGTTTACTCAGAGCAGTGTTTGCATCCAGAGAGTCTGTGACTGAATTCTGTGGCAAACTAAGCTCTAAGTGCACTGGTGAAATCATAGAAATCTTTGATTTGCTGTCAGCCCTATACCTTAGCCTGGATCACTATAGAATTCTACTGAAAACATCAGTTCATCCTTCAGAGGTTAAGTCTCAGCACTAACAAGCTGTCTGCAGCCACTGGAGCACAAGTTCGATCCCTGGCCAGGGAGGTGACCCACAGGGCAAAGCTGAACTCTCCTGTCTCACCTGCTGCTCCCCTCAGTAGTGTATTTCAGTACATCTGCCTGTTCTGCTCCCCACTCTGTCTCTGGTGAATTCTCTCACCCCCCCCAATCTTTGGTCGTACCCCAGTTCTTGCCATTTGCTCTGAAAATGAGATCCCGTCTCTCAACTTCCTCAATCCCCAGATACATCTTTAGCCGCCTCCTCTCACAGTTAAACAGCAGAGTGTAAAGGAATCGAGAGGAGGTTCTGTTCCTCTCCGTGTGTTAACTAGTTTTGTGATTTAGGCAGGTTTTTAACTCTTCTCACCTTTATTTCCTTATGATAAGTCACTGTAGCAGCAGTGTATGAAAGTGCTGTCAAAGTCCCAAGGATGCTGCAGGCACTACTGAGCAGCTGAGTCTGCCCCCAGAGGCTTTCAGCCCTTGCTGAATCACCTGAGGAGCTGGGGGAAGGCGGGTGGGCCAGGGGGGAGCCCTTCCAGCAGACCAATTAAATCAGAGTCTCTGGGGGGTAAGGTAAAGGCTTCATAATTTCTAGAATGCTCTCTAGGTAATACTAATGTGCAGCTAATGTGGAGAACCACTGTCCTTACAAACCAAGGCTGCACATGGTCTCTCTGTACCAACCTTCTGTTAAATGTTCTGCTCCACCTCTGCTCTTACAGCAACTCCGCAGCAAAGCAGAGCACAGCCCCAAGAAGGAAGTGCCTGAGGGCTGTCGGCCAATGACCAGCCATCTTACAGACTCTTTTCTCCTATGCCGATTCATGCAATCTCACCTCCTCATTTTCCATAGACATTAGTCTTTTCTCAGTCCCCTTTATCCAACAGCTCTCTCAACTCTTGACCAACTACCTTTCCGTTTTTAATATTTCAAAGCAGCCTTCTCTATCATGTACTGCCATAGGCTGGCAACATTAGCAGAGTATTAGCATTACTTAGTAGAAGCAGCAACTATTAGCTGAGTGTTACTATATGCCAAGTTAAGTATATTAACATATAATTTTTATAGCTCTGTAGGCTTTGTTTCAGAAGAATTGCAGATGAGAAAAACCAAACCACAGGAGGTGAACAACTTGCTATGTTTGTGCTGTTAAGCAGCCTCTCTAATCAATTCTGATATTGTAGTCCAGAAGTGTTATTTTGGCTATTTAAAAATACTAAGAAGCAAAATAAAAGAGATGAGCCTAGAATGACTATGTGAATATAAAAAATATGAGTCTGTTTTACATGTTAAAGGAACTAAATCTTCCCCTGGAGTAATGCACCTTGACTTTTTTTTGAAACAATGATTAGATAGCAAATAGGCTGGGGAGAAAATGATACCATTATAAACTTACTTAAAATTTAACAAGAGAATAAATAATACAAAATAGAAAACAAAGATAGTAAGATACTAACAGATCCCTAACTCTAAAACATCAATCCTCATGGATCCCATATGCGTAACACTCTTTCTCACCAGGTGACCTGTGTTCCCTTTACTTGGTCACTAACCCTTTCATCTTCCATTTCAAACTTTCTCTTTCAAGAGCCAGAGCAGCTGTTACTTCCTCCAGGAGGTCCCTGACTCCTGCAAGTCAAATTAACTACTTCCTACTCTAGATTTTAGGCTTCTCCATGATTCTATAGAGCACTCGGAAAGGTGTATAATTGTTTTCTACCCAGATTCTACCAGGCAATGAGGAGACAGGAGCTTTGGAGTGTTTATTTGTCTATGCCCAGAACCAGTAGGAGGTCCAGCAGAGCGCCAACACTTAATAATGATGGGTGAATTGAATAAACGTCTGGATGAGTAAAAGAGGCAGCTGAGAAAAAGGTGAGAGGCAAGATCAGGACTTGGCAAACACAAAAGTTGCTTACAAAATCTATGTGTTGTCCGTCCTTCCCAGTTGGTTACACCCGTCCTCCTCTAAGGAGGGCTTTCAAAGCTCTACATATTTGACATGGGTAATAAGCATCTACCCTTGACTTTAGACTACCCTCTCAGCTTACTCAGCTTCTACAAATAAGAGATCAGGCATGTTTAGGTATATAAACTCATGCAAATTTGCATTACAAATCTGCCTTACAAAGTTGTTTCCAGGAATGTATTTCACTGAAAGTAGGTCCACAATGTAATTTTAAGCACTAAAATGATTCAACAAATATTTCTTAGCCATAAATAACTAGATTTCTAAAAATCTCTAAATATTCCCTTTTAAAGGAATTTGAGGACTGGAGTTAAAAATGTAGAAACAGAACGGTGGGGGCTTCTGGGGCTTTGGTAGTGGGTGTGATGGGGTAACAACATTTGTAGATGTGTGAGTCTACAGTCCTAGATCATACACAATGTTGTGAATCAATGGTCCCTCAACAAACACACCTAAGCAATAAACAGATGAACTGGAGAGTGAAGGCCTTGAAAACCGCTGTAACTACGCACTTTCTAAAGAAATACCACACACATAGCAAAAACCTATGTGGCTTATCAGTCTATTATAAAGTAATCTGTCACAATTCTTACAACTAGGAAAGCAAGTAGTGTGGTTAGAGAACTGACTTACTACTGTATAACTCTGGGAAAATGATGATGATTAAAAAATAGCATCAACAAAAAATGTTCAAAGATGAAAGTAGCTCCCTTCTGGGGAGGCAGGGATGCTAACTACACCAGGGAACTTACATGTGTAATTCACTGACTCCCATAATTCACTGGCTACCCTAGGTACTAGGGGCTATTGTTATCCCCATTTTAAAGTTAAGGAAACCATGTGACACTGGTGAAGGAACTCGACGGTGGCAGAGCTGAGGGAGAGCCCAGGCAGCCAGAACTCTGCACGCCATGGGCTCCGTGTAAATGTCAGTAAGAGGTGCATGCTCTCTGCAACCCAGCTGCCCTCTCTATAAACTGGCTAGATTATCTAACTCCACGAGGCTGGTGGAAATATTCCATGTGATATGTAATCATCTACAAGCTTTAGCTTGGCAAAACAGTAATGTGCAACTCAAATCGGAAGACTATCCACTCAAAAAAAAAAATGGGCAGAAAGTTTGAAAAGACATACTGAAGATGTGGTAAGTGAACACCTGACAAGGTGATTAGTATCATAATGACAGGGAAATGCACATAAACCACAGTAGGATACCACTGTGAATTTATTTAAATTTTTTAATCGCTGGCAAAGATGCCAAGCAAATCAAAGTCTCACACGCTGTGGTGGGAAAACAAAATGAGACAACTGAAATACGCAGCTTTTTATAAAGTTAAAATACACCTGAGAACTCAGTGATAAATCCTGAGTATGTATTTATCTAAGAGAAAAGAAGACTTATTTCCAACTAGTGGGGCAAAAGTCTGCTCCTTGGTGAGCTGGGGGAAAGGTTCACAGGGCACCTTTGAGGTAATGGAAATGCTCAACATCCTGACTTACATGACTGTACTCACGTGTCTGCACTCATCAACCTGTACACTTAAAAAGTGATGAATTATACCTTCAATAGACCCAACTTAAAAATAAAACAAAGTCAAAATATGAAGTACCTAACATGTGCCTGCCACATGGAGCATCTTCATATAAAGTGGTTTCCTCACTCTACCCAAACCCGGGGAACAAGATAGTTAGGTCAGAGCACTCTTTCTCAGATTCTTCTGGTAAAGGTACTCCTGACAGATAATACTTCATGTGGGGTTTTTAGTCTGGACCTCAAGAGGGGGTTTGGAGAATCTGCCAGGAAGAACTAAGTTACCCTAACCTGCGCTGCGTACATCCCAGGGGTGACGGATGCCTTCCTAGGCCTCCCGAGTTTCCCACAGCACAGAACCTTTGTTTATTTTTAACTCAAGTGAAACATTTCCCAATGTCAACCTATATTTATTGGTAAGCCTTATAAAAATCAGGAAAACCTAAGTTTTGGGGTTGTTTGCTATTTCCTTAAAAAGTCAACAACACTTTTACATTATCTGACCATCACTTTAGAAATGTGTTAAAATTCTGTCCGCTTCCCCTACTCTTCACTAAATTGAGAATGGGGTGTTTTCACAAAGACTTCTGTTGCTTATTCCCATCACTTCACCCCTGGCTCTGTCAAACATGTTCTTAAGTCTATGAGAAGGAAAATATTTATATCTAGCAAACATAACGTCCATGATAGGCTTGATCCCATGCAGTAAGCAGTGTAACCCCTAATTTGCATATTCAGCTGTACATGCATGCACAGATATCATGGGTATATGTACATATATACACACACCTACACAAAATTAAGTCATACAGCTGGGAAGAGCACAGAATATTCTGCTACATAACTTTGAGTGTATATGATTCAAGTGCGTTACTTCCCATTTATATGCCTGAATTTAAATTGCAGACATAATCTTCATAGGTACATGTATCTGGTTCTAAATAACAGTCAAATATAAGTTGACACACCACTGACTTGAATCTCTACACACAAATGGAACGCTGGTCTAGACAGGACTACAGCTGCAATTGTGGGGACTTGATAATAAACATTATCAAGTTATAAACATTGTATAGCACTGTATCATTCTACAGGTTTAATGTTCAACAAAAATTTCTTAATTACACATTTGAAAAGAGCAACATGCTCTAAAATTCTAAAAATGGTACTAAAACTCTGAAAATAAAATAGCATTTTAGCCTTTAAAGCTATTACTGTTCCTTTTCTCTCCTTCCTGCCTCGTCCTTCCCTTGACAGTCATTGTCATAGATTCAAAACTTTTGACCCATTTAGCCAGCTTGAGTACCTCTAAATCTTGCGGCTAAAACAAGTTACATCACACTACAAAATCAACTAGTAGTAACCGGTATTTGAAATAGCCTATTTCCACGTACTGGCTCATATTACTAGTATTTATAATTTCTCAGTATTTATAATTTCACTAAATTTTTTTTAAAGATTTATATATTTATGCATACAGAACTGGGGTACAGGCCAGAGGAGCAGGGGTGGTGAGAGGCTTCACCAGAGACAGAGTGGGGAGCAGAACAGGCAGATCAACAAAGCTGAGGGAGCAGCGGGCATGTCAGGAGAGGTCTGCCACACCATGTGGTCACCTCCTGGGGTGGGGATCAAACTCTTGCTGAAGTGGCTTTAGCATCTTAGTGCTGTGCTTTTAACTCGCTGCACTACCAGGGAGGGCCTAATTTCAGTAAATTTTTTAAGACAAAGAACAAACCTATCATATGAAAGGTGGCTTTGGCAAGGATGATTCTGCTGGTGCGGAAGAGAGCAGAAGTAGAGTTACAAGTAGAAAAGATGATTTGCTGATCTTTCCTAGCTCAGTTGAGAGCACAGGAAGTAAAACATCTGAGACTGAGAAAAGAGTGCCCATCTGACAGAACTGTCCGCGGTGATATTTATGTTCTTGAATCTGCATGTCCAGTACATAGTAGCCATTCGCCACAAGTGGCTCTGGGCACTTGATATGTGACAGTGTAACTGATGCACTGAGTCTTCTATTTTATTTTTATTAATTGAAACAGAAAATTTAACCAGTGAAGCACTCTAAAGATCAAAGAAATCCAGAAAGCCTCGTTGGTGTAGGGATGATGCAGCAGAGACAGCAAATCTGAAGCATATGTCAGTAGCATTTAGCCAAGTGGCCTGGCCTCAAGCACACATCCCAACAACGTGAGACACCAAGAAAAAATTAACACAACCTGTAACTGAGAATTTACTAAAGGAGCAAGTGCTGCTTTTGAAGGTTTTGACTATACATGGATGCCTAGTTCAAAAAGACCTTAAACTCTGGGCTGGACTTACATTAGCTACAAACAAGAGTATCTTTAATCTAACTATTTTATAACCTAAGTAGGACGGCACAACAGTCTACATTGAGATTCTTCAGAAGTCTTAGAAATCACTATCTCCCTTCCTAGATACTCCTGGTAGTTGGCTGATATTTTTGACAATTATTCAAGTAATGAGTTTTTGTTACTAAACATTTTGTTTGCTTCCATCTGGCATTATTCTTTAGCTCTAATGCAATATGCTACAAAACAGATATATAAGTGCTTAAGGAAGAGAAGAAAGACAGAACTAACTACTACTGCTTTCTTATATGTTCACTTTGTTTATAAATTGTCTTAATATGGTAGTTGAAGTCTGTGACATATACTGTTGCTTAATGCAGACTCCACTGTATGAGGCAGAGAAATTCTCACTTTGTGCTGAAGTATGTTACTACCACTTTATTAACCTGATTTTACATATTATGGGGAAAAAATATCATTCAGTTTAAAAAGTTATCCATGGCATCAAATAATCTTCATAATCCCATATTACTTCCACAATAAAAACAAAGAAAAGTTTGGTTTTTTTCACATCAATTCTTAAGAGTTCTGAGAAAACAATAAAACAATTCTTATCTCAAGCCCCTCTTTAAACAACAGAATCCCACACCTTAGAATTTTTACATTTTATTTAAATAATTTATTTTCCTAAAACTTTTCTAAATTTCAGAAAGTCAATCCAAGTTTTAAGACTTTAGATATTTATATGTATACATGTACTGATTTGGCCTTAAAAGTGGACCTTGGGGCCCTCCCTGGTGGCGCAGCGGGTTAAAGCACAGCACTAAGAAGCTGAAACCACTTCCGCATGAGTTCGATTCCCGCCTGCCCCGGAGGTGACCACATGGTGTGGCAGACCTCTCCTAACCCGCCCGCTGCTCCCCTCAGCAATGGACTTTGTCAATCTGCCTGTTCTGCTCCCCACTCTGTCTCTGGTGAAGTCTTTCGCCACCCCTGAGCCTCTGGCCTGCACCCCAATTCTGTATGCACAAATAAATAAATCTTTAAAAAAAAGAAAAAAAAAGTGAACCTTGGCGGGGGGTGTCGGCTAATACTAGGTGGAAATATTAGAACAGAACTGCTTTGTAAAGGTGGTGAAATCACTGGTGATTCTTCCCCATATTCTTTAATACTAACTCTTTTAATTGACATATTAAAGAATTATTAATTAGATATTCTACTTCTTTATAGTTAGCTAAAACAATTATTCTCAAAATTAAGAGTTCACCATCTTTTTTCTACTACAGGAAATTTAAAATCCACATCCTAGAATTTTTTACAGATTCAAAAATACAATGCAGTCTCTGAATTCCATATAACATACACAGTAAGCTAGTACTTCTGGAAGGTGGTTAATTTTTATTTGGGAAAAAAACTAAAAACTAGAATCAGATTAAAAAACTCTAAATTTTTTATTACTGAAATCATCTATTTTCTTTTAAAATGTTGAAAATACTTCACATTGAACAATGCCCAGTGTGTAGGCATAATAATCTTTTATAAATGGAGTACTTAAACTAGTTTTATGTGCATTACTAAGTAAACAGTCTTCATTAGTTTGCAATCATCTCATGCTATCAAAAACACCTTTAAAATTCTCCACAGCACAGCACCCTGGCTTTGTATTCTAGCTCTGCACATCAAACACCATATACTTTTAGGTTATTTTTAACTGTCCAAAGGCAAGCACGCATTACAGATGATACTGCAGAACAGACTTGTACTGAGTCCTGGGATTTGCTGCATAATATGCTAACAGAAGATACATGCAGTGTTCTGGAAAAAAAAAAAAAACTATCAAAGCACATGCAGCAATGATACTTTAAGTTTTGCTTAAGGGAAAATAAACGAGTAGAGTATTCCCCCCTCCCCCCAAAAAAAACACACCCATAGTCTCTTTACTTTGCCACATGCACAAAGCTGCTTACCATTCATAGTGGTGGGAAACTGAGCCATCATGGTCCTGAATTTTCCTTGCTAGCTTTCAGCCATCTGCAACATGAAAACATCGTGCCATTAATAATACAACAAGGGCAGATCACAGCTTAGCGCACCCGCCAAGCAGAGGGAATGTCTGTTCCCTTCGGCTTACACTTCCAACAGAAAACAATGCAGAGCTTCTGCTGCTGCTGAACAGGCAGAATTTACATTTGGGGAAGGGTAGATTTCCTTGGGTAGTCATGCTATCTTTAAAAGCGACCCATCTAAAAGAAAAACATCCCCATGTTTAAATAGCAAATACTCCATTAAAAAAAGAAAAAATCTTTGCATGGACTAATAATATTCATGTAGAAATTAGGATGGGAGGAGGGAAGGTTTTTATAAATGGCCAAGGATTTATTTCCGAGAAAGCCAAGTGTATAAATTAAGTATACAATAGTCATATGAAAACCCAATATACTCTTTAAAAAAGAATCCCCAAACAAGAAAATATCCAACGTAAATGCAGCACAGTTATTTAATCAAATTGTACAGGTTTTTAAACACAGATCTAAAAGTAAATGTTAAAATAGTGGGTTTTTTTTAATTTTTAAAAAATAGATTCATTACATCATCATTTCTGTACAATGTACGATCTCCCCGTGGAATTCCCCGAGCACCATCACGGCAGTCCCTCCTGCTCTTCCCACCCCTGGCCTGGCCCTCGCTCCTCCTACAGTGTCTCGGATCTATAGTTGTCTGATGATTTTAATTTTTGCTTTATTATAGTTACAATTTTTTTTGATTTCTTATTCGTTTCCTCCATATTCCTCCTAAAATATAGGTTTATTTAAACATAACTAAACATGTTCTGTTTATTTAAACATAACATGCTGGACCTGCACTCTGCATTAGTAGGTTACAGTCTTAAACATAACCCAGTACACAGACGACGCAGAGGGTGTTCAATGCAAAGCTAATTTGCAAACGTCTACGGAGAGTACGATCTAGTTTTGAGCCCTGAACTCTTTATTTTACTAGAAGTAAATTCATAGTTCAAAATGTGTGCCTTTAATCTTGAAGGCAGGATCAGTTAGAGAGAGAGAGAAAACACAGCAAATCTATAGCAATGTACTCACTAATTAAAGCCATGGATCACCACACTACAGGAAAGCACTACCTACGAAAAGACTAAAGTAACTCATCTATTTAGCTAAATCATTTCAACATTAGCATTTCAGAAGCCAAGGGGAAATGTCTGCACAAGTCACCTGAGCACAGGACAGAGAGCGGCACACTGGTTGGTGCCACAGAGCAGCTGGCTGCTGCCGGGCATCTGACCGGGGCCCTGAGTGAGCGCGGTGTGCTCGAGGGGAAACACAGCTGCAACAGCACCCAAAGGGGTCACCCGGAGCAAAGCCTGAGAGACACCCAGCTCACCCCAGGAAACAAACAGCTCCCCGTCTCCTTTAGAGTGAACTATCTCACCTGATTTTGACTGGGTCATTGTGCAACGGGAGGTGACCGTGATGCCACGCATATGCTGCCAAGGCCACACAGTCCTCACCTGCCTGCAGGGTGAGCGCTGGCCCGGAGTGGCACTGCCAGTTGTACTCTCCTGAGTCCCAGCTTTTCTGTGTTACCACTATGTGCCATTTTCCCTCCTCAAGCCCCTTCTTTCTTTAGATATTAGTAAGTTTTGCTACAATGGAGTATTGGTTTTTTTTTTTTTAAAGATTTATTTATGCATCCAGAGGTGCAGGGGCAGTCTCTGCAGGCCCAGAGACAGAGTGGGGAGCAGAACAGGCAGATCAATGAAATACACTGAGGGGAGCAGCGGGCAGGTCAGAGAGGTCTGCTGTGCCATATGGGTCAGCTCCCTGGCCGGGAATCAAACTGGTGGTGCAGGGGCTATGCCAGCTTCATGGTGCTGCGCTTTAACCCGCTGCGCCACCGGGGAGGGCCTTACAGTGGAGTTTTAAATCTGTTATCACTTGCAGTCTTCCCCTCATGGACCAGTTGATTTCCTTCAATCCTTTCTCATAAGGGAAACTCCAGGTATTAGAGTTGTTCACTGTATAGAAAAAAATAGTATCTCAACTACAGTGGGGCGGTCAAGAACTCCTTTTGTGGTTAATCTTAAAGGATGAATAAAAAAATAACTGTAATCTTAAGAACCTTGGACTTATCACTGTAAGGAATGGAATACTGACTTCATTCACTAAGATGTGGCAAAAACAAGTCCAATGTCGGGAGTCAGAGATGAGCAAGATCCCAGGCAGCTCGTCTAGCCAATGGCTGCGGAGTCAAGGTGACGGGATGAAGAAGAGAAACAATGGTGGGTTCAAAATAAAGAGAGTCCAGAGACTAAATGTGAGGGCTATGGAGTAAAAGGAATCAAAGTGATGACTCAGAATTATAGTTTGTGAAACTTGGGGAATTTTGATGTCGCCACCTAAAAAAAAAAATGAACACAGAAGGAAGTATCACAACATTACATTATGACTACCACTTCCTCAAATATAAATTCTACAAACATATATATTTTTACTTCCCCAATTTTAAATTATTGTAAGTAATGTAAAAACCAAAATAAGTGTTCTATCTTCAAGCTCCTACAGCTATGCAGTAGCAAAGACACCTGATTTTATTAAGATTTCTGTTAGTGAGGCAGACAATTTTAAAAGATGGGAGAAAATACCCCAAAAGCATTATACACCATGCATTAAACAACTGATACCAGCATGGGAATTACAAAGATGGCTGACTAACAGGGCCAGCACAGACTAACAAAAGCAAATAAGGACGAGGATTTCAGTCACTAAACCTTGATCAGTTAGCTCTATTTAATTAGTCATCCTAGACTCAGTGAATGCAACTGAATATCACATAATGCATGCCAGTAATCACAATTACAGGCCAAGGAGTGCATCAAATGATTTAATGGGAACGGAAAGTAAATTCTGTCAGTGATGCTGAAGATATTACAGAATCTTCTTCACCTGGCACAGAGGATTTAGCCATACTCAGTGCAGGTAGCATATATAACATTTTTCAATATATATAACATCTGGTTGGTTGTGGTCTGATCTGAATATGGTAGCAAAATTTGTTGGAACCAGTAAATTTTTAAAGCATGCCATTTCGTGTCTGTTACAGTTACATAAATTTTCTCTGTGCTCTCATAGAACAAGTACCTCATGCTTAACAATTATACAAAGTAGTACATACAAAAAACAATTGAAAATGTAAAAAATGTAGATACGGGACTTTGTTTTACATTTAAAAAATCAACTTTTACTTTATGTAATTATAACTCACCATTATTCATGATACACCTTTACCAATCATCTCCTATGTGTCATGCTTAATATTCACTGAGAATCTCATACATACAAAGAATTTGTGGACCAGTCTACCAGACACCAGATACTGCTAAGCACTTTGATAATACTAATAAACCCTCATAATTTCCCTGCAAGGCAGATGATACCTGAGGAAATTGAAAGGATAAATTACCCAAACTCACCAAGCAATGGTCAGGATGAGCCCAAACCTGTCTAAAGCCCATGTATTCCCCATGGGCTTTATCTGCTTCTTCTACCCTTGAATGTGGACCATAATTAATGATAAATAGGGCACAGGTTCCAGCAATGTTCATATTTTTGTAAAGGAGAAGAAAAAGAAGCCAGAGACACGTTCCAATACACAGATCCACCATCAGTCGCATAAATTAGGGAGTGCTAATTATTTCTTACCCCTTGGTGTAACCTCTCTGGGAGGAAGAAGAGGGCAATCTTCTGGATGTCTAATATTTGTTTCAGACTTGTGCTGGAAGTCAGCATCCAGAAGCTATGTCACTAACTAGCATGCAATGATGAGCAATCTTGGCAGTTTGCAATTATCATGTAATTTGAACATTGTGTTAATTACCTATGGCTTAGAATATTCATGTAAAGATTTTCATGCTCATTATAAATTAATCAAAAACTGCTATCATTACCTTTTTAGAAGCCAAGAAAATAAATGTGGTAGCTAGCAAGCCTCAGACAAAGACTTCAAATGCAATTTGGAGAGTGTGGAAAACGTTCACACTAAGACAGAAAAGAAGAAATGCTTGAATAGAAGTAGGAAAATCCTTTTTCTACAAAGGGTCAACAAAACCTAAAAAGGGGCAGGGGGAGGCGGCAGACATTATAAGCAAAAAGTAGCTCAATTAGGGCCAAAATTTACATTTGTTTAGAAGCACAGAATTATAGAAAGAACTACAGTAATTATTTAGTTCTAAACCCTCAATTTTCAAGACAGGAAAACTATGAGACGACTTGTGTGAGCCCAGATAGTAAGCCAGTAGCAAACTGGGTCCTAGAAACATCTCTTATGTCCATTGCTGTTTTTAAAAGCTCCCCCCCTTCCTGAACATACCACCGGGACTTTTACTAATTCCAGACTCCCAAGCCCATCACCAGCGACTGTGATCAGCAGGTCATTATATAATTCTAGGCATGATGAAGCTCCTAAAGTGGACTTCCTCTCTCAAGGCTCTTCCATGGAGCACCTGGTTTTCCCGAAGTACTCCCTAATGCTCTACTGCTGCTTAAACTCCTCTGTTGGTTATAAATTAAAGCCCATAGTTTATAGTATAAACTGTAATTTTCAGCATCTCACTACTTGACCACATTCATCTCTAGATATGTCCCCTAGATCAGATGCCTTAAGTACACCTCCCTTTTCTTGTGTTTTCCACCCCCCATCCCTCTGTAAAGAGTTGCTCCTTTTATCCTATTTACCACTTTCCTCTCATTCAACCCTGAACTCAAATGTCACCTTTCCTTGAAAGACTTCCACCCTCCCGGCTAGTCAGTCACTGCCTTGTAGGTATATTCAAGATCCCCAGTAACTTCACAGTAACTTGCACGTATTCAACGCCACACATATCACGTTGTCTGCGGCCACTTTTATTGGCCTCTTTGTAGGCCTAGTGCCTAGGCCGCACCTCCCAGAGAGATGCTCAATAAGTACTTGCTGAACAAATGAACTGGATAAATGAGTGGTAGGGCTGGGGTGTGGGGAGAAGGAAACAAAGCATGAAGAGGCAATGCTGAATGGACAATGTGGAAAGGAAACGAGTTAAGACAGCAGAATAGACTCCAAACTGTTTCCTTAAAACCCGCAGGCACCAGAGGGTAGAATTTAGAGCAAACTGCCCTTTGCAACAAAGCCCTCCTGTGACTTGGTTTTTATTCTTTTATATCTGTTTCTAAAACTAAAGGTTCATTTCCCACATTGAATCCTGAAGGCTATATATTGGGGTGACAAAGAAGACTTGGGTTTCTCAATTGCATGTCCAATCATGTTGGTTAAATGTTGACTGGTTTAAACAGATTTGGCTAAGGTTCTAGCATTCCAATGACAGACAACCAGATGCTGAAGGTATAGCTTATAAAGCCTTCTCCAGTGTCTCCAGCACTCTCAGCCTGTGACAGGCAAGCACAGCCAGCTCTCAAAACTTCATCAGTTTGCGCAGCGTGTTAAAGCACTGCACTGAGAAGCTAAAGCCACTTCTGCATGAGTTCGATACCCTGCCCGGAGGTGACCACATGGCACTGCAGACCTCTCCTGACCCACCCGCTGCTCCCCTCAGCAGTGTACTTCATCAGTCGGCCTGTTCTGTACCACACTCTGTCTCTGGTGAATCCTCTCACTGCCTCTGCACCTCTGGCCTGTACCCCAGTTCTGTATGAATAAAAAAATAAATCTTTAAAAAAAAAAAAAAACTTCATCAGTTGGGGGAAATCATTTGGAAAGCAAAGTCAACTCTGTGAGCAATTAGACTAACATTACGCACTTTATAGTCTCTGCACTAGTGTGCAACTAACAGGTTTTTCTACACATATTGCCATTTATCTATTCATTCTTTCATTCATTTATCAAACATGAATAGTCACTATAATAAAAAAATTTTGAACAATGTTAGGAGAACCCAAGGGACAGAACTAACACTACTTGGGAGCTAAGTCAAAGGGAGAACATAACTTGCCAAAATCACACAACTTAAGGAAAAAAGTACAGCATGCTACTGATTTTGAACTTCACCGTGCAACTCAGAGAGAGCCAGAACATAGCTGAAACAACAGAGTGTCTTCAAGCTAGAGATCCAGGTCCAGAACTGGAATCACCAGGGATGGAGAATAGTTGTAGGTATCAATCAGTCAATCTGTCTGCTCTGCTCTCTCTGTGAATCCTCCGGCCCACACCCCAGCTCTTGTATGCTTAAGTAAGTAGATCTTTTTCTAAAAAGAGATATACATGCATCTTTGGAACATAATTTGATCTCCTGGGGTCCCAAGTACACAAATTTCCTCTTTCAGCCAAAAAAGAGGTCACATACAAACCACTTTCCATGTGTTCATGTCAGCTGCTATTTCACATATCAAAACATCCATTATATGAAAAAATGAGTGAGAATCAAACATTTGCAGCAGAACTTAACAGTACGTGCCAAAGCGGAGCAAAGCGAGCTCTGGGAAAATGGGCCGTGACTTATTCACATGAGAAACGTGAAGAGCTATAAACAATGCAAGGAACTATAACAATAGTGGTATAATAAGTATTACATTAATACTCGCTTGATACAAATGTAAATCAACCCAATTACCTTCGGGAAAGAAATTTGAAAGATATTTACTTATAGCCCACTTTATACCAAAAAGTGTTAAACCTCCCATCAAAATACAAAAACATCAAAAAGTAGATGGGTAAATAAAGCCAAAAAGAAAAAAAACAAATGATCACTGTACTCCAACTGGATGGAGTTGGATGACATTGGTTCATAATAAAAGTTGAGACAGAAAAGGAGTGTTGACGTGTGTCTCCAACGCCACCACGGGCGCCCTCCTGCACGGCTCTCCCTGACTAATCCCTCGAAAGCTTTCACATCCCGTTCACTATGCCCTCCCCTATTTATTCCCATAGGAATTCTTGGTGATGCCAACATAGGCGAGGGATCCTCCCCATATCCTGGCTCTAAATCTTTGTCCTCCTGAATTTCAAAATTCTTACAACATTGGATCTTGACATCTATCCCAAGGTCATATCCTAGGCTTTGGTATTACCTAGAACAGCTGGCCCTCTGGGATTCATTTCCAGCCTCCCACGCTCCTTTCAGCACCTGTATCTCAAAAGTCCACTCTCTTTAGCTCCTAACTCCACTCAGTCAACTCTACCAGACCTACAAACTGTTGGCCATTGCAACCCCTAGGGCCATGCCGACGTGCTCTCACCCCTTTCTCTATGTTCTGATATCCCTCCTGATCTGACCTGTATTATCCCGGTTCATCATATGTCAACTTCACTTTCCTCTCGCCCTAGAAACTACACATCTGGCAAATCTCAACCCTGATGTACCCAACTATTCATTCCATGGCTGGATAAGTAAAGTTGCTGGCTGGTCTCACTTTAAAATGCTGACCACGAATTCAAATGGACCCAATACATTGCTGACAAGTCCTTGTCCGTGCACTGTCCCCTCCTAGGTGGCCTTTTCACACTTCTCCTTTGAATTACTCAGACTTGTAACATACTGCCAATACTTTCTACCCTGCTTGTTGCCTTCCAGTACCAGCATTTCATTATGCCAACTTCTTAATCATGCTGCGAAATGCCTATCCCCTACCAGGTCTCTATCCCATACCAGGTCTCATATCCGTTTCTTGATAATTTCTATCTAGCTGGATTTTTATTTTGGGGTGAAGAGAAAAACATGAGCTTTAACTGCTTTCTCCACTCTTCTACCGCCGTCACCACTTATAGGCATAAGCGGTTTTCCTGAGACCATCTATAAAAGAATTCCGCTCTCCCCAACAGATCTAACACACAGTTCCTTTCTTGCACAATGAAGTGCACACACAGCCTAGATTTCTGCTCTGTGGCCTCTCTGCGCACTCCTGCGTGAGCCTTCTAATCGCTACGGTGTCAGCGTCTGCAGCCGATCTCGTCACTGTCAGTTTTTTCCTAATTTTGATTATTCTCAGATGCTAATTTCTCCACTAAAAATTAAGAAGCATTAGAAAATTATTGCTGAATTATTTTATTGTAAATAAGTTTTGTATTAATAGATCAGTCTAGATAGAATGAACATTTGTACACTTCTGGCTTTTTTTCAAATACATTTAGTCCGTTATCCTTGTATCTTTCAGTAAAGTCTCCAAGCCTGTCTCATTTATTTCTAGGCACTTTACAGTTATAATTAAAATGGCATTATTTATTTATTTTGGCATATAAGAAACCTATTCAGGGCCCTGTCTGGTGGTGCAACAGGTTAAAGCACAGCACTAAGAAGCTAGCTGCAGCTGCTTCAGCACACTTTCGACCCCCAGTCAGGGAGCTGACCTACATGGCACGGCAGACCTCTCTTGACCCTCCTGCTGCTCCCCTCAGCAGTGTACTTCATCAGTCTGCCTGTTCTGTTCCCTGCTCCGTCTCTGGTGAATCCTCTCACCATGCCTGTACCCCGGTTCTGTATGCATAAATATATGACTCTTTACAACAAAAACTATTCATTTATATTGCAATGTATATTGTAGTTGGTCACTTTGCCTGACCAATTAATGATAATCTGTCAGACACACACCAGACAAATCCTAATAGGAGAGCATCTTACAAAGCACCCCTTGAAATGGTCAAAGTCAGCGAAAACATGAAAGGTTGCGTTTTATAACCAAGAGGAGACTAAGGTTGACAACTAAATCCACTATGGGTTTCTAGAAGGGATCCTGGAGCAGCAAAAGGGTTTTGGGTTAAAAACTAAAGAAACTGAAAAAGCAGACTGTAATTAATAATAGTGTATTGGCTCATTAGTAGTAACATATCAGACTAACATCAAGATGTTAATTAATAGAAGGAATTGGGTAGAAAAGTAGGTGGGAAACTACAATTTGCTCAATTTTTTGTAAATTTTAAACTGTTGAAAAAAAACTAACCAAATCAATTTTTTAAAGGCAAAGACCATAGAAGTATTGATAGAAGGCTTAAGGCAGAATAAAAACAAAACATGTACTTCTGAATTTGGCAATATAAATCCAAATACCTACTTGACCCACTTACAGGATTGCAGTTTACTAATCCAAGACAGGAAAAGAATGCAAGGGAGCATATCACAGTGTCATCAGTATTAGAAAAAATACAAGCCCTCCCTAGAGGCTCAAGGGGTTAAGTCTGAGCACTATGAAGCAATCCACAGGCCAGGAGCTGACCCACATGGCACAGCAGACCTCTCCTGTCTCGCCCACTGCTCCCCACAGCAGTGTATTTCAGTCATTTTGCCCCCACTTTTCTGTCCCCACTCTGTCTCTGGTGAATCCTCACTACTTCCACCGCACCTCTGGCCTACATCCCAGTTCTTAAATCCATAAATAAATAAATAAAAATAAAGCTTTAGAAAAAAATACAAATAAGCCAACTTATCAGCTAGGAAAATGAACAAGAGAAATAGTTATCTTCACTCAGAATACAATGCACATGTTTACAAGTGATAATTTCAAAGGTAATGTGTTTTTTTTTTTTTACAAAATTCTAGAATATATATGCACATATTTAAATTGATATATACATCAAGGATTAGAAGGAAAGCTCTTGAAGGGAAGGAACTTATCTTCATGAATCCAGCACCTGAGAGCATGTGTTCAACCTTCACTCATTGAGTAACAACATCATAGTTTTATTTACCAGCAACAAACTTGAAGCAACCTAAACATCTGAAAATAGGCATGTGGTCAATAAATCAGGGAAAAATAGAATAGCCATTAAAACCTACAAAATTATAAAGCAACAGAGAAAAAAGTTTCCACGCAATGAATAAACAAAAATCTATACTGCAATAAAAACTATGTAAAAATATGTCTGTGTGTATATATAGCTGCCTATGTGTGTGTATGCATATAACATGTCCTGTGTATATCCTGCTTAAAGAGTATTAATATGCGCAAAGCACTTTTTGACTTAGGTGCCCTAAGTGACTTCTCTAATTCTACATTTTGTTGCTGATATTTGCTTTTTTCCAAATCTCATATGAAGCACATATACTAATTGTCAATAAAAAGTGATTAAACATTAAGATTTTGGTAATTCAATAAAAAGAAGTCAATGATGAATTTACCATTTATTTTTCAAAAATCAGGAATGCCATCAAATTTCTAGAGACTTCAGGAAGCTCCAGAAATGGGCTAATATTTTATAAACATTAAATTCCTCAAGAATTCAGATTATCAGTAAGTAACCCTATTCTAATACATAAAAATCAAAGACTACAGCAATGCAATAACAATAGCCTCTAAGAATTGAGGAAATGACTTGCATTTTGGTTTTTTCATCATCTTGTAAAAAAAACAAGGCTCCCTGGTACTTTGAACCCTAGTGGAACAACAGTAATTTGATCCAGTGATTTTAGCCATTTCCCACTATGATTCTGTGTAACAGTTCACCAACAGTATAAAATCTAATCTCTAAAACGAACTCCTCATGAACATTGCTAGTGAGAACGTAAACTGGTTCAGTTGCTTTGGAAAACAATTTGACGATTCCCAGTAACTCAGTAACTCCACCCCTACGTATGATGACCTCAAGAGAAATTGAAAAAACATGAGCATATACCCACACAAAAACTTGCACAGAAATGCTCACTGCAGCATTATCCATAAAAGTCAAAAAGTGGAAGCGATCCAAATGTCCATCAATTTGGATAAATGTGATATATCTAAACAATATTTGGCAATAAAAATGAATGTGTAACTGATACATGTTACAACATGAGCCTTAAAAACACTATGGCCAATGAAAGAAGACAGTCAACCAGGCCACAAACTGCATGTTCCATTTACACTTCAAGAAGAGACAAATTCAGAGACACAAAGTAATTCATTGTTGTCTAGACGGGGGTGTTAGGTAGAAGTGGAGACCAGCCATTAATATGCATAGATCTTTTAGGGATGATGAAAATGTTTTAAATTTAGATAGTGGTGATGGTTGCATGAATCTGTGAATATACTAAAAAACACAGAGTTGTAAATTTTAAGGCTGAATTTTATAGTATTATTAATTATATCATAGTAAACCTGTTATTTTTAAAAAATCTAATCTCACACGACACCCAAAGTCATAGCGTCTACTGTCTAACTACTCTGCTTCTGGCTCCACTTTTGTCCGACTTCCTCCCATCTCCCCTTTCTCTGAATCTCTGTAACTTCCACCTACTGGGACATACTTCCATTATGAAAACCTGTGTCACATTCCCATTTCATCTTGTATAAATCTCCATTAAGCTGTATACCAGCGAATACCGAAACTTTTGTTTTCATATCTGCTCACCACTATTGAGCCTGAGCTCCTGTGAATGTCTCTTCTTCATATACCTAGGGCCCACCAGTCGGCTATATGGTCAGCACTAAAATACCCTTTAGTAAACACAAACTCTTTAACTCGATGTCCAGGTTCTTTCAGTTGTACTGAGGATCAGCAGATTGATGACAAACTTGAATGCCGAAAACAGAAAAACTTGAGTGTGAATCCCGGGGAATAACGTAGACTTACGGATGACATAGCTCCAATTTCCTAACTGTAAGTGTGGATGACTGAATGTAATGGCAGGTTGTCTTAAGACTTCGCCATCTCAACTGTAGTGTTCCTGGCACGGAGAAGTGCTTGTACATCAATGGCTATTACTGCCACAACTTCAACACCACCTTCAAGTATTTCAGTTAACTTGATTTTACTGGACTGTTACAACGAACTACAGTTATGCTAACTGCTAACAAAAATAATACGTTTTTCTCTCTTTAATATTTAAGAAAAAGATTAGTATTATTTCTAATGGGGGACACAGGTCTTCAAATATATACAGCATGTTGAGACTTTAAGGCGTCAAAAATGTTGACTTTTCTATACAACTTTAATTCATAGTTCCAGATTTGCAACTTGAATATTCCATTTACACTGTTCAAATATAAATTATAACTTTGGACTTTTATAAATGTTGGGTTCATTTTACAAAGAATCAATCAAGAGGGCATAAAAGAACAACAGTGGTAAACTAATACCGAAGTAGCTGGTCCTCCAATTATACTGAAGATTTAAATCAAACCAATTTTAGAAGAATTAGTCAACAACACTGAACAAGACAATTCACCCACACAAAGGGGTAAAAAAAACACCTAAGAATAGCGTGTGACTCAGCCTACTCTGCTGTAAGGGGAGCTTGGGGTGTGGGGGGGGGGGCAGCTATTTGGCCTATTCACTCTTCTGTCTCACATCAGGATTAAATATTAAAGCAAAACTATTTACTTGACTTGACTAAAATGTACAGAAGGAAAAATTTCAGACAGGTGTTTCATCTTCAAGTAAAATATCACATTCTCGAAACAAAGATAACTAAGCTTGAAGCCATTCAAGAAAACACAAAAGAGAAAATAAAGATTTTTCATATGATTTTAAACTTCTGTTGAAAACAAAATCAACAGGTAAACAAATGGAGAAAAATCACCACAAATATGACAAGTATTAAACATTTTTATTTAACATATTTTAACTTTTACCTTATGCTCAATTAAAACACATTTAATATAAAATATATTTAATAGATGTTTAAATTTAATATTTATTATAATATCTATTTTGTTTAATGTGTAGAGGAGCTATTAAATTAGATAATGAAAACACTAAGATCTCAAATAATGGGCAATTTTCCAGAGGGGCTAAAACTGACAAATAAATGTTCGCATCACTGATAGTCATGAAAATGCAAATGAAGTTGTGTCTTGTTTCTGCTTATAAATTTGCTTTTTACAAAAACAAAACTTGGCTAACATTCAGAGACAGCAAAAGTGCAAGGAAATGAGTGCTTGCAGACAGCTCATGGGAGTGAGTACAAACTGGTATGGCTGTCACAGGCAATCTGAAAACACACAGCAAGGTTTCCACCAAGTTCGTATCCTGTAAGCCAATACTTTTACTCCTGGGAATCTACCAAACAACAAACGTGAGACATGCTTTATTTCCAAAGACAGTAACTACAGAAAAAAACCAGAAATGGCTTGCGTGCACAACACTGGGAGAATACACTCAGCCAAGACGATGCTGCCACTGAAATCAAACTTATGGGAATGTCATCTCCATAAACCCGACGAGTTCAGCTAGACCAGGTAATAACATGGAAACCGCTTGGACTCTCATGATTTAACTTTTATGATATGAATGTGTATGTGTGAAAATAATAGCAATCAACAGTCACTGAACATTCACACTAGGGGCCACTCCCCAAGACACATCAAACTTCAAAGGAAGCCTCAGTATAAGCACTTTTCTTCATAGGATCGTATAAACACTGTTTTCACAGGAACCTTGAGACTGCATCAGAATTTTTTAGTTAAGTTTAATTATTTCCAAAAAGAAAGGTAGAAAGCCCTAGGCCTGCCCCCACTCCAAGCATGGCCCAGAGTGGCAGCTCCAGTCCTGACTGATACTAAAGACTTTATTACGACAAGGTTGTGCTAATACATTATCTCTTTAACCTCCTAATGACTTTATAGATATTTTAAAACCTCAACAAAAAAAAAACTTGACAAAAATAGAGGCTTTGTTAAGATTCTTACACTCACATCTAAACTCCCAACCCCACAACAAAAGTCATTCCTAAGCTATAATGTTGTAGGAGATGTACAATGATAAATTTGTAAAAAATGCAAGGAAAGGATGGTGTGGAGGAATCACATATGTGGTTGTCATTGCTTACTGGACTTGGAATGACTTTTCTCCTACTGTTGCTTTTTATTTTACAAAGTTTCTTCAATCGGCATGTATTATTTTCATATGGAAAAAAAATTAGTGTCACAATGAGAAAAAGTTAAATTTCAAGAGGAAAAAACTTGAAAAAATGTTTATTTTTTCAATGTTTCTTTGAGACCAGCAGTCAGGCACCTCAAAATTAAACTAGTAAACTGACAGACAAATGTCTCTTCTCAAAACTAGATGAACAAAAGTATATAACAAAAGCTGGAAAGAGAAGTCAAGGGAGAGGCATGGCTGAAACCTGAAGTCTCCAAAGAGAAAAGCTTCATGATCTGGTCTCTCAAGACTCTGACTTCTGCCAAGCTCTGCCAGTGGGGTCAACTCCACAAATTCACCAAACTTTCCTGGTATTTCAAAATCTTACCAAGATTCAGGAGCCTTCAACTGATCCCATTACATTTGAAAAAAGGGAAAGTGAGAAGAAAAACTTAATCCTGTTTTATAGAAGTGCTCTAGAAGGAAGATTCAAATATTTTGAGCACAAGAGAAGGGGTAAAAGGAAGACGTATTTCATTCTTCAGTCTTTCCAGAGGTAAGGTTTATATCCTTGAAATCCATTCTTTTTTTAAAGATTTACTTGTGCATACAGGCCAGAGGTGTAGGGGCGGCGAGAGGCTTCACCAGAGACAGAGCAGGGAGCAGAACAGGCAGATGGACGAAGTCCACTGCTGAGGGGAGCAGCGGGCGGGTCAGGAGAGGTCTGCCGTGCCAAGTGGTCACCTCCGGGGCAGGCGGGAATCGAACTCATGCAGAAGTGGCTTTAGCTTCTCAGTGCTGTGCTTTAACCCGCTGCGCCACCAGGGAGGGCCTGAAATCCATTTAAATACTTTCTGTCCCCAGAATAGGAAATTTCCACATCTGTTTTCACTCACTTTTATTCTCTGGGTCCTTCTCTTTCCTTCTTCCACTGGCCTTCAAAGCCCAGTCCCAGTGTTACTTCCTCTGTATTAAGTTCCCTATTTAGACACTCAGAAGATTGATTCCTTCTCAGAATCACCAACATCCACATGAGCAACTTTAATTCCAACAGACATTTACCAAGTCCTCTGAGGTGTAAGACCTGAACAAAATTCAGAAAGAAGCACAGAGAGTAGAGGGAGAGTAAGACTATAGCACTGAAAGCCACCGAAATGCTACAGACACAAAGAAAAGAGAACAGGCACTGAGCTTTGCCGTAAGGGGCTGGGAAGTTGTTGGATGAGCAACCCCAGAGAAATGACTCCTAAGTTGAATAATGATGTACTAAACAAACAGGTATCACCTAACAGGCTAAGAGAAAAAAAGAGAAATTGCTAGGAACTGAAAACAGAAATGGGCAAAAACACAGGGGAAAAAAGCCACTTGAGAATTAAAAAAAAAAAAAAAAGTCAGAGGATTCTACAAAAGGGGCTGGTAATAGCTCTACTTAGAGGAATGTTGTAAAATTGAACGAGTTAATAAATATGAATTAGGGACTTTCCTGGTAGCCTAGGGGTTAAGTCTCAGTTCCTCTATGCATAAAAGAAAGAAAAAAAGTATGTGCTAAAAGCAGAATACTGCTATACATGGCAAGGTGCTATATCAATACTGTCTATTGCCATTTCCAAAAACCCACAAAGAAACTTAGAAGTGAACCTGGAGAAAATATTCACCTCAATGGCAAAAAGTTACTGTTAATATATGCAGGCTTAAAAAAATTTTTATTTCTTTTTGCACAGAACTGGGGTGTAGAACAGAGGTGTGGGGTGGGGGTTGAGAGGATTCACCAGAGAACAGGCGGATTTACTTAAATACACTGCTGAGGGGAGAAGTCAGTGAGCCAGGAGAGGTCTGTTGCACCTTGTGGGTCAGCTCCCAGGCCAGGGATTTAATTCAGGCTCCCAAGCCTGAGACTTAACCTCTAGGCCACCAGAGAGGCCCATACTAGTATCGAAGACATCTCAGAAATAAACAAGAGATGAACATGCCAATAAAATGAGAAAAGGACTGAGAGAAATATTTCTCAAAGAAGAAAAAAATTATTAATTATCAGTACTCAGAGAAAGAAGTAAAGCAAGGTTTTAATCACATTGCCATTGGTTTGTCTTTATTTATTTATTTATACATACAGAACTAGGGTACAGGCGAGAGGTACTGGGGTGGTGAGAGGATTCACCAGAGACAAAGTGGGGAGCAGAACAGGCAGATCAATAAATACACTGTTGAGGGGAGCAGCAGGTCACACAGGAGAGGTCTGCCGCGCCATGTGGTCACCTTCCAGGCTGGGGATCGAACTCACACTGAAGCCACTGCAGCTCACTTGCAGTGCTGTGTCCTAACCCACTGTGCCACCAGTGAGGGCCTGCCATATGTTTTTTTAAAGCCAGTATTTTGAGAATGTGAACCTTGGGAAGGAAGAATCCACACCTTCTGACCCATTACTACTGAAGCTACTGGAAATTTATTCCAGGAAATAGCCACAGATGTGAACACAGATATTACAAGGATGTTAAGCATGGCACAACTGAAAATGACAACAAAAAAATTACAATCTTCCTAATGTTAGAGAGCAGGAACATAGATAATGACAGGAGCACAGTCTAGAACAGGTAAAATTGCATCTACTATCTTTAGCTGTGGGATCTGGGAAGTCTGCTAAACCTGTACTTGCTTAATTTTCCTGACTGTAAAATAAACAACAGAACAGCTCCTAGAGAGAGGATGAACACTCCTTGAGTAAAAATATGTAAAGTGTCTCAAATGTAGCTGTGATACAATAAATGCTCAATAAATATCAAGACATTAACAGTAAGTAGTAGCGAAGCAGTATTACTTAGTGAATAAAAATTACATTGTATATAAATACATAATAAAATACAACTGTGCTTTTGATAAATGCTAGTAAGCTGAAAATCAGGTTACAAAGTAGAGTATGTAATTCTAATTTTGGAGAGAAAAATTTCTAGAAGGAGCTCTACCTAAATAGGAACACTGAATATTATTATTCAGTGACATTATTAGTTGACTATTAATTTCCTCTTCAAAGTTCCCTGTAGCTTTCAAGTATGCCGTAAGAAACATTATTATTCATCACCAAAAAAGGTGTAAAAGCCTATAGGATTTTTAAACTAATATAATATGGCACTTTTAGAAGAAGTCTAATCAAGGTATTTATGCGAAACTACTTGACATATCTCTGCTCTAGGTTCATGATATACCTGAGGAGATACATTCTGGTTTACTAGAAACAGTAGAGGTCTACTCAAGGTACAAGTCAAGTACTAACAGTAAAATGATACACCTTTATTATATACAATGACCTGACGAGCAGTTAAATTCACTCATGGGTTGATTCTGCCCCAATACTGAATTCCTGAATAATAATTTCAAATATGGCAAACTTACTCTTAAGGAACCTCACCATCTACCCATTCATTCGCCTTCCTGCCTGCCTTTCCTCCTTGGCACTTAGCGAATTCAAAGTTCCCTCTGTCCCTCTGCCTTCCAGAATAGAAGCAGCACCAGCACCGGGGCAGGGATCTGTGTGGCCCATTGGCTGTTTACTGCTTAGTCCGGGTCCAGGCGTGGCACAGTCAAGATTGGTTAAGTGAAAGAATGAATTCAGCGCCACGACTTTTGAGTAGCTTCTGTTGGGTTTAACTTTTTAAAAAGGAATTTATGGTGCTTGTGAAAAAAGAAAGTTAAAGCTAGACACCAAGAAAGGAGGGGCTCTTTTATTTTTTTTAACCAAAAGTCCCCAGAAGGACAAAGATGATACATCAAGGAAAACTATCAAAGGTGATTTTAAAAGGGAGCTGCCTTTCCAGTTGGGATTACCACCAGGCCATAAAGACCTCTGTAAAAGCCAGATACTGAAGAGCAGTATTTAAACGTTTTATGCTGGGCCTTGCTGGAAGCACAAAGGGTTAAAACAGCACAGCACTATGGAGCTATCTGTAGCAACTGCTGCAGGAGTTTGATCCCCACCAGGGTGCTGACCCACAGGGAGCAGCAGACTGCTCCTGTCTCTCCTGTTGCCCCCCTCAGTAGTGTAATTCAGTCAATCTGCCTGTTCTGCTCCCCACACTGTCTGTGGTGAATTGTCTGAACTCCCTGCACTTCTGGCCTGTACCCCAGCTCCTGTATGCATAAATAAATCTTTATAAAAAAAATTTTTGTGTTAAAGAACCTAAGTGACTCTAACCACTTCACCCACCTAAGTGATTCAGCTCTCTGGAACCTTGTAGAACCCTGGATGTAGGAGCTAGGAAGGAGGAAGGAGGGGGCAGAGCCCAATCCTCCTGGAATGAAAATCAGCACAGCACTGCCCCAGAAAGGAATGGGGAGAGGGAGCCTTCCAATCGGGCTGTCTCTAGGGCAAGACAAACTCAACTTACGGGCATTCACTGGCATTTTAGTAGAAAGTAAATCTAAAACATTCCCAGTGAGAAAGTAAATGGACATTAAATCTCATATCTTAAGCATGGCTTCTCTTCCACAACTTGTGCCTCCAATATTTAATGCAAAACTAGACTAGAAATGCTACATAAGTATTCCTAGTCCTCATCATTCTTGGCAAATTTTACTAACTTTGAATTCCTCACTTAAGAGTACCAAAAATTATTTCATGCTCACTGAAAAGGTAGTCATATTGTATTATTACATAAATTAAATAATTCGACCTAATTTTTCAAGTTAAGCAGTCATTCTTAAGTGCAGAAGAAGTACAGAGTGTCCAAATACCCTGCCAATCAATGTATGCAAGCAGAAATGCTGACAAGGGCATGATTATCAGACTCCTGACCGAACAAGCCTGCCGGTTCCTTACCACGTGGACTCTGCACCTGACAGTTCCCCTATCCTCTTCACTATCAACTTCACACTAGCCAAGCATTCCTTGCAAGATGTTATTTAAGCACCTGGATTCAAAGACTTTAAAGTGATAACCCAGGGCCTCCCTTATGGTGCAAGGGGTTCAGTCTCAGCACCATGAAGCTGTCCGTAGCCACTGCAGCACAAATTCAACCCCCGCCAGAGAGCTGCCCACATGGCGCAGCAGACCTCTGCTGTTTTCACCTGCTGGTCCCTCAGCAGAGTATTTCAGTAGATCCACCTGTTTTGCTCCCCACTGTTTCTGCATATCTTCTTTTTTTTTTTTAAGATTTATTTATGCATACAGAACTGGGGTACAAGCCAGAGGTACATGTGCAGTGAGAAGATTCACCAGACAGAGTTGGGGGCGGAACAGGCAGACAGATGAAGTACACCGCTGAGGGGAGCAGCGGGCGGGTCAGGAGAGGTCTGCTTCGCCATGTGGGTCACCTCCAGGGCCAGGAATCGAACTTGCACTGAAGCAACTATGCTAGCTTGCAGTGCTGCGTCCTAACCCGTTGCGCCACCAGGTAAGGCCAAAATAAGTAAATCTTTTTAAAAAATAAAGTGATAATCCAAAGCAGTTTCCTTTGCACATATAGAACATTCTCTTCCTGCAGGCTATGTTTTGAGTTGTTTTTTACCCCCAAATTAAGGGGACTAAAGAGACTGATTCTCGTTGGCAGAATGCTGTCTACTCTAGAAAACATAAAACATGCTTATATGGATTGTTCTGATGGTTAAGATTTAGAATTAAGAGGGAAAAAAGGAACTAAGCTAATTTCGATTGCAATCTTTCATTGAAGCAAAGAGGAATAATAACAGGTAAATTTATTAGGGATTTAACCAAGCAACAGTCACTGTGCTATGTACTTTGTTACATACAACATTATGAGACTGGTGCTATTACACTCCATTTTACAGAAGAATCAGGATGAAAGTAATTTGCTCAAGGTCACACAACTATTTGGTGTTTAGGTTGGGAGCAATATTTTTAACTGGAAAGCCTATACCCTTTTCTTAGTGTAGTTTCTTACTATACTTCAAAGTTTTATTAAACTACATATAATTTTTTTTTAAGATGACTGTGCATCGGTGAAGAAAGGATCTAGAAAACATAAAACAGTTGCCTAAATAAAACAATGTCCATGGTCTGGTAATAAGATCTCTAAATGTCAACCATAACCACTGTCAGCAGCTCCATAAGTTATTTGTGTCCTAATATAACTGTGAATCTCTCAAAATAACAATATATATTTGCAAATGAAGTTTGTTGCCCCCTTAGAATGATAAAAGTACATTATTTCTTGATGTATTCACTCCCCTATTTCTGCTTAGTTTCCTCCCTGTTCCCCTCCCCCACTTCCTCTCTGCCTTGCAGATCCTTCAAGACCTGTTCAGTTCCTTCTTCTCAAGATACCTATGAGCACACTTTACCCAACAGGACCCTAATATCAGTCACGAGGCTCTACAGTTAAAAGGTGGTACAAAGTCAAAATGAACTCAAGAAAAAACACAACATTTCGGATGCATCTGCATCTTTAGAGCTATTTATTCACTTACAGAATTAATTCTAAACATTCTCAGTTTTCTATTTCACACTTGGAATCCTGCCTTTAACATCAGCTTACCAGAAAATCCACCATTTATTTTATGGCCTTTCTTCAAAAAATAGTTTTTCCATAAATTACTTACAAGATCAGAATTTAAAAAAAAAAAAGCAAATATGCACTGTTAAATGGTAATAACTACATCACATTTTTAGTAGTTTATTCTAAATCACTTCCGGAACTTGTTAATATGATGCTGTAAGCAAATATAGTATCTTAAAATGCTAGTTACTCATCAATGAACTAACATGCACCTCCTACATTTATTGAAAACCCAAATAATTATTTTTTTAAATTTCTGAACCAAGATGAAAGTGCAAAAGAACACAGGTGCTGAAATTAGGATGTTGGTTTGAAACCTGGCTCTTGTTCTTACTAACTCAAAGACCTAGAGGAGTCCTTAAGTCTCCAGGTCAAGATAAAGTTTCACTTATCTACTTTGAGGTGAGGAAAACAACTATTCAAAGGGTCTTTGTGAGCTTTAGATGGTTACATAAAAGTCAGCCTAGGGCCCATCATGTAGTAAGGGTGCAAGAAACTGACAATCAAGGTAAACAGTTGAAAGAGATGGTTAATGTAAGTTACTAGAAGGATGGAAATCTGTGAAACTCTGTGGTAAAGATACATTAAAAATATAAGTTTTAAGGTTATGTAAGAAAATTTTCCACATTAAAAGAGGGGTACTAGGTATATAGAGTGAACTATCTAAAAAATAAAAGTACTACAGGGAGAGGTGGGTAAAAGAAAATCTTGAAAATTGATGAGTTTGGCTGACAGATACAGAGATTCCTTATACTATTCTATTTTTGTGACTTACAGCTTTTTTAAAACCATAACTTCGGTCCCCAAAACATGTCTAACACATTTTCTCATCTTCAGGAGAGATCAAGATTTTAGCCTTGAGCTATACTGAATTAACAAATAGTACCTCCGTGCTCAATAATTTAGTACAGGTCAAATTTTCTCAGACAATTCTACCTTTCATTATAAAAGGGAGTAACTACATGCATTAAAGGGCAAAAATGCAAGCTTTTCAACTGCTCTTAACACTACAGGAAAGCAGCAGCAATGCACATCTTTCCATCTTCAAAGCATGAAATTCTGTATCCTTAATTTGAGCTGTTAAAATCACTTCCATGTTACATATTTTTGGAATTACATGAGATATATGTCAATAACATCTAGAAAAAAGTTGGGGGTTAGGAGAAGGAATTATAAGGGAAGCCAAGGCACAAACAATCTTAAATGCGTGCATATAGGGTTGTTACTATCTTTCACATTTGCGGAACATCATTAGTAATTTAAGCAAAGGTTTCACCTGCTGTTTGGGTTTTATCACTAACAATATAGCAAACCAGCGCCAGAAGGGAGGCAATTAATTTTCTTGAGAGGTTTAAGAAGCTTAACCTACAGAGTCCACACTGCGTAAAATAAGCTGACTAAAACAACACAAAATTTCAAGTCACACCTCGTCTATTTCTGGGTAAGCAAGTATTAACTAGTAAGACCACACCAGAGCACTTGGCACAGTGATAACCTTAATTCCTTCTTGTGATAACCTTAAATCCTATCATAAAGTGGTTGTCTCGATCCAAACAAAAATTCCCAGTCTGGAACGAATGCAAGCATCTGGAATGAATGCCACTAGCAACCAGCAACCATTCATCGTCAAAGAAGATGATTAATAGGTAGATGCACAGAGCGCATCTTTCTACATCATGCAAAGCCATCTGTGGTTTCGGCCTCGGTTTACCCATGCACTACGCACCTGCAGGCATCTTTGTAAAACCTAAGCGGCTGCAGTAAACTTTTCTCTGGCCTAAGATTACATGTCTGCGTCCTTCCTGTACAATCTGGAAGTCAAAAACGCTAAAGTCAAAATTGAGCATCTCCCAACTTTGGCTGAAGGCGAGCATTGGCCGCCAAGCCTCCGCCACCGTCCTCGGAAGATTCCAGCCGCTTTGACGCACTGGGACGCTGCTCGCACACATTCCGCCCGACCCTAACCCCGCAGGAAAACCAACTCCGCCAAAGAAAACCGGGCGCCTGGAAGCGTGCCCATTCCCCGCAGGGCTCCCTCCTGCCGGCACC
>NW_004567121.1:28708543-28733733 GCF_000260355.1 Condylura cristata | reverse complement strand
CCCCGGTGCCCTGGACCCCGCGGGCCTGGGCCTGGTGTCCGCTCTGCCCTCGGGGAGACCCCGAAGCCCCCAGCCCGCAGACCGTCCCGGAGCGACGGCGACCTACCTGGCTCCTCCTCCCCGAGGTGACACACGGGGTTGGCTTGTGCGTTTCCAGCCACAGCCGACCCCATGGTTTAGGAAAGGGCACTGCCTGGCACGTCCCTGTTGCGCCCCACATGGGGCTCTCTCTGGAGCCTTCTCATTCACTCTGGCTTCTTTCTGATCTGGGAACACGGATTCCCGGGCGTGGGGGAGTGGGCTGGAGAAGGAGGTCCTTTCCACTCTAGCACACGGGTCTGTTACAGGCCTTAGACTCTCCCAGGTACCCACACCATACCCCAATGCACATCACCTCAGTTTTGCTTCCTCTCAGGTACACAAAAATGTTGCACATGGTAGGGCCTCCCCACCACATCCACATGTGAGAGCAACTCCCCCCAAATCTCTCACCGAGCAGTAAGAGGGTCATCCTCTCCCCAAGCCCCACTGCCTGCAGACCTAAAGAAGCTGAACATTCCTCTCCACACCAGGGCTACCCGACAGGTGAAACTCAAACTCAGACTTTTTCCCTCCCTTTCAAGCTACTGGTCAGACCAAAAGACCAGATTGCAACTCAGGTCACTGCATATGCCCACGGCTAACCCTTGCTTCAGCAGTCCTTCAAGAAAGAAACTTGGAAGGTTTCCCTCTTTGTTGGAGGTGAGAGAATTCACCGGTTCCTTTGGACATAACAAGAGTCCAAATCCAAAGACTTTTGTTAGCTTTTTTGAGGCAGAATGTAGGCTGCTACCATGTACAAAGCTCATACCTTCATGACTTTTGTTGTGAAGGGGAAGTCTGCAGATTAAGGGATACCATGTTTTCCTTTCATTCCTTACCTGTTGGGGCAGGTGAACAAAACTGGTGTCAAAGGAAGGACCCTAATGCTAATGCCCAGACCTCTCTGAACTGGCCAGCCAACTTATGTGTGGAACTGAGCAAACATCAATGAAGATTAACAGGCTTTTCCCGCTCTCATACTCACTCATTCTTCGATTAGGACTTGACCAAGACCTGACAGACAGGTCCTGAGCTTCGGTGAAACAGAGAGACCTGACTTCTTTCTATTTTGGTCCAAGAGGTCCCTTATCTACAAGGGACCAGGCTTCCATCTGCCAACAAATCACCCAAGGAAGGGCTAGCACTCTCGTACAATGATCTCATCCAGAAGGCAGACACCAATGAATTATAGTCCTTCCTTTAAGATCCCACACACAAGAGTCTAAGCCTCAACATAATGCTCAAGAGTTGGCCTGTAAGAAAAAAACCGATTTTTATAACCAGTCTCTCTTCCCATCCCATCATTTGATCAATGTCATTTGTGTTTCCAGATTGTAGACAGTATAATTCACCCTGAGCCCTCTTTCCTCTCTGGAGGAGGTACCAAATTGTTGGCAGGATAAAATGAATTTTATAGAAAGGGATGTTTATAAAGAAATAAAGGGAAGGCCATTTTTTAAAGTGTCCCTAAAATAAACCAAAATGCAAACCTCTGGTGGAAATTAGAGTCATGTATATAACTGGGAATCTATAGTATCCCAAACTCTAAAATATCTCTCTATACCCCAGGGTTCCATTCAGAACTGTGAGACCAGTTTGTCAGTCCTAGCCTACTCTTTCCGTATTTATGATTCACGTAGGTGATACAGCCAGCATTCCAATTCTTTGACTTCCTCCTCTCCTCATGGGACACACCTGGGAACTATGTTTATAAATTCCTTCTTAAGTATTTCCCATATCTTACCATCTCTTGTTCACCTCTTGCACCAGCTAGAGATCAGATACCTGGAAAAGCTTAATCCTACCCAAATTATGTAAACAGTCCTTTCAAGTCTAGACAGAATTATGAAGTATTACAGAGTAAAAAGATTGAGAAATAAGGAAAGGAGCTAGGTATATTTCCTCTGTCCTCGTTCTGCCACAATTTAGGCTGGATTCTTAGGCCTGGTAACCTAGCTTTAACCAGTGAAATGTTTACTCATTTTTTCCTTCCCTGCCCTGACCCGCCTAACCAGCCATATATACCCTATGTTCTATTTCCCCCTTATGTTAGTTTTCAAGGATTCCTTCCTTTACCCTAGTCTCTCAAAACAAACACCCACAGTTTTGGGAAGAGGCTAGCATAGAGAACAAGCAGTTCCAGACTCTGAGCAACCCATAAAACAAATACATTATCTTATTGAGTAGGAAGACTGAGGTCTTGGTGCATATATTTTAATTCCTCTACTTCATTTCCAAGATAATGCTATAAATAATTTATAATGAAATTAAATAAGTAATTGCTAATGAAATTAAGATGAAAAGTGCAACCAGAATATCCTTGATTTACTAAATATTTATCACTGCTGGTGTTCTTTAGACTCTCCTGATGATCCATTTCCCTTCAACTTGAAGACCTTCTATTAGCATTTCTTATAGCTCATGTCTGTTGGCCTCAAGTTTTCTAAAGGTCTGTTTTATCTGAAAATGTTATTTTGCTTTCATACTTGAATAATATAACCCATGGATATAAAATTCTAAATTGATGGTGTGTGTTTTTTTCTTTCAATATTTTAAAGGTTTTTATTTTTTTTCCATTCTTATCTAGCCTCTATAGTTTCTGTGGAAATTAAACTCTCCCAAGTAGCTAATTTCTAGGTGGTATAAGAGACGAACAAGAAATGGAGATATTTGGTAAGTACTTAAGAAGGAATTTATAATTATAGTTCCGAGGTATGTTCCAGAGGAGAGGAGGAAGTCAAAAAATTGGAATGCTGAATGCATCACCTCTATGTATACTGAAAGATCAGTTGTTGATCAGGTCATTGTTGTTTTTTCTTACTGATTTCAAGATTCGCTCTTTATCTTCAGTTTTCAATAATTGGACTGTGATGTACATTAGTTTGAACTTTGGTGTTTATTCTTCTAGCAGTTTATTTACAGTCTTATGTCTGCTAATTTCTGCTCTTCATTAAATTAAGGAAAGTCTAGCCATTATTTCTTCAAATACTTTTTTCTGCTTTCTTTCTCGTATCCTAGCATTTCAACTACCTGTATATTTGATTGTTTGAGCTCATTTGGTTTCCACTGATGAACAGAAAAACCTGGCTCTACCTTCCCTGATTGAGCAGACATCTGAAGCTAGAACAGTGAGTTGGAATCTAAAGCCTTTTACTTCTGTTTCTGATAGGAATTAATCTACTACTGCTTCTCACACCACTCCTGCACACACAAACCCCCACATGCTTAGCTGCTGTCACATTAGTTCTGTCCCTCTGAGAAGTAGAATGAGAGTGAGGTTTGTCAGCCTCTCAGTTTCTTTTTCCTCTCAAAACTCACAGAAAGGGGCCCTCCCTGGTGGCCCAACAGGTTAAAGCGCAGTACCATGAACCTGTCATGCAAGCCACTGAAGCATGAGTTTGACCCCCAGCCAGGGAGCTGACCCACATGGTGCAGCAAAGCTCTCCTGTCTCACCCGCTGCTCCCCTCAGCAGTGTACTTATCAATCTGCCTGTCCTGCTCCCCACTCTGCCTGTGCTCTCTCCACTCCTGCACCTCTGGCCTATACCCCAGTTCTGTATACATAAATAAAACAAATCTTTATTAAAAATAAAACTCACAGAAAGAATAAATGACCTGACATTGCTGTTGTATGTAAAGACTGAAGTCTAAGAAATCAAGCTGAGCTGCCCTGCTATTTGGCCCTAAGAACAAATGAAAAGCAGGTCAGAGATAGAGAGATCAGGGCCCAGGAAAAGGCCTATGGCTTCATTTGACCTGTATTTGCCCTTTCATTAATTTGGTATTTGTTTTCATTTAGTGAGTAGTTATTAAAACACATTATGTTCAGGCACTGACACAAGGAATTAGTTAAGAATTGGCACTTAGAAGGGAGCAGCTTAGAGTCAGTTCAGATGAATGGTCAGTGGGATAATGTTCCGAGGGAGGTAGGGAACAGATGAGAAACAGCGAAGAAGTGAAAATAGAAGTGACTTAGGAAAGGGAAATTCCCTAGCATAGAGGAAGGCACCTTCTTATTGGTCTACTTGTGTGGTGCAAAACCTGAGAGTTTGGCATAGGCCTCATGGTACCGGAAAGGCTGTACCGGGAGGGGGAAGTTAGGCCAGACTTGGCCCTGGGCCAACACTTCAGGGTGGAGCTAAAGACCAGACTGGGCCAGGCCTTTGAGGCCCTGGACAGGACATGCCCATTCATGACTGAGGCACCAGGGGCCTCCAGTCTGGCAGGTGTAGCTCAGCCAGAGGGAATCCAGCCTGTGCTCCTCTGTCTGAAAGATTGCCCAGCTGTCTACACAGTTCACTGCTGCCGTCTGCCGTCCAACCCTGGAGTGATACCAGTTCCCTTCTGATAATAACCCAGCTAACATTTATGTAGCATTTTGTATTTGACAGAGTACTTTTGTTATTTCATAAAATCCTCAGACCAGCCCTGGGGAGCCAGGTCAAGTCCTGCTTGGCCCTCTATCTTGGTTGGTATGGAGAAACAGAGGTAAAACCTGTTGGTTGTGATTTTCTTTTCCTCCTTTATGTAGAGAAACACTGGCTATGCTATTCTTGGTTTAGACAGCAACAATATTTTAGCTTAAAGTATACAATAGATGAGATTATTTTGTACTGCTTAACCCAATTTGGCTTAGCAGTTTTTGTTTTAGTATTGCCATTGTTGTCTCTCTAGGTAAGATAATATCTTGAGCCAGTGAGATGTCATGCAGATAACTGTCCTCCCCTGGCCTCCACCCTCCAACCCCTGGGGTGAGAGCTGGAGTCACTGCTCTGCTCTGGTGCTCACGCACCCTAGGAGGGTACCCCCCAGGCAAAAGGGAAGCTACTTTTTAAAAAAGATTTTTTTTAATTTTTACATACAGAACTTGGGTACAAACCAGAAATGCAGGAGCTGTGAGAGGATTCATGATAGGCAGAGTGGGGAGCAGAACAGGCAGATCTACTGAGATACAATGCTGCGGGGAGCAGCAGGCGGGTCAGGAGAGGTCTGCTGTGCCCTGTGGGTCGGTTCCCTGGCTGGAGACCGAACTCCCGGTGAAGCGGCTGCCAAGAGGTTCATGGTGCTGCGCTTTAACCTGTTGCGCCACCAGGGAGGGCCCAGGGGGTCACTTTTTTGCTGTTTAGATGTTATACTTGAAACTTGCTCTATATTGACTTCCCTCAAAGAACAAGATGAACATGTAAACGCTAGAGCAATAAAATCACTGCCCTAAATGGATCAGCAAACTCATGTCCATCACCAATCTCGTCTACCTCAAGGAATGACCAGGTCAGGAATTTTATGTCATGGAACTCAGGTAAAGGTGAGAGAGTCCAGTACTAGGTGCTACTTGCCATTTATACTTATTTTTCCTGTTGTGTTCCATGTATCCCATAAATAGACTTTGTTCCCCTTTTCTAGTACCTATAGTTTAAAATTGCTTGATTCAGTAGAACCACCTAGAAGGGCAAAAAAGAACAGAAATAGACTGTTGCAAATTAATTTAACCACAGAAGCCATTTATCAACAGGTGACTATTTTTTTTCTTTCTTTTCTTTCTTTCTTTTTTTTTTTTTTTGTAAGTGAAAACCCTGAGTGTCAGAGAGACTACAGTACTTGAACAAAGCCCTCAGTCAGGAGTGCTGAGGATGGCTCATATCCCATTCTCCTAACATGGAGCAAGCACCACTATCATTCTTTGCTGAGTATTGTCTCTAAACCTTACAATAACAGTATTCAGTGGGTATTATTGACTTCATTTCACAGGCAAAGTAAGTGAAGCCCAGGAAAACTGGATCATTTTCCCACAATCACATATTTAGAAATTAGAAGAGCTAGAACTTGACTCCTGGTATCTATGACTATCAAGTTCATGCTCTTTCTACTCTGCTTCCTCTCTCTATCCCACTTTCTTTCTTTTTTTAAAGATTTATTTAACTATATAAGTAAGAACTGGGGTGCAAGTAGAGGTGTGGGGTAGCAAGGGGATTCACCAGAGACATAGTGGAGGAGCAGAACAGATAGATTGACTAAAATACACCGTTGAGGGGAGCAGTGGGCAAGACAGGAGAGGTCTGCTGCGCCCTGTGGGTAAGCTCCCTGGCCGGGGATCGAATTTGTACCACAGTGGCTGGTGATAGCTTCACAGTGCTGAGATTTAACCCCTTGTGCCACCTTGGAGGTCCCTCTATTCCACTTCCTGATAACATCAAGAATTTCTATTTTCCTATTAAACATGCCTGAGTAAGAACTCCCAAAATAACGTATTTTCTAAGAACAGCTACACAAAACCTGAAGGTGCAATTAGTATGTCAAGTTCCACTTTACAGTCAGACACACTGTGTGATGCCCTCAAGCTTGTGACTCCCCCCGTACCAAGACCTCAATCACAGGACACCCTTGTTCTCTGTGTCAGTTACAGATTTCCAGAGTGTGATGTACATGATCCCTTTAGTAGTCTAGCATATAATAACAGAACTCTTCAGAGAAGAGAATCCATCTACTCATTTGAGAAGGAGTGGTGGCAGGGACCTTAATGATCACGCAGCCAGTCAGTGGAAACAGTAATAACTAATTACATGAACATCTTGCAATTCATGACCACCCACCTTTCCCAATTTAGTAAGGTCAGATTCCCCAAAAATGCTTAGGAAAGCTTCATTAAATTCCCAAAGAGGCTAATTAAGGAAAATAACATCTTTCTAATATCTGTGTATGATTTTCTGAAATGAGCTTACCTTAATCCTGACCATTATTTCTTCTTTCCTGAGGAATAGTTTACAGGTAGCTAGGGATACATATCATAAACCTGTCGATTCCTAGATTTTATATAAGTAAAGTCATACAGTTATGCACACCTCTGTGTCTAGCTTCTTTTTCCCCATGCTATAGACACACCATTTGGAAGCAAGAAGCCTTTTACAAGTTTGAAGTAGTCTTCCTAGAATTTACTCCTATGTGTGCTAAGAATTAACAATTTCAGCATAAGTTATATTTAAGAGATTACCTGTTCTCTCTCTTTTTTTAATTTTTAATTTTTTTAAAGATTTATTTATTTATGCATACAGAACTGGGGTACAGGCCAGAGGCTCAGGGGCGGCGAGAGGCTTCACCAGAGACAGAGTGGGGAGCAGAACATGCAGATGGACGAAGTACACTGCTGAGGGGAGCAGCGGGCGGGCCAGGAGAGGTCTGCCACACCATGTGGTCACCTCCAGGGCAGGTGGGAATCGAACTCTTGCAGAAGTGGCTTTAGATTCTCAGTGCTGTGCTTTAACCTGCTGCGCCACCAGGGAGGGCCTGTTCTCTCATTTTAATCAAGAAGTACTTCAGTGTTTTATGTCTGTCTATCTGTCCATTCCTCACTTTATTCCAAAAAACAATTTCAGGTTCTGCTATAACTCTACTAAGAATTTTCGATTCTATGTTCTGGAAAATGCTGGGAATGTTTTGGTACTTCCAAAAATTGTAAGCCACATTCCACATATCCAATAATGCTCTGCAATGCTCCTTTTTTCTGAAGAAAAAGGTAGTTGTTTTTCTTTTTATTACCCAAATAACATTATATAAATAATCTGAAATAAATTATAATTTATACAAAATAATGTAGTGTACCATTTCAATGAATGAAACTTCATTTTTCTTTTAGGGCTTGTGTGTATCGATATATATATATTTTTTAAAGATTTATTTATTCATACAGAACTGGGGTACAGGCCAGAGATGCAGAGGGTGAGAGGATTCACCAGAGACAGAGTGGGGAGCAGAACAGGCAGATTAATGAAGTACACTGCTGAGGGGAGCAGCGGGCCGGTCAGGAGAGGTCTGCCTCGCCATGTGGATCTCCTCCAGGGCAGGCGGGAATCGAACTCAGGCGGAAATGGCTTAAGCTTCTTAGTGCTGTGCTTTAGCCCGCTGCGCCACCAGGGAGGGCCCTCGATATATATTTTTTATGTGAGTGTAGTAATAGTGTAATATACTTTTGTCTTCAGCTTTTTCCCTGCAAATATGTCATATTTTTCCATAATATGATTTCTATATTTTTATATTTATCTTCTTAAAAACTGCATACTATCTATTGCATGAAGTTTCATAATTTAATTAATTATTCTCCTGCTATTGGCAGATTTTTAACTTTTTATTATTATAGCATTGAATTTCTAAGCAAATAATAGGTCATTAAAAATGCTTTCCTAGGGCCCTCCCTGGTAGTGCAAGGAATTAGAACCAAACACTGTTAAGCTGTTGTCAGCCACTGAAAGATGGTTTCCATCCCCAGCCAGAAAGGTGACACACAGAGTGCAGCAGACTGTCCTGACCCGCCGCTACTCCCCTCAGCAGTGCATTTCCGTCAATCTGCCAGTTCTGCTCCCTACTCTGTCTGGTGAATACTCTTACCCCTAGTACCTCTAGCCTGCACCCCAGTTCTTGTGTGCATAAATAAATAAATAAATAAATAATTTTAAAAATAAATGGCTTCCTGTTTTTAGTTGCCTTCCTTCAGATTAATTCTTAGAACTTTACTGCATGAAAATAAATATGAATAACTTCTGTAAAACAGATGGGTTTAGCCTGCCATAGCAGCGGATGGAGAGCAGTTCCCCAAAGCTGTTTGTCATTAAAAGTGTTTGATTTTACTGGCAAAATTACTTTTAAGTTTAAGTTGTTTTTCTCAGATCATTACTAATGATAAACATCTTTATTGATTTTGTAAAGTTACAAAAGTAAAAATACTACTTTTTATCAATGTTTTTCCTTCTGTGAACTATTGTATTTCTGTTCTCTATACATTATGTTATTTCTAGTTTACCAGTCCATATACAGACTTTATAAATATATATAATTTAATTTTAATTAATTAATTAATTTTAACTTGGATGAGCCCATCAGGTATTACACCATAGTGCACATATCACCAAATCAGGGAGGGTTGTTTTAGATCTTCATTTAGTATCACTGGGCAGATTATCTTCTTACCAGAAAATGGACTGATTTCTTATTTCTCTTACCATCACCTGTTCATCTAACCATGTTTGTTGTGTGCCTTTTCCATGCCAGGACTATGCTGAGCAGAAGGCCTAGCAGTAAACAGGGCAGCATAGTGCCTGCCGATGCCAGATAGTCAATGAATGTCCCTGGATGCTGAAGAACTAAGTATTGTGACAAGATCATTTCATCTACATTTCAATAAGATAGCGTATTGTTAATTTACCTCTGGAGTCTTTGAGGAAGTTTCCAAGTTTCTCTTCCTAAATAGTCAGATTAATCAGGTGGTTCTTTTCTAAGTCGGCCTGGTTTATAGACCAGATCAACTGCTAGCAATGCTCTAGTTCTCCATTCCTACCTTGTATTAACCCTTCAAGCAGAGGCTGGAGGTATCCTAGCACAGGTCTAGTTTACTTTCTTTTTTTTTTTAAGATGTATTTGTTTATGTATACAAGAATTGGGATTCAGGCCAGAGGTGGGGGCCGGTGAGAGAATTCACCAGAAACAATGGGGAGCAGAAAGTGCCGTACACTGCTGAGGGGAGCAGTGAGCGAGCCAGGAGAGGTCTGCTGCGCCCTGTGGGTCAGCTCCGGGGCTGGTGGTCCAACTTAGTGGCAGTGGCTGCCTACAGCCTCATAGTGTTGTGCTTTAACCTGTTGGGCCACCAGGGAGGGCCCAGGTCTAGTTTACTGTCATTGTATAATAAATCATGTGGTGGAACTCTTCAAACATAACAAAAAACTTTACTTTTATAGTTTCAGTACAATGTTTTCTAAGGCCTTGTTATAAAATGAAGATAAAATTATTCTGGGCAAGGGTATTTAATAAATTCTGGCAGAGAACAACTCCTTTGGTGATGTCTACTTTCTCGGGCCAAAGGCTCCCCTTGGTGATACCTTTCCCCAAGTGTTTCAAAAAAGAATTAGCCCGACTCACCATTTCAGTCATTTTAGGCAAGTGCTTTTCTTATGTCTTCGTGTAAGGAAATAAAACCCTCAATTCCAGATCAGAGTGATGGAATACTTATAACAGTGAAGATGTTTGATTGGAAATTTCAGGAATCAAATCAAGGGGCAAAAGAAGAGTGTAGGCCATAAGGAGAGTTCAGTGTTGGCAGGGGGAGGAGTAGAGCCAGAGAATGGCAGCAAGGCCTGCACTCTGCCCAGGCAGCCTGGCTCTCTCCTCTCTGCTCTGGTGTTTCACTTTGTCTCTGCAGACCCACTTCTCAGCCTTCTCTAGTTCTGCTTCAGTGTAAAAGATGCCTTCCCCTCATCCCTAGTTCGCTCCAGCTCCTCGTTACAGGTCGAGCCATCTAGAAAGGCTGACTGTCACCATTCCAGTTCCAGATTCCCTGGTGTGAGACTTATTGGTCCAACCTGGGTCAGGTGTCCACTCCTGTTCCAACAACTGCGATTAGGGTGAGGAATCAAGAGGCATAAACAAATCTGACTCAACCTTATGATTCTGAAGTTGTATTGTCTAGAAACAAAGGGTAGGAGCAATACGAACTAGAAGGTGCTTCAAAAGATGATTCCTGAGTATTTTAGCCAGGCAGACATTTTGGTTTATAACATTATTTAGATTTCAGGTGGACAGCCTTTTAAGCCCACATCTCTGTATACAGGTAGTGGCTGTATTTAAAGATGCTAACTTTCAATGAAAAAAAGGTTAAAATTGCTTTGCAGTATTATGTTACCTTTAAGAGTCCTAATACTATAGCTATGTATATTTTAGCTGGTTCAAATGTTTAAGGAAAAAATAGGTGATATCTGAGGGTTTATGTGTTATTTCAGTGTATCAGCGATAACAAAGAGTAACTGAAATTTTATTACAACTCTAGAATTCTCGAGAGAATGTTCTTTCCCAGAATAATAGTAATAGCATTAAGTAGTAGCATTAGAAGATTAAACCAAACCAAACCAAAACAAAATTCTACTTTCAAGCCAACAAGTTCCAGTTAGAACAATGGTAACTTCTTAGTGATTTTACAAAAGGTCCCTGAACTTCATGTCTTTCAAGTGTATCCTTGCTTTTGATTTGATGTAGTAAGTAGCCTGAATTGATTAGTTTTGAAATTTGTATGGTAAGTCTTAGAGCAGGGACCAGGTTTTGACATGTACTTAACAGTTTATATTATACTCTCAATATTTAGAAAAAAAATAATTAATGGTTTGGTATTGGGTGTTTGGCACAATATTCTGACTCTTAGTATAATTAACTTTAAGAGCTATTTTGGTTTATGATGAAAGTGAGATATGAAAAATGTCATGGCTTCTTAGGAGTCAGGAATGTATGCAGTGGCCAAGACATGTTGAGATTTAGGGTACTTGAATGCAATTGCCTAATGAATATGCTAACTGAACAATTCTAATGTTAAAAAATTGTAAAAAAATCATATCAGCATTAATAGCACCAAGGTTAGATTAAGAATTTAGAGGCCAGGCCCTCCCTGGGGGTACAGCAGATTGAAGCACAGCACTAAGAAGCTAAAGCCACTTTAGCATGAGTTCGATCCCCGCCCTGGAGGTGACCTACATGGCGTGGCAGACCTCTCCTGACCCACCCACTGCTCCCCTCAGCAGTGTACTTAGGCAGTTGGCCTATTCTGCTCCCTACTCTGTCTCTGGTGAATCCTCTCACTGCCCCTGCACCTCTGGCCTGTACCCCAGTTCTGTATGCATAAATAAATAAATCTTTAAAGAAAAAAAAAGAATTTAGAGGCCCTAAACACTATAGAACCCTTATATGAAATTATAATAAACAAAACAAAAGACATGAGACTTCCAATCAACTGTCATGAAATCCCACAAGTGCTATGATTTGTTTGTTTTGTAATTTTGCATGATAACTATCCCAATGCCCCCCCTTTTTGAGCCAAATATTCAAATATTGAAATTGTTCCAGATATTTATAGTGTGTACATATGTGGGCTGGCACACATGCAGGTATGTGTGCCCAAAATGTACCCTAAGGCACCCTAAGAAAGTACTTAAGTTGCCGTTGGCTAATCCATGGGGTACACACCATGTTTTTCAGAAGGCAGGATGTTGACTAGACTGTGTAGACTTGGTTCTGATGGATATCTTGGCTTGGTAACTTGGCAGCCAAAGAACTGGCTCAAAAAACCTGCTCTGTGTGCTGTCGTCCGCGTTGTGAGGTCGGAGCTGTTTCATAGTTGAGCATAGGAGTATGCACAAGTGTGACCATGACTAACTGCACGTGAGCATTACACAGGGCCTGTGGAATGGTGTCCAGCCACTTCAGCAAAAACCCTTTCTTTTATTTTCCTCCCAAAGTTGGAATTTTCCCCTCCTTAAAAAAAATGCATGCAACATATAAAAGCTTTGTTGTACATGAGTTCATAAATAAGCTGCTCTTTAAGAAAGGGAAATTAAGGAAGTAATCTTAAGAGTTGACTGCCTAAATACAAAATAGCCAGGAAAAAATAGGCCAAAAGTTACTTTAAGGAAATGAAATTGCTCAAGATCCAAGCAAGTCATGATTGTGGATGTTAAAGGTGTGATCTGAAGGAAATGGAGGTTTGCTAATCTGGAGAGATTTTTATTTATTTCCCTTAAAGATTTGCTTATTTATGCATACAAAAACTGGGGTACAGATCAGAGGTGTAGGGGGGTGAGAGGATTCACCAGAGACAGAGGGGGGAGCAGAACAGGTAGATTGAAGAAGCACACTGCTGAGGGGAGCAGCGGGCAGGTCAGGAGAGGTCTGCCGCGCCATGTGGGTCAACTCCCTGGCGGGGGATCAAACTCCGTGCTGCATCAGCTGCGACCAGGTTCATAGTGCTGTGCTTTAACCAATTGCACCACCAGGGAGGGCCCCGAGAGATTTTTATCAAAGGAAAATCTCAGATAAATTTGGCAAGGCCTGTTCTACAACTACTGTCTACAGGAGAGAAAACCTCATACTGGCATTTGTGGCTCCGTGGCAAGGCCTCTCCATCCAGGAGAAGGCACTACCCGCCTATGTTATCCAGGTCCCATTCAACTTTTAAGTTTCTCTCTGCCCCAGGTATGACTCCAGGCTTAGTGAATGACATTCTAGTCACTATTTGGTTCCTTATATAGGTCATCCCCTAGGGGGTGGGGTTAAGCTTGGCACACTACTCTGGCCTCTGACTGTGTTAATTATCAGCAGACACTAATATATTGTCCTAATTTGATCATGGGCTGCTGTGAATTCGGTTACCACAAGAGATGACCTCCAGTGGGCTGACAGGTGGACTTAGCACACTGAGAGCCAAGGAACCTCACCAAGGGCTGTGGCCTCGAGAAGCTCCGAGGCCACAGTGTCCACTCAGGGCCTGGCGTCCAGGGGACACTTTGCTCATTTATCTGACTAGATATTTCCAATAGTAAAACCTGCTTTATAATTACAAGTTTCCTTTTATAATTATTTGAAAACAAGATCACCAATCTGTTTTTCTTTTAAACAAAAATGTTTACCCAGGTAATAGACATTTTTTATGACAAAAATTATACAAGAAAAAAATGTTTAAAAGTAATCATTTTTTAAAACTTTTAAAAAATACCTCCATTCTCCTCTGTTTTGCCAGGACAGCTTTGACTATTCGAGGTTTTTACGGCTCTTTATGCATTTCATCAATATTTGTTCTATTTCTTTGACAACATCATTGAGATTTTTATTGGAATAGTGTTAAGTTGCCTTTGGTAGGATGGCCATTTTGATAATGCTTGTTCTTCTCATAGGTGAGCAGGGGATGTCTTTCCATTTCTTTGTGTCTTCTTCTATTTCTTTTAACAATGTTTGTAATTTTCTTTGCATAGGTCCTTCGCCTCTTTTGTTAGGTTTATTCCCAAGTAATCACTTCACTCACTCAGGAAATCCGCATGTGGTTTTGGGTTAAGTTAAAAAAAAATTTGTGATTGAAAGTATCGAGGTTTTCAAATTCGGTGGCTGAATGATGAGTTTTTGTTTCATTAAGTTTATCCTCTCACGTCGTTGTTCATGTTTGGGCAGTAGGTGACCTCTCCCCGCAGGGGACGCCCTGTCCTCCACCGCAGCATCTGTGCCCCCCCCTCCCCCGCCGGTCCTGGAGCCCTGCCCTCCCTCTTTGGGCCTGTCCCCTCTGATGCTTTTGCACCAGGTCCGGGTCAACGTGACTGTTTCTTTAGCTAAACAGTTTTCTAAACTGAAGACAATAAATGTAAGGTATCTATAGTTTTTGCTTCTGTTGCAGCTTTTTCTGCATGTCAGCAACAAGAATGTGCCATCAGAAGCGCTAGGGCTCCCCAGGGAGAAAGGCATTCATGTCATGGTAACCTGCTTGTCACATCCCCCGAGTGGCAGACCAGCTTTTCTTACAAAAGATATTATGTGCAATCGAGGACATCACAATAGGCTCTTTCAGTAATGCAGACACAGCTCACACATCCTTAGAAACAAACCTGGAGAACAAAACTTGTCCCCTAACAGGACAATTTGTATACTACTGGTTTAAGATTTTGTGACTGAATACTAATTTCAGAGGAAAATGTAGACCAAACACCTGTATTTTTTTTAATATAGTAGTTTATTTTTACATCAGCTTGTGCCTTTTTCCATTTCAGTTGTAGTCTCCTCATCTTTAAAGAGGACGGCAGCCTCCTTTGTAAGTGTCTGTCATGCTGGCAACTCCTAGACTCCGTCCTTGCTCCTGAGTGAGAGAGCACTCACAGGACAGTCTTGCTGGCTGGACTGCTCTGGCGGTCACTTAAATGTTATGTTTTTTAAAAGATTTATTTTATTTATTTATGCATACAAGAACTGGGGTGTAGATCACACGTGAGGGTGGAGGTGTTGTGGACGATTCCCCAGAGCCGGAGTGGGGAGCAGAACAGGCAGATCAACTAAATATACGCGCTGAGGGGATCAGCAAGCCAGAGAGGAGAGGTCTGTTGCACCATGTGGGTCAGCTTCCTGTCTAGGGAAGGAGCTCGTGCTGTAGTGGCTGTCAGAGAGCTTGATCATGTTGAGACCTTAACCCCTGTGCCTCCAGGGAGGCCCCAATTTTGTAGGGCTTTTAATGACCTATTCTAGGAAGTCCTAGGTTAAATGTAGGGGATTGTTTAGTTGATGTTCTAAGCCTAGAAATGTAAATTAAAGGGACTTAGTATTTAGATATGTATTCTATGTGTTTATTATATATTTAGTGATATATCAAGGTTAGTTGTTTTTATAAAAGAAAGATTTTGTACCCTGTATGCCCCCAATATGCTATCAGCTAGACAGAAGGACACCCCACTAGAACGCTGGGAAAACTTGTAAGTGGAGAACAAAGACATTTACTACTTTTTTTTTTAAAGATTTATTTATTTATTCATATAGAGCTGGGGTACAGGCCAGAAATGTGGAGGGTGAGAGGATTCACCAGAGACAGAGAGGGGAGCAGAAAAGGCAGATGACAAAGTACACTGCTGAGTGGAGCAGCGGGCGGGTCAGGAGAGGTCTGCCTCGCGCCATGTGGATCTCCTTTGGGCTAGGCGGGGATCGAACTCATGTGGAAGTGGCTTAAGCTTCTCAGTGCTGTGCTTTAACCCGCTGCGCCACCAGGGAGGGCCAGACATTTACTACTTTTTGCAGGTTGGGAGCTGCTGGCCCAATTTCTAGTCTAATCTGCCTAAACCAGCAGGACTTCAAAATCAAGACTAGGTGAAAAGTCATCCTCTCAGGTCCTTTACCCTCAGGCTTGCACTTTGATCCTTTCCTTCGAGAGAGTGAAAAAGGAATAGAAAAAGAAACTAAGAAAAGTGGAGCCCTTTCTCCATAAACCCTAGTAGACTCTTTCCTTCAGCAAGCTTTATGCAGCTTCCTTAGAGTCTCTTCTAGGCCAACCCCACTTCCCCACCACATGCCCCATTTCCGGGCCTGCATAGTATGGGTTTTGGCAAGAATCCTGCTAAGAAGTTTAGAGAGACTCCCCCACCTTGATAGCTGATAGCCCTTGCTCTCTGATCAAGCTCTTCTTTCCTTACCCATTGATATCTGAATCCTTGGCATGCCGTCAGCAAGAACCCTGTGAAATCAGTTTAGCAAGACTTCCCCTGCCCTTAATCTCTCCTCTCAGTTACTAGAGACCCCTTTCATTCTGCTCCTTGGCTGCCAAGGAGCAGAGTCCTTACTTTCTGTAGAGCTGAGCCTAAGCTATTTCCCAATTGCAATGATTGAATAATCTTTACCATTTTTTAAAACAAGTGTGAACATTATTTTTCCCCCTCCTCCCCACCTCCACTTATTGAGATTTAATTGGCATATAGCATGGGGTAGTTCTGCTTCCCACTCTGTCTCTGGTGAATCCTCTCACCCCCTTACCTTTCTTTTGACCTGTACCCCAGTTCTGTATGCATAAATAAGTAAATCTTTTCAATAAAGACAAAATGCAAAGTTTAAATAGGAGTCAGAGGGGAGGGACATTCCCTGTTGTTAGCAAGTTAACCTTTTAACTCCTTGTCTTTGTTCCATGCTTGGAAATAGAGCCCCAGAATGGCCTTGAGATTTCCTCCTCCACAAGAATGGAGGTTCTGTGTTCATATCCTCGGGCTCCCCCTGGCGGTTCCAGTGTGCATCCAACAATGACTGGCATATTGTGAAATTGCTACCAAAATTCAGGGAGCCCTGGGTGTTTCTCTCTCTGAAGAGCTTATTAGAAATGCCTTTTTGCTACTGATTCTTTAATCCTTGCTGGCTCTTCACTGAGACTAGGTACTTCAGTCCTTTTACAATGGTTACTTTTTTTTTTTTTAGTATTAGTACAATGGTTTTCTCCAGAGACTAGGTTAGGATATTCCAGCAAATTCAATCCAGATATTTCTCAAGTGTGTCTTGTGGCACACCTGTATAAGAATATCTAGCATTTGTTTAAATGAGGATTTCTGGATTCCACCTGGCAGATTTTTGAGATTGGCATGGTTATGGGGATGAGTCAGTTTTTATGCACTGTTTGAAAGCCCAGCTGTCTACGCCTTGCGGAGGTATCCCTCCATTCTGTCTCATTTAAAATTATGCTGTCCCACACTGAAATCACTTATTAAAAGGGTTACACATGCAGTGAGTACAATGTAATGACAAAGCATGACATTTTCTCACCCTGACAACAGAACACAGCAAAGATCCTTCCAGGCTCTTGAAGCTAGATCTTCAGACACTGATTCTTTCATTTACTGGCTCAAATCTGCCTTTGAATCCCTTCAGTGGATTTTAAGTTTTGTAATTGTTCTTTTCAGTTCCAGAATCTCTCTTTTTTAGGAAAAAAGAATATTTGCTTGTTTGTTTATGCAACAAAGAACTGGGTACAGGCTAGAGATTCAGGGGGTGAGAGGATTCACCAGAGACAGAGTAGGAAGCAGAACAGGTGGATTTTGCTGAAATACACTGCTATAAAGAGCAGCAGGTGAGATAGGAGTGTTCTGTTGCACATATATGGGTTAGCTTCATGACCAGGGATCGAACCCAGGTCATAGTGATGATAGCTCTGAGACTTAACCCTTAGGCCAACAGGTCCCCATTCCAGAATTTCTTTTTATTTTTCTCTTAGTTTTTTTCTTCTTTACTAATATTGCATTTGTTTATGCGTTATTTTCTCAACATCTTTTACCATCTTCAAGATAGTTGTTTTAAACTTTTTGTCTAGTATATCTGCCATTGAGTCTTTTTCAGGGATAGTTTCTGTTGAGTGAGCTATATATTTCTGTTGTTTTTTTAATAATATTTATATTTTAAAACTGGACATTTAAATCTAATAACATTGGGGTATCCCTAGGCACTGCAGCAGGAGTTTGATTCCTGGCCAGGGAGGTGACCTACATGGCACAGCAGACCTCTCCTGTCTTGCCCACTGCCCTCTTCAGCAGTGTATTTCAGTACATCTGCCTATTCGGCTCCCCACTCTGTCTCTGGTAAATCCCCTCTCTCCCCTCACCTCTGGGGTATATCCCAGTTCTTCTATGCAAAAATAAATAAAGTCTTTGAAAAAAAATCTAATGTTTTAACTTTGGAAATCTCTCTTTTCCAGGCTTTATAGGTGTTTTTTTTTTTTCTTTCTTCTTCTTGCCTTTGTTTCTTTGGATTATCATAGACTCTCTTCACACCAATGGTCAATGTGAGAATGGGGAACAGGTAGCTGCACTGGACTAAGAGCTGTAGTGACTGAGATTAGTCACAACTTAACTGGAGGAAGTTGCAACCCATCAATGGATTCCAGAGTTTCAAAATAGTGGCCTCATTCAGATTCTGCCAGTGCAATTGTGTAGGTGGAGAGTTAAGTTCCTGGTGGTCCCTAGCCTGCCATCTCTGGAGAATACTCACCTCCATTTTCTTGTTGTCTAGTAACTTTGGACTATATCCTGGCCTGGGTATTTAAATGCTCCACATGCCTAGGTTATTGTTTTTATATATTTTCTCTGAATCTAAACCTGTTACCCACTGGAAACTTGATTTGCTAGAAACTACTCCAAACTACTCTATTGTTATAACTGAATTAATCTCTCAGTCAGTTGGAATTCTTATCTGAAGAGTGCATTCTGGAAGTGTATGTAGCGTATAGGATATACTATTGCATGCCATCAAACATCCCTGTTTCCTCTACAAGTTAATGTCAATACCTAATAACTTGAACTCTTAGGAGTTTATTGAGAATCATTTATGTTCTCCATGACATGCTTCTCTTGGTCATTTCCTCAGCTTTGTTTTTATGTCCCAGACCTTTAATGCATATTACTACTTTAATGCCAATAGAATAATGTTTTATCAAAGTGAAACATAAGCATAACTTGAAAAAAACCTAATCCTCTGTTAAGGCTTGTAGTGACAGTAGCAGAATCCTGAAACCTGCTCTAAACTTTTCATTGTTTTAGCTATTTCTTGTGTACTTTAATTCAATGTTTTAAAAAATGTTCTTATATTGTTATTTATATGTTATTTGTGAGATTCTATTATTGAATGACAGGATTTAGCACATTTAACACCCTCTACTTTCCTTCATCCTCCCAAAATATTAATATCCCTTTTTTGTTGTTCTTAAATCAATACTTATGTTTACGTTGTCGTGTTATGTAAATCCTGCTCACTGTTTAGTCAGGTAGTATAATAGTAACTATGTCTGTTTGTGGGTTGGTTCAGTAATTTTCTCTGTAACAAATACCAGTTCAACTTTAAAACATCCAATACAATTGTGATACCCCTCTGAATACTATATAAATAGTCATCCTTGCCTTCAACAGTGTTTGGTATGTCTCTGTATAGATTTTTTAATTTCTAGACTCCTGCACTTCTGTTGTATGGGGAAGATGGACCAATAATTTCTCCAGGGATCTGAAGAGGCCATTTAATTTTGCAACCAGTCCTTTTTTTTAAACCCTTTTTTGTGCCATGAGCTTCTGTCTTTAGAAACATCTGAAGCCTCCAAATTCTGAATATTTCCAAGTTGTTCTGACTTCAACTTTTGTTGTGACTTCAACTTCTTCTAGTATGAAATTTTCACAGTTCTGATAACTCTTTTATCTAATTTTCATCTTTCAAAAATGTGTTACTATCTCTTGTCTGTACTTGTATTATTTATGTTTGCTCCTCTAAATCCATTCTGTATCTTTTCCTGCTTTATTGTGTGTTATGAGAAAATAACTTCCATGAACTTTAGTTCCCTTGACTTTTGGCTTCCAGTTAGAATCAGTTCATAGTAGGCACTAGAAGACTGGAGAGGGGGAAGAGGTGAAATCACAGACGTAGCAATGTTTATCCCTGCTGCTCTCCTCCCCCACATATTATCCCCCTTAAGAGGTCACAGTTTTGGTGGCAGCAGGGGACTTCTACATCCCCATGACTCCTGGAAGGTGCTTCTCTCCCGGTTTTAGAGCTCTTACCAGGTTCCAATAATCATTCTTTCTGCTGTCCTTTTAGATCAAGGGACGATGAAAGTTTCTAGATACTGTTAGCCCCTGTGTACTTTGCCAGCTCTCACTGGTTCTCTTAATCCTGCCCACCCTTCTGTAAATAGTCTTCTCATTAAGGTCTATTCAATTCTTCTTTGAGTGTGCCAATCTGTTTCCTGCCAGAATTCTGACTGCTGCATCGCTGTTCATGTTCTCCCTTTACTGTGTTTATTCATTTCAAAAATTTTATTCTCATTTTAGCAGAGTTTCTAGAGGCAACAGAAATAAGTGCCGTATGTTCCATCTGCCATGTTTAACTGTGAAAAATCCTTTCTCCAGTGTCTTTTCCTCTGAAGAAATATCTCACTCCATTTTCCCTGAGATAGTAATTTCTCACCTATACCCAAAGAAGCCTGGAGGTTTAATTTACAGATAAGTTAAAGAAATGGATCTCAATTTAGGGGCAAAACAATTGTAGGCAAAGCAGAAGCACCACAATATAAAGAGTGAGATTAAGACCAAATCCATATTGCGAGTGAGGGCCTTCTACCCACTCTCTTGAGTTTCTCAGTACCAAGAATGCTGCCAAAATGCTGATAGCTCTAACCCATGCAACTACCTGTCAGAAGGTTCAAGGTTTCTTCATTACAGAAAGTGAACAGCCCTAAGTAAAATTTGAATGTATGTACTCAGTTATTCCATAGTGAATCTCACCAGTTGAAATTTCAACACATGTATTTGAATCATCCAATCAATGTTTTGGTACTGTATTTTTAAAAATGAATGGACACAAAAATTACTAGGTATCTGAGAAACTCTTATGAAGAGAGAGAAAAATAATCAATGCTAAATGCCTGTCAGCAAAGAAGCCATAACAAAAATTCAAAGGAGCGATTCAGAATGCAGAAAAAAAAATAGTAACAAAACAGTGCTTTAAAATTCTGCAGAACAGTGATTTCCAGTCTCAAATTCTATACCTAGACAAATTGTCACTCAAGTAAGAGGGCAAAATAATGCCACTTTTATTAGAAACAATCTATTACGTGGAAAAGGAAGAAGCTAGGGAAGATAAAGACAATGGGGTCCAGAAAGCACAAAATCCAACACATAAGGAAGAAGTAAAGATTCTCTAGGATTTTAGAGATGGGGAATTTCAAGGCAATAGCCAGGCATCAGGCCTGTACAAGGTCAGTACAGAAAAGAGAATGAGGGCAGAAATCTCTCAGTGAGGTGTTTCTAGGCGAGAGCTAAACTTACAGAGCATCTGATGTATGTGAATGTATTCAGAAATAATTTTTAGTTATAGTATATAGTTTGAAGTTGAATTAGTGAGTTTGATAAAGCAACCAAGTAACAGAAAAAGCAAGGCAATTATTAATACTACAAAAAGCATGAAGTTCAAGAAAAGTTATCATAATATACATTATCACAACTGTGAATAGTAGAAAGTAATCATAATAACATAGATATTTCTTCCAACAAAAATGCTAGGGTAATTTGTGAAAACGAAAATGAAGAAGTATATATGAGTGAGTACATTTAAGGAAGATGATTTAAAATTAGCTGAAGCTTTGTTTACCCTAACAACACGTCAATAGTTTATAGTCAAAGTGAAGGAAGGAAGTCAAAGAAGGGAAGGTAAAGGAAGGGAAAGAAGGGATGGGGTGGAGAAAGAAATGAGAAAAAATAGCAGATTTATATACATGGAGATAGAACCAGATCAAAGAGCCAAAAAGCTTAAGTTACTTGCTGGTAGTAGGAAATTAGCAGTGTCGATCCAAGATGCAGAATTCAGCAATTACCCACTGTAACCTAATAATTCTGTTTAATTATTTTAAAGATTTATTTTATTTATTTATGCATTTAAGAACTGGGGCCTAGGCCAGAGGTGTGGAGGTTGAGAGGATTCACCAGAGACAGAGTGGGGAGCAGAACAGGCAGATGCACTGAAATACACTGCTGAAGGCAGCAGCAGGGAGCAGGAGAGGCCTGCTGCACCGTGTGGGTCAGCTGCTTGGCTGGGGATCGAACTCATCCTGCGTGGCTGGTGATAGCTTGATAGCACTGAGACTTAATTCCTGCATCACCAGGGAGTCCCCTATTTTTTTCCTTTTTTTAAGATATCTAGACATGATTTGATGAAAACAAAAAATATGTTCTCCGTGTGATCTGAGATCCCAAAGAATAGTAACTTTGCAGTGATTTTCTCTTTCCCCCACCTATTCTGGGAGCATCTAGGTTTCCTCCTAGCGTTCTTGGAATCTCTGTGTGGCATCTCACAAGTGCTCTGTGAATTTGTTCTCTTGGCTGCCTTGAAGTTTCTGTTCTTGCTCTTTCTTCAGAGGCCAACTGAAGGCCACACCCCTGCCGGCTGCCGGCTCACACTGATCTCTATTTCAGAGCTGCCAGGATCTGGTGTCAAATTATTGATGTTTGTGCCAGTGATGCTACTTCTCATCACTGCTGAAGCTACTGGCTCCAAGGCTGTCGACAGTTCACACCCCACACAGTTGTGTTTCCTACATGGAAGAAACTTGTCTCAGTTCACAGATGCAGGAAATGACGCTCTTTGGAGCGTGAGCGTCAGCTTTTATCTCTTAGGAGCACTGCGGACATGTAACTGACTTTCTTCTTTTGGGGCTGGCTACTCGTAGGTGCCACTGTATTTGCTTGTAATCCTAGAGTGTGTAGAGGATCTTACCGTTCACATGTGGATCTTACCGTTCACATGTTACTTTTTTTTTTAAACAATTTATTTTTTATTTATAGATGCATACAAGACCTGGGGTACAGGCCAGAGGTGCAGGGGTGGGGTGAGAGGATTCACCAGACAGAGCAGGGAGCAGAACAGGTGGTTGGACTGAAACACCCTGCCTAGGGGAGCAGCAGGCAGGTCAGGAGAGGTCTGCTGTGCCCTGTGGGTCAGCTCCCTGGCCGGGCATGGAACTCAAGCTGCAACAGCTGCAGACAGCTTCACAGTGCTGAGCCTTTACCCCTTGCACCGCCAGAGAGGCTCCGCGTGTGACTTTTAATTGACTTTTGTACTTTCTTTTATGTTTTATTTTCTCCTGTCTTTTATTCATTCACTAGGTATTTACTTTGGTAAGGAGATTCAAATCCTTGGTTGTTGGAACGCAGTTGTATATAAATAATTGAAAAATAATGATATTTTGCTGTAGGAAAACTTTCTTTTTATTCAAATCTCTTTATTTTAAGACTCAGGACGAAAGTCACAGTAACTATCTTGATACTGTAGCCCTATAGTAAGTTTTAAGTTCAGATAGTGTGATTTCTTCCATTTTATTCTTCTATTTCAAAATTGTTTTAGCCATTTTGGTTCCTTTGCTTTTTTTTTTTTTTAAGTTTTAGAATCAGTTTATTCATAGTCATAAAACCCCCTACTAAAATTTTTAGAATGAGTCTTTACTGAGATACAAAATACTATAAAAATCACCTTTATCAAGTAATCAATTCAGTGCCTTTTATACATGCACAGAACTGTGTAGCCATCACCACTATTTACTTATTTATTTTTAAAGGTTTATTTATTTAGGCATACAGAACTGGGGTACAGGCCAGAGGTGCAGGGAGGGGGTGATGAGAGATTCACCAGAGACAAAGTGGGGAGCAGAGCAGGCAGGCTGATGAAATACACTGCTGCGGGGAGCAGCTGGTGAGACAGGAGAGGTCTGCTGCCCCATGTGGGTCACCTCTCCAGCAGCTAGGCTGGGGATCAAACTCATGCTGAAGTGACTGTGGCTAGCTTCATAGTACTGTGCTTTAACCTGATGTGCCACCAGGGAGGGTCCTACCACCACTATTTCAGAATAATTTCATTACCCTTCCTCCCCAGCACCCCTCCAAAAAAAGAAACCCTGTACCTTTTAAAAGTTATTCATCCAATCAATTGAAAGACTGCAGGAAAAAAGCCTGGGGTCCCTAGAGGGACATCTGTCTCCAGACTGTCTGCAGCCTGGACCCAGCAGCAGCTCTTCCCTGGTTCTCCAGCTTGCTGGCTGACTTTGAACTTGCCAGCCCCCACAATCATGTGACCTAGTTCTTCTCTGGAGAATCATGACTAATCTAGATTTTGAAATCATGCAATATGTGCCTTTTCTGTCTGGCTTTCCCACTTAACATAATGTTTCAATATTGTGTTTCTAGCACAAATCTATCCTTTAATCCTTTTTATGGCTGAATAATATTCTCTTGTATTGTTACACCACATTTTGTTTATCCTTTCATTAGTTGTTAGTTTAATTGTCAGATGTTGTCCAGATAGCCCCGCCACGAATTACAAAAGCCTTTGTCTTTTGGAAAGATCTAAGAATAAAGAGGTTACCTCCCAGAGACAGAACAAAAGCCAGACCTCTCTTTCCCCAGAGGACTAGGATATCTAGTTGATATTTTGGTTAAAAAACAGAATTCTGAAAAATTACTCCAAGTTGAAATTTAAAAATAGCTTTTTAGTTGTTAAACAATCATTTCAAGGGCTCTTAAATAGCAAAGACCTTGAATTCCTTCATTTGAAATGTAAGGCAACTATCCAAGAGTCAATGAAGTTCCATGCTGTGTTTTAGGCTTTGAAGCTGTCAGAATCTCTTAAAACATCAAGCACTGTGGGGGAGAGCAGGGGGCCTGCTTCTTCACACGTTGGCAGTCACATCATGGTTTTCCTATTGTTTTGGGACTAAGTCTTGGAAGTATTTCAAGGAGTTCATTTTAAGTTCAGTCACATCTGAAGTGATGTAATTTATTGTCATTTAATAGTTACCAAATATAAATGTACTGACACACATTTTCTAGCTTCTTTGCAGTTAGGTGGGTCTGTGTGACTAGTTGTGACAAATGTGCTGTGAATGGAAATGACATGTGTCTCTTCTGGGACATGTGTCTCTGCTGTGCCCCGACAGCAGAGGTCAGGCATGGAGATGGTATAACCAAAAGGTGGAACTGGCCTGGATGTCCAGCACACTTGGAAGGGAGCTGCCAGGAGTGCCGGGACACTTTTGTGTGCATGAGAAGTAAACGCTCATTGGTAGGCCAATTAAAAAATTAGAGTGTTTACTTTTGCAGCATAACCTAGTCTGTCCTGGCAACGCTATATTACATCAATCATGTTTTAAACATTCCATAATTATCTAAAACATGGCTTATTATCTTTAACTTTCATACAGATTTGAAAGGTTGGTTTTTTGGCATAAAATTCTCTTGTAAAAAATTTGACAGCAAGGGATTAAAAAAATAATAATTATTGAG
>NW_004567121.1:28673417-28708023 GCF_000260355.1 Condylura cristata | reverse complement strand
GCTCCCCTGAGCAGTGTACTTCGTCCATCTGCCTGTTCTGTTCCCCACTCTGTCTCTGGTGAAGCCTCTCACCACCCTTGAGCCTCTGGCCTGTACCCCAGTTCTGTATGCATAAATAAATAAATCTTTAAAAAAAAAGTAGCATAATAGTCACTGTGCTGTGTACTGGATCCCTAGAACTTAGTCTAAACCGTGTGACCATCAGTGGCAGAGTAATACCAACTCTCCTGCTCTCTATGTGTCTCTGCTTCCTTGAAAAGTTATAAGATGGTTAATAGAAATGTAGGCTTAAGCAATTTAAACAAGTCCTTCCAATGAAGACCACTAAAATTCAGAACAAACTATAAACTCATCTCTATATAAATAGAAAACTAACAACAGTAAGGAGCTACCAAGCTGAGATCCTGGAGAAAATGGAAAGCTGCAAGATGAGCAGGGCACCAGTGCTGTGTTCTCCGGAGGATGTTTGCTTATCAAGAACACGCAGGTCAGAGGCTCTGTGGTGCCTCTGGGCTAGAGAGACAGATTCGGAGTGTGCCCCAGCTGTTGTGTCCTCTGAGAGGGAACTAAATAAAGGCAGACACGAGACAGAAGGGTGAATTCAAAGTGAGTCAGGCCTTGCATGTCCAGCAGTCCTTAGCCCGGAAAAGCCTCAGGTTGTGAAAGTGTGTTAGTATAACCCTGGGTCCCTTCGTGTCTCTACATGCCTAGCAGAAGCAATAAAAAGTCTCTTTGGAGCACCGGAACATCACCATAGTCTTCAAATTAGTTTCAAAAATACCATTTTCAGGATACAGTAAAAAAATAAAAAGGTATTTTGAACAAGAAAAGTAAATGCAACTATAGAATCAGACCCTCTAGGATTTTAGACACAGATTGTAGAGCTATGAGCCTTATCAAGTTCAAGTAGAAAAAAAATGAAACGAACAATTTAGCAGAGAACTTCTAAAGAACAACAACAAAAAATAGTCAAAAAAGAATCACACAGAAATTCTAATACTAAAAAGTAGAATTTAAACCTAAACGGAATCAAGCAATACATTTAAGAATAAATTAGATATAGTTGTGAAAGAATTAGTGTACATGAAACTGGTCTGGAAAAAACCATTCAGAAGAAGTCACAAAATAACAGACATGAAAAACACCAGACAGAATGGAATGAAAATGTTTCACACATTCAACAGGAATCTTCAAAGAAGAGTAGAAGAGAATGGGACAGAAGCAACATTTAATGAAATAATAGCTGTGAGCGTTTCAGCTGTAGACATCAACCAAAAAATCCAAGAGCCCCAAGAATCATAAGAAAACTCATGAAAAGAAGCCACACATAGACACAACATAGGGAAACAAAAAGACAAAGAGAAGTTATGAAGAGCTACCAGAAGCAAAAAAGGTAATCTAACTTCAAAGAAGCAAGAGTTGGACTGAGTGTTGAATTCTCAGAAGCAATTATGGAAGCCAGAAGATTCAGGAATGATACCTTTAAAGTGATGAAGGAAATAACTGCCAACCTAGAATTATATATTCAGGTTTAAAAAACACATCACTAGGCCCTCCCTGGTGGCGCAGCGGGTTAAAGCACAGCACTGAGAATCTAAAGCCGCCTCCGCATGAGTTCGATTCCCGCCTGCCCCGGAGGTGACCACATGGTGTGGCAGACCTCTCCTGACCCGCCCGCTGCTCCCCTCAGCAGTGTACTTCGTCGATCTGCCTGTTCTGCTCCCCACACTGTCTCTGGTGAAGCTTCTCACCGCCCCTGAGCCTCTGGTCTGTACCCCAGTTCTGTATGCACAAATAAATAAATCTTAAAAAAAAAAAAAAAACACATCACTAAGACACCATGAGAACACCCCCAAGTCGATCACTCCAGCCACTCGCCCCCGGCGCTTGCCACAGGTGTGTGCCTGCGTGCGCTGCTTCTCCTTCCCAGAGAGCCGTGTCTCCCGCCGGTGGCTCCGCAGGAGCCAGGGCAGAGGAGGAGCAGGAGTGGCAGGAAGGTCAAAGGGAAGATGAGGAAGTTCTTACTTGACTGTCATTTTCAGAAAATGGCTTCACATTCTCCAGGGTTATTAAATGTTTGAAACTGGATCTACGTAGACTGTCTCCAGAATTGTTAATCATTCTGGGTTGTTCATATTTTTCTTACTGATTTGTAACAGTTCTCTATACATTCTAGGTACACGTCTTTTTCAATAACCTGGTACAAATATAATTTCCTTTCTGCAGCTCTCCTATTCACTCCCTTCATGGTGTCTTGTTTTAAGACTTTATTTATGCATACAAAAACTGGGGTGTAGGCCAGAGGGGGGGGGGGCGTGAGAGGATTCGTAAGAGACAGAGTGGGGAGTGGAGGAGGCTACACTGTACCCTGTGGGTTAGCTCTCTGGCTAGGGATTGAACTCGTGCCTCCATGGCTGTCTGTAGCTTGGTAGTGCTGAGACTTTAACCCCTGTGCCACCAGGAAGGCCCCTTCATGGTCTTTTGATGAACAGCTCTTACTGATTTTCATATGGCTTGATTTATCCTTCTTTTCCTCATGGTTAGTGGTTAGTAGGATTTTTTCTGTTTGAGAAGTTTCTCTTGGCCACTTTTAAATAACACATGCCAAGCCTTTTCCATCATTACTTTAAAATCCATTTCACTGTGTAATATTGAACAGAACTTTACGGCCTGATCAATAGTCATTTCCCACTTCAGTGTTCACAAAACAAAACTGACAGAGAAGGATTAGGGGAAATGTATGGCCTTGAAACATTTGGGTGTCTGATCACAATAAACTTTGACCTGGCCTACTCAGGTCAAAGGCCTACTATTTATTCCAATAAAAATTCTTGGAATAGAGGTTGGAGGCATGTAAGTTTTTAAAAAGTTCCCCCAGTTATAGCTTGACAAGGAGAAAGCACAAAGGAAAAAAAAAATCCCTCAAGTGTCTGGAATGTCATGGAAAGGAGAAATTTTCTCTCTGGGGTTGGAAAACAGGCTCAGAATAGCAGACGGGATGATGACGACTCAGAAGGGGTGAACTCTCACAGATCTAAGATGATTAGGTTCTAGAGGTCCAGAGTTAGCTCAGCGACTACAGTGAAGAGCACCGTGCCATGAGCTTGAGAGCTATGAAGAGTGTGTCTGCAGTGTTCCCAGCCCACACTCAGAAAAGGAGATCTTGTGTGGGGAGGGGGGTGTCAACCCACCGTATCAGGTAATGATATAGGAGCCATATCATCACAGCGTATGGCTTAGACTTACATTTTATCTGTCAATAGCATTTTGATAGCTGGATAAAATACAAGGCGTATGTGAAGGCGGAGAAGACTGGGCGACAAGCATCAGCAATAGTCAGCAGCTCCAGCTGACTTTCATACCATAGCATATATATGAGAGTGTGGATGCTAAAGAGACGTGTAGATTTTTGGGTAACATTTACAGAACTAAACACGTTATCAGCAAACATTAACTTTGGAAAAGACTAAGAACATGATGCCGGATTTAGGCTTGATCAGTAAACTGTATACTTTTAGGACACAGGTAGGGTATAAAATTTGGGTTACATGATGTTAAGGATGGTGAGCAGGTAGTCAGAAAGTGAGAAAATAGGCATACATCAGATATTTAAGGAGGAGAGATGGTAATAAAAACGGGTTAGCAGATTTAAATAAAACACATTTTTCAGTTGTAAGACTTGAGAGCCAGGGCCCTCCCGGATGGTGCAAAGGGTGAAGTCTCAGCATTGGGAAGGTCTCCTGCAACCACTGCAGCACAAGGTTGTTCCCCAGCCAAGGGCTGACCCACATGGTGCGGCAGACCTCTCCTGTCCTGAATCACCTGTTGCCCCCCTTAACAATGTATTTCAGTAGAGCTGCCTGTTCTGCTCCCCACTCTGCCTCTGATGAGTCCTCTCACCCCCTCAACCTGCACCTCTGGCCTGTACCCCAGATCGTATATGCATAAATAAACAAATATTAAAAAAAAAAGACTTGAGCTCTAAGAACCTACAATCTTTGAATTCTATCAAATACTTACATTTCTTTTATAAATCCTGTCCTTATGTTTGCACTTAAACTCCTCAGTGGGAACCTGTCGCCTGCATTGGCAGTAGCCTACTGTATTTCTTCATGGTCTGAGTGAAGGTTCTCCCTTGTCATAAGCTCAGAAATTTCCTTCTCAAATTTTGAAACAGGACAGATGTCAGCTGTGGGGAATGTCATCCTACATCTTAAATTTAGTGGCATTACAAACGGTAGAAAGAGTCTGAATTGGGTTTTGGGGGGTGGTGAAGTGAGGACTGAATCCAACTTAGTCAAACAAGAAAGTTCAAGAAATAGCTGTTCTTCAACATTTTTGAAAGTTAGTTCTTTGTTTTATTCTTCATGTGGCAAGTCTATAACCTATATTCAGCTGTGTGGTATGTTGTGTGGTAACCACAAGTCAGAATTCTGAACCACATAATTTAGGAGTGACTTTGCCCGAAAGGAACAGATTATCCAACTGAAACTGCTCAAACCATTTTTGTGCAAATTACTCATAATGTCATTTCATAAAAACGTGGAAGCAGGTGAAGACAGGGATCAGCGGTTGGACCACACCTGGGCACATTGGCCATCCTCTTGGCCTTCCCTCTTTGGGCACCAGATGGCGCAGGTGCTCCAAACATTAGCTCCTCAGCGCCCACGTCAAGCCGGAAGGAAGGCAAAGGGCCTTCTGTTTCTCTTCTAAGCAGGAAGAAACTCAAGGAGACTCCCAGCGGTTGGCCAGGGCCAGAACTTGAAGTCAGGTCCCTTGCTGAGCTGACAAATGGAAAGAGTGGCCTGGTGGGCGTAGGCCTTGAGACTGGGCATATGCTTCCCTATCAGAATAGGGCAGGTGTTTTTTTATTTGTTTGTTTGTTTTTTTAAAGATTGATTTATTTATTCATACAGAACTGTAGTAAAGGCCAGAGATGCGGAGGGTGAGAAGATTCACCAGAGACAGAGCGGGGAGCAGAACAGGCAGATCGACGAAGTCCACTGCTGAGGGGAGCAGCGGGCGGGTCACCTCCGGGGCAGGCGGGAATCGAACTCATGCGGAAGTGGCTTAAGCTTCTTAGTGGAGTGCTTTAACCCGCTGCGCCACCAGGGAGGGCCTGTTTGTTTTTTAGCAGAAGTAGTAGGGAATACTACTATCGGTAGGTAGCTTACCCACGTGGTCCCTTCCAAAGGAGCTCAGGAGAAACAATGCACACTCACTCCACTGGCCCTGGCCAAGGGCAGGACTGTGCCTCCTCAGGAACCAGGAAAATGCTTTTCTTCCTGTGATCATTATTACTCTTCTGCAGTGACTTAGACAAATTCCTGGATGCAGTTTCTTTACATTGAATGCTTGATTGAAAGTCACTCTGCTTCCAACCCAAACCTCAGGCTTATCTTCCCCCGTGTGAGCTTGTGCGATTCCCCCCAAGCACACAGGGCAAGTCACACACACCAGAGCCAGTCAGCCCATAGACTTCTATCACCACCCACTGTAGCTGATTCCCTGCACTGTCTTTCATTTTTGACATGCTTTTGTTATAGGGCAGGGAGAGGGGCACCACAGAACCCCCAAACCTTCCTGCTCCAAATAGGTTCTGTCATCCGGAGCATCAAGACAAAACATATAAGACTTTAATGAAAAGGGACTTTAATACAGTGAGTATACAATACAGAAGACAAAGAATGTAGTGTCTAAATCAAACACCTGAAGCTACCCATCCCCTCGTGGGCAAAAGTCAACCCAAAAGGGATTGGCCCAGAGCAAGGCCTGAAAGCCTGCCACAAGCCTAAAGCACCTTCTGGCCGGGCCCCATGGAAAAGGGTCAGAAATGGCCAGACAAGTCTGGGAGGAAAAGAGCAGCATCAAAATCAATATGAACACTGCCATAGTCACCTCCCTACAGGCATCTCACCCACCTCTGCCTTAGCCAGTCCAAGGCCAGGAAACAAGCACGGCTTCTTCATCACATGCTCGCTGCTCCATGTGGCTTCCTCAGGTCCTTCTTTTTCTCCATCCTGCTTCCTTCTTCTCTTCAGATTCCTTCTCTTTTCTTTTTCTCTCCTCAGCTCCACCCTCCTTTTGAGTGGGGCAGGGAACCCAGACTTCCCCTGTTCCTAGGGACCACCCTGTTACATTTTTAGATGATTGTTATATTTGCAGCAATTCTCAGGCTAAAAATTTCTTCTCAGAGCTTATTTTTCTAGTTTTGAAGAATAAAGCAACCATTTTTTTTTGTTTTGAAATTGCTGCAAGTCCAGCAACATTAACTATTCTTTCTTTTTGAAATTGCACATCAAGTTCAAAAACATTGACTCTTTAGTGGAAAATATTAATGTCAAGTGATGGACGTAAACATGTGTTAGCTGCCTTTCTTGTTCTTGGGTAGATCCTCATTCCTCTTAGATATCCATTGCACACCAGCTCTCAAAACAGCTGTTTGCTGACAGCTGTTCCCTTCGCTACCCACCCTGCAGTCGCCTTCTGGTAGTTGTGCTCTAGTTTCCATCCGTGGAAATCCCAGTCTCCCCAGTATGGGTGCCCTGGCTGGGGCTTCCCCTGGCTCACATACAGTTTGTAATCTCAGTCAGTTCAGATGGTGCATCCTCATGGCTGCACTGATAATAGGTGCTCCTTCAGAATCAATGAGATACAATGATGCTTTTGCAGCAAGCAAAAAAAAAAAAGGGGGGGCGGGGGGCAGATTCTTTCTGTCCTGTCAGTTTCACCCTTAATGTAAGGCTCAGGGTTACTGGGGCTGTCATGATACCTTGAGAGAGAACCAGAGAATGGATCTGAGAGGCACAAAGAGAGAGAAAGGATTAGATATAATAGATAAGTTGGTAATAGATCAGATATTAGATAAGGCAGATTGATAAGCGATTAGATTACCTGGAGAGATAAAAGATAAGTTAGATAATAGATGATAAAATATACTGATAGCCAGTAGATAAAATAGACTAGTTGGATGGATGGATGGGTAAATAGACAAGTGGAGGGGGGAGAGAAGGAAACACATACACACACACAACACGCACACATGTGTCCTGGACATACATTTCAGTTCAGTCTTCAATCAAGGTAGAGCCAGCCAGGTTCACTTGCATCACGGAGGAAGTCGCTGTTTCGTCTGAGCAGCATTTAAGCAGTCCTTCCTCTCACTCGCTGCCCAGAGAGCGCTAACCGGTACATGGGGGTCGATATCTCTAATGACTGAGAAATTATCTCCCAGTCCTCTCTGGTGGCCCAGAGTTAGGACACAGCACTAGGAAGCTCTCTGCAGCCCCTGCAGCACAGGTTCAATCCTGGCCAGGGTGCTGACCCCCATGGCACGGCAGAGCTCTCCTGTCTCCCCGCTACTCCCCTTAGTCGTGTGTTTCAGTCCACGTACCTGCTCTGCTCCCCACTCCGTCTCTGGTGAATCTTCTCACCCCTCTCACCTCTGGCCTGTACCCCAGTTATGTATGCATAAATTAATAAGTCTTATACAAAAAGAACACTAAACAATAAATTATTGCCCATACTGAGCGTGTCCTAAAAATGCATGTAACTGTAGTGCTTTATGTCCAATATTTTTACCATCTTTTCTTCAGTAACAATGTCTAGTCATCGTATAATACAATACAGACAAGAATTTAAATTAGTATTCTGGATATGCTGGATTATGTGATGGGCTCTAGTTGTCACTATGACAATGTATTCTGGGGACAGTTTCCTCAGGACTGTCCTCTAAGTCCTTTTCGACTCTAAATTATCTGTCATTATTATGAAATAAAATGGTTTGGAAGGTATTTAGAGATATTAAGAAATTACTGGTACACATAAGCCTGTAATTATAACAGTGGTGGTCTTACACTATGATGCCTGAACTTTCTCTGGCTATTTTTTGTTTTTCAAAAACCACCGTCCTGCCGAGCAGGCAGGACAGGCTGACCCGGCTGTGTGACCAGCCTCTGCACTTGGCTGAGAGCCACTGGCATCTGGTGGCGGAGATCCTGTGAAAACTGTTGGCTGAAAAGCATTGCTGCCCAGGCACCGCCTCCAGCCTTTGCCTATGGCAGTGAAGGACACACGGGTTGTACCAGAAGGTTCTCTTCTTGGCGTGTTCCTGTCATGGGCGAGGAAGCTGTATTGCTAACTGGGGTCAGGAAACCCCAGAGTCTGTGTCTATAGATGGTTCTTTCACTTGACTCAGCTTTCGGAGAGTACAAACTAACGTTAGTGAAAACTTTCCTCTCCATTTCTGTTTCTCAGATGCCCTGTTTCCCTCCCAGCAGCAGCCCTGTTTATGCTGTCCAGCATCTGCTTAGGTGATGGTGCATATTTCTGCAAATGCCCAATGCTCTGTCATTGCCCTGGCCTCCACTATGGTATTGTAACTGGGTGGTCCCTAGGAAAAGGGGAAGTTCCATGTTCCCTGCCCCACCCAGGAGGAGGGTGGAGCTGAGGAGAGAGAAAGAGAGAAGAGGAGGCAGGATGGAGAGCTAGAAGGAGACCTGAGGAAGCCAGATGGAACAAAGGGAGCCATGTGAAGAAATTGTGCTTATTTCTTGGCCCTGGACTGGTTGAAAGTGATGTGGGTGAGACACCTGTGGGTAGGCTGATTGTGGCAGTGTTTATATTGATTTTGATTTTGTTCTTTTCCTCCCAGACTTGTCTGGCCATTTCTGACCCTTTTCTATGGGTCCCGGCCAGAAGGTGCTGTAGGCTTATGGCAGCTTTCAGGTCTTGCTTGGACCAATCCCTTTTTTGGACCACTCCCTTTTGGGTGAACTTTTGCCCACGAGGAGATGGGTAACTTCAGGTGTTTGATTTAGAAGTTATATTCTTTGTGTTTTGTATTGTATACTCACTGTATTAAAGTTCCTCTTCATTAAAGTCTTACCTGTTTTGTCTTGATGAGGCAGGTGGCAGAACCTATTTAGAGCAGGCAGGTTTGGGGGTTCAGTGGTGCCCCCCTCCCTGCCCTGTAACATATAGGCATCACTTTACTCCTCTGGTTTTTCACGGGGGTGTTCTTGACTCGAGTTCCAGTTTGGTACATCAGGACCTTCCGCATCCATTCCTCAATAGTTTCCAAGTATCCTGCAATTTGTTCCCAGTTTGTGGCTCCAACAAATGACATCACAGTGAACAACCTTCGATACACATCAGTCTACACTTGGCCAAGTGTATCTTTGGCATAAATTCTAGTAGTGGAATTTGGGGGCTGAGGTCACTTATGTTTGTATTTTTTTGTACTTCTTGCGGTTTTATTATACTTAAAAACGTGGTGCCTATGTCTGGTGGAAACCATGGAACAAGCAGCATGCAAGCACCTGCAGCCAAGAGCTCCCCTTGACTCATGTCCTGTCTCATAACACCGTCTGTGTCACCCCCAGAGAGGATGTGCATGTATAAATGTGCGTGTGTGACTGCACACCCATCACTGGTCCTGGCTTAAAAGAGTAGGCTGCCACCGCCAAACCACTCTGCAGCCTGCTTGCTCCACTTTACTGTAAAATTATTGCCTAATAGTCAGTAGAGATGAAGTGCATTCTCTTTATAGGCAGTGTATGTTGGGTTATCATTTAGTAAGGCTAAAAACTAAGCCTTCCCAGCAGGAAGCATGGAGAAGCTTGACTAGATAGAGGGAATTCTGAGGTTGGTATGGGAACCAGGCCATAAGGCTGATCACTTTGACCATGAATGGGAAACAGGGCCAGGACACAGTCTGTGTCAAAGTGTTACAGGGCAACTCCAATGTGAATTGTCTGACTGTGGGTCCTCACCTGTGTGCTTAAAGGGACTTATAATAAGATTCAACTGAAGGCACACACAATAAAAGTTACTAATGGGTTTATTTATAAGAGAAAGGGAAATTAATTAAGAAAAAAGAGAAAGAGAAGTTGGTTAATGTGGCTTATCAGTTTCACTGTCTTGGAACCCCAATAGCATGCTGAGCGCCAGCGAAAAGCCAAAGAGAGTATCCGCTAGCCACAAGCTAGCAGTCTGAGACCCCCAGAGCCCACATGTCTGGTTTCGTATCAAACCTGACTGCCTAATTTTACCCCCCAGGTCTCAGCAATCCTCCTTTTGGGGATGATGAGGTCTGAAGTTCCCATGTCTGGGGTGGGGGGTGGTGTCCTCAAAACCTGTATCTGTAGAGTTCGTTCAGGACATCCTTTCCCCCCTAACAAAAGATCAGTGCCTATCACCAAGCATCCCAGCAAAAATTGGTCCAAACTGACTCCTAATCATGAAAAGCTCATAAAAACAGGTTATAAAAGGGAGCCCCAAGTCATTTTTCACCTGCCACAGACTTTTCCTGTGTTGCCTGCTGCTGCCGGCTGCTTCTCTTGGCAGTGTATTTCCGTAAATCCACCTTTTCTGTTATCCGTTCAGTCTCTGGTGTCTTCTTTCACCCCTGTGCAGGCCTACCCCCCACTTCCTCCCACAACAAATACCCCTTCTTACATGAAGAATATTGAACTAAGGTGTAATTAAAGTTATTCTTTATGAGTTAAAACTGGGTAAGCTGGGGTCATGGACTTTGATTTTAATTGTGTATTGATATTAAACATTTCATATACCTTGTCATTTTATATTACTTTTTTGAGAGGATAGAAAATTGTAGAGGTCATATACGTCCACAACCTTTTTGAAATCTGCATGTATCTGGATCAATCTCTATTCTTAACATATGTTAATACATTTCACTAATCAGACATATAAGCAGAAAGAAAGAAAAATAATGAAAAAAAAGTGCAAACTAAATTCCAGTTTTTGAATTTACTATTACCAGTGAGCCTTTTGTGTGTCTGGCTTGTTATCAAGCAGGACTTGTGCTTATAATTACAGAAGCAACTTTCTTCTTTCTTTCTTATTAGGTCAAGTACTTTATATTTTAGGGTCTCCCTGCTGGCCTTAGGGTTGAGTCTCAGCACTATCACCACAATGGCTTGAGTTCAATCCCCAGGCAGGGAGGTGGCCCACATGATGCAACAGATCTCTCTCCTGTCTTACCCACTGCTCCCCTCACCAATGTATTTCAGGCAATCTGCCTTTTTTATTCCCGACTCTGTCTTTTGTGAATTCTTTCACCTCCCCCCACACCTCTGGTATGCACCCCAGTTCTATGCAAAAATAAATAAATAAAATCTTTATTATTTTTTAAAGCTTTATTTATTTATTCATATAGAACTGGGGTACAGGCCAGAGATGCAGAGGGTGAGAGGATTCACCAAAGACAGAGTGGGGAGCAGAACAGGCCGATGACGAAGTCCACTGCTGAGGGGAGCAGCGGGCGGGTCAGGAGAGGTCTGCCACGCCATGTGGTGTGGGATGGAACTCATGTGGAAGTGGCTTAAGCTTCTTAGTGCTGTGCTTTAACCCACTGTACCACCAGGGAGGGCCATAAAATCTTTATTTTAAAAAAGGTACTTTATATTTTAGTCATAAGTAGCACTGTTACAGGGCACCCCACTGTGAATTGGGTTGCCTGTCTGTGGGTCCTCACCCGTGTGCTTAAGATTCAATCATATTATGGACACACTCAAAAAGGTTCAATAATGGATTTATTTACGAGAAAGGTAAAGGAACAACCCAGGGAAAGAGGGTGAGAAATACAAGTTAAACTAGAATGTCCCACCAGTTCTGCTGACATGGACTCCACCAGCATGATGAAAACCGATCAAGAGCCAAACGACCAGCTGTGAACCACCAGGCCAAGAGACCCCCAGAGCCCACATGTCTGGTTTTATCCTAACCTGGCTGCTCAGCTCCGCCCTCATGTCCAGCATGCTTCTCCTTGGTATTGATGGGATTAGTAGTTCCAGTATCTGGAGTGGGGGCAGAGTCCATGAAACCTGTAGCTGTTACAGCACTAAAAGTGAAAGACCCTTAGCTAATTATGAAAAATTCCAAAGGTATTTTTCCATCCCAGTGCAAGTTTTATTATGATTTAAGAGTCCCCAAATAAAGGAAGTTACTTACAATAGTCACGTTATTAAAAAAAAAATCACTTGAAATTATTCAACCTTAGCAATTAAGTTATACATTTGACTTATAACTTTCTTACTGAGACTGTATAATTCTGGGGAAATCTGGAGAAAAGTTGTAAAAGAATACCTGTTGGGACTTTCAGAACAAAGTTTGTCAAACTGTAACGGGGGTCCCTAGAAAAAGGGAAGTTCCAGTTTCCCTGCCCCACCCAGAAGTAGGGTGGAGCTATGAAGAGAGAAAGAGAAGGAATCTGGGAGGAAGGAAGCAGCACAAGAGCCAGAAGGAGACCTGAGAAAGCCACATGGAACAGAGACACATGTGAAGACCGTGTTTATTTCTTGGCCCTGGGCTGGTTGAAAGCCATGTGGGTGAGAGACCCATGGTGAGGTGATTGTGGCAGTGTTTATATTGCTTTTGATGTTGTTCTTTTCCTCCCAACTTGTCTGGCCATTTCTGACCCTTTTCCATGGATCCCCGCCAGAAGGTGCTTTAGTCTTGTGGCAGCTTTCAGGCCTTGCTTTGGGCCAATCCCTTTTAGGTTGACTTTCCCCCATGAGGGGATGGGCAACTTCAGGTTATGTTCTTTGTCTTCCATATTGCACACTCACTGTATTAAAGTTCCGTTCCCTTGAAGTCTTATATGTTTTGTCTTGATGCGGCGGATGGCAGAAACTATTTGGAGCAGGCAGATTTGGGGGTTCAGTGGTGCCCCTCTCCCTGCCCTGTAACAAAACTCTTAGGCTTTCTTGAAAACAATATGATTGTTTTGCTATATTTTCAAATGCTGTTCCAAATGTTTTTCCAGATGTAGGGATTGACTCCGATAGAATTTTAAGTCATCTGCTCTTTGAGCATACTTTTTGTTTTGTCAAATAACACTTTTCAAAATAATTTTTCTTTTTAAAAAATCGATTTTTAAATTATGATAACATGGGTTTACAACACTATGCTTTAGGGGTACAGGTTCCCATCCCTTCAGGTATACGTCACTAGACCCCACCCACCACCAAAGACAACTACAGCCCCAAGTGGTGTGTCTTCACCCCCACCACCCCACCCCACCTCACTTCCCACCCCACCCCTCTGGTAGCCTCTTCTCTATAGGCAGATGTCTAGAGCTTGTTTTGGATTAGATTTTTGTGACAACTTTGTTCTTAGCTCCTCCCTCTGTCTAAATCTTTCCTTTGAGGGGAATCCTCTGTCTGCTCTGGGTGAAGACCCCAGCACCTCCATCCCATTTCTGGTTATTCTCAGGTAATAATATATGAATGGCGGCTTTAAGTCGCAAACTAGTGCTCCACCTAGTAATAACATCTCACCTCAGCTGGGGCAGCAGCTGGTGAGTAGGTTAGTCCAGAAAGGCCAGAGGGGAAAAAGCTTTTTTCTCACTGCTGTCTTCTCCACCCCCACAAAGCCCCACCCCTCTTCACCCCCCTCTATGCTGGGGGTGGTATTCTGGGTGGGGTAGGGTGGGCGGGGTAGAGATGGAGTTAGCAGGAGGGGTAGAAACAGTTAACGTAGTTGCTAAAACCAGTTACAGACATGAAAACCCAGTAGGCCCCACCTGCTCCAGGATGATCATCCTGAAAGTGGCCTGAGGTGCAGCCAGAGGGATATGGAGGTGGAGGCCATTGTGGGGAGTTGCTGGTCCTTACAGATGAACCTAGGCACACCCTAGAAGCCAGTAATTTAACAATAGATAACAATTCCACGCAGGAATGAGCCCCTCCCAAAGGAAGAACACTGTTTCAGGACAATTTCTGCATTGGCAAAACAGCAGTCTGTCTGTACCCTTTGCCTCACAAACCTGTCCCTGTGAGGGACAGCTCTGGCTGCCCACACGCATGTCCCTCTCATTTCCTTTTATATAGTAAACCTGCCTTTTTGGATTGAGCTAAATGTCTCTGCCTCGCGAGAAAACTCACTGTGTGTCTGGAGCCCCAGAACTGATCCTGAGAGAGGGTATGGCAAGTCTCGAGGGGTCTTGCAGAAGCTCCCCCACCTTTGAGGGGGAAGGATTCCCAGCTTCCTCCAGAAACATCCTTCTCACAAAGTTCCCCCCTCTCTCCTTTGGTAAGGCAATCGGGTCGGAATGTGGGTCATTTGTCTAATCTGTTCTTAGCACCTGCTTTGAAATTTCCACATGGCCTCACACCTCACTTGGGGACCTGATATCTATCCCAACCCTGCATCAATAAAACTTCCTAATTAAACATGTTTTCTCTCTTTCCTCCAAAGTTCCTTCCACTCATGGAGTTATCTCTACTGAAGTGTCCCCTGCAGGGGTGGGTAAACTGGGGGGTGGGGGCTCCCTCAGGGGCTGGGGATCCATGGACACCATCGTTCCAGGTTCTTGGGGGGGGGTCACAATTTTCACCCACTTTGTGGCAAGTTTTTTTCCTGTGGTTCTTTATCTGCCAGTCATTACCCCAATTGATTTCTTCCTTTTTCCTGCATTTTTGTAGGACAATCTCTGCTATTTTCCTTTTGGTGATTTCTCATCTGTTAGTAAAAGCACCTTTTCCAGCTGGGTGGACACAATGCCTATTTCAAAGGGACAAATGCAAATTGTACTTTCTCCAGGGGGCGCCCTAAACACAGACTACGACATGCAGGGTGTTTCTAGCTAAACCGGTGCTGAAGTAGGGGTGGGAAGGGGCCGCGCAACCCAGCGCCAGCCAAGGTGCCAGCTGCAGTCTATGCGAGCTCCTCACTGACAGTTGTCCTTTGCCACACAAAGATGGAGGGTCTGCACCTCCTTCCCACACCCGCTGCCACTGCCTCTTAGTCTTTTCAAGTGGAGTCCAAGGCAACTCCAACAGCTGGTTCTGAGCAAGGTATTGCTGGTTTTGCTCCTCAGGGATCTGATGTATTTTTTTTGGAGTTGATGGGTTTGGAGTGCAGAGTCCTAGGGTTCACTCTGGGAAAGGTTTCACCAAGAGCTCCCGTTTCAGCAGCACACAGCAAGTTTCTTCACGAAACAGAGATGTTAGTTTTATTTGAAGAGCAGGTTTATTAAGGAAGAGGACAGGAGTAAAGGACACTTGCATAGGCACAAGTGATCAGGAAGAGCTGAGAAAGGGGCAGGTTTGCTGAGAGAGGCCTGCGTGGTCACATGTGGCGGCCTTCTGGAAGCAGCCTCGGCTGACGGAGGTAGTGCAGAGAAGCCCTGGCAGGTACAGGTCACCGGCAGGCTGGAGGCTGCCACCCTACAGAGGGAGAGAGTGGATGGAAAGAAGCACCTGCATAGTCTCAGGTGGGCAGAGGACTGCGGCCCGGTCTGGTGCAGAGACTGCCCTGATAGAGTCTTTTTCTCTTTGGGAGGGGCTCACTCCTTGTGAGTCTGGGTTTGTTGCTAATTTTGAATAAACTATGTAGAATTTGAAAGGCACAGGAGATCCCACAATGGGCTCCATTTCCATGTCTCTAACGTCCACCTTCTGGGTCTGCGACACCCCTACAGCAGTCTGCTACCTGCTTAGCTCTTATGCTTTGTACTGTAGGCATAGGCATCTAAGGACCTTGGTTTCTATAGCTAGGTCAATGGCTATAGCTAGGTCAATGGCTGTGCTAATCCCTCCTACCCCCCAAGTCCTTGTGTGAGTCAGTCTTGTGATGCCTCCTGTCTGTTCCTTCCTTCATCAGATACACACATGTTTGAACATTTGAGCCCTTTCTGCTGTTTGAAATATTTAGTTTCCCTGCCCGATGTCCTTTCTCTCTCTGGTATGACTACCACCCTAGAAAACAGCTTTCTTCATCTACATTAATGTTGAGGGTAAAAATGGCTTAGTCAATTCAACAAGGTAAACTGTCCCATTCTCCGTATTGTTTTCAGGTGATTTCAAATTTTTGTTCTCATGAATAGTGCTGCATTTGTACATTACTCAGTTTTGAGCATTTACAAGCATAGAATAAATCCGTAAAGTTGGATGTAGTTTCAGGGGGTATATTGTCATTTTAACTGATGCCACCAAATATAGAAGTTGTACCAGTTTACACTCTCATCAGTTAGCATCTCACTTCCTGGAGCCCAGGTGTCTGCGGGCGGGCGCTGAGCTGGGTGCAGGCATCCACCACGGCAAGGGCGAGCTCAAGGTGCTCCATAATTTTTTTTTTTTAAAGATTTATTTATCTATTCATACAGAACTGGGGTACAGGCCAGAGATGCGGAGGGTGAGAGGACTCACCAGAGACAGAGCGGGAGCAGAAAAGAGAGATCTACGAAGTACACTGCTGAGGGGAGCAGCGGGCGGGTCAGGAGAGGTCTGCCGCGCCCTGTGGTCACCTCCGGGGCAGGCGGGGATCGAACTCATGCGGAAGTGGCTTAAGCTTCTTAGTGCTTTAACCTGCTGCACCACCAGGGAGGGCCTTTATTGTTTGTTTTTAATGATTCATCAGGTTGTGATTGTGGATCTTTGATGATTTCTGGGCTTTCTACATCCTGAGAAATAATCTTCACTCTAATGCAAGGAGAGTCCCTTTGTGATCACCAGCCATGGTGAGACGGCCACAGCATGAATTTCTCAGCATCTTGCAGTGTAGCTTATTAGGGTCAATGCAAGAGGCAAGACAAGTATGTTTTCTTCAGAGATCTAAAAGGGTCTTGGTAATTGACTGGATACAGGTTGGGGCTTGAGTATCAACAGAGGGCCCCAGTCTCCCCCCATTATTGCTTCTTATCGGGTAAGCATAAAAACAGACCTGCTGGGGCTAGACATAGAGATGTCTAGATTTGGTATTTAAAATTATGACTATAAAAAACACCTAGGAAAGTCCTCAAACTTGGGAACTTCGGGGCCAGAGGAAAGTTGTATAATAAAAACTGAGGATAAATATGTTGATTTCCTAATCTTTTATACCCAGGAGGTTGAAAGATGTCCCCTAAAGCTAGTAAATCAGATACAGAGGTATAATACACAAGACAGTACAAAGGAAAACCCTAAGATTGATACTATAACAAATAAAATTGGGTCAGGTTCTTGATTTCAACAAGAAAATCTATACTAACTAGTTTGGTCAGAAAGAGATTTATCAGGGAGCTTGTATAAGTCTGCAAGAACAGGCTGTAGGTTAAGCTTCCAGTCACCTCTGTCAGAACCACACTGCAGAACTGGCCTGGTAAGGTGGCTGCCACCACTGTGCCCTGGAAGTGACTGGTGGGCATCGAGAACCTTTGCTCCAGCTGCAGAACTATCCTCTGATGGCCCAAAATGTGCTTCCACAGACTCTGCAGCTAGTGCTCTGCTTTCCACTCTTGGGGCTCTGCCCAGACATCTCCCTTGGGTTGGATGCTCCTAAAAAAAAAGATTATTTATGCATAGAAGAACTGGGGCTTAGTCCAGAGGTGTAGGAGGGTGAGAGGATTCACCAGAGACAGAATGGGAAGCAGAACAGGAGGATCTACTGACATACTCTGCTGAGGGAGCAGCAGGAGAGACGGAGAGGTCTGCTGCACCCTACATGTGTCAGCTCTCCTAACCCCCAGGCCACCAGGGAGGCCCCTGAAGTCAATTCAGTCTGGTTTCTCAGACATGACTGAGTCCTTGTGTGGGAGGTGCTCTGCCACTGAGCCTGATCTTTGTCCACAAGGACACCAATGTGAAGGGGACAGAAGTAAGCCAGCTTGTAGGTGAGAGACTGTCCTAAGAGGAAAGACAGACTCCACAAGTCATCCATAGGCAGCTTGGCCTTCATGGGGTTCCTCTGGCCCCCCCAGGCCACCCGCACACGAGGCACTTAGCCGTGCCCGACAGTATGCTAATGCAGGGGCTGCAACCGTTACACAGGAGGAGAGAAACCTCACTGTCTCCTTCCAGCAGGTGAAATGAAACCTACTGCTGAAGGTCACACCCTGGTTTGGGACCAGGGAGAAAACATGATGTAAAAAGTAAGATTTTACTGGTGGGGAAATTGAGAGGCAGGAGATTCCAGAGTTATGGAGGGAAATGCGACTCTGGAAGGCCCTGGGGTCTTAGGAAAGTGGCCCCAGGATATGGGGGTGCTTGCGTACGTGGTAACCACGGCCACATGCAGCCCTTGTGTATTTAACTTCAGCTGGTGCCACATATTGAAATGATAATATTTTGAGTATTTTGAGTAGTGACTTATTATTATTAAAATTAATTTTACCTGTCCCCTTTTTACCTTTCTGATGTGTTCTCCAAGAATTTTAAATTACATGTGTGGCTCACCTTACATTTCTATTGAACTCTGCTGAGCGAGGCACTCACAGAAAGGATCGCTGGGACAGACGCCTTTCATCTCTCCTTTTCCTTGGTTTGCCCTTTTCTACCTTCTCTCATTATAAAAGCAATTTAAGAGCCAGAAGGGGTCTGCCCCAGTGTAACCCTCTTGCTCTCTATGACCCTTGTGCTGAACTCCCTGCTCCCTTCCACGTGCAGTTTTCCTGACAGCGTGCACGCACCTTCTTGGCTCTGCTTGTCTTAGGTGACCCGTCAAGCACATTTTGGCTCAGACTGACAGCAAACACATACAAAGGAAAAGCTCTACAAAGTTTCATAATTGACTTTCAAACTCTGAGCTTCACAGTGACTGAGGAGAGCGGCAGTTCATTCCGTCCTTCATTCAACAAATATTGACTGAGCGCCTCCCAGGTGCCAAGGGTTGTTTTAGATACTGGGAGCCATAAACAAACAGCTCATATTCTAATGTGTCATGGTTTTTTTCGGCCGCACAAGAGAATTAAGATTTTGAGGTCTTTTGCATGGTTGCCCTGAGGTGTCATCAAGTCGGTCCTCTTGTATCTTCAGGGGCTTTGTGGGGCGAAGGGGTGGGAAAGAGACCTTTGGGATCATAAGATAAAACTATATTTCCAAAACAGCATTCTTGTTCCAACAGCGTCGTGAACACGACAGCTTTTGGTAGTCGGGGGGTAGGCAACCCAGTGAGTGAAGGGGATACGAGACTCCTGGGATGGAGAAGACTCCAAGCCTGGTGGAGTCTGTGTGACTTTCATAGACCGTTCAGGTACATCAAACAAACCATACGCTGAAGCTAAAAGAAAAACAGAACAAAATGCTAGTTTGCAGTTTAAATTTATGCCCCCCTCCCCCAGCCCTGCCTTAATAATGGCCCTGGGCTCAGAGGCCAATATAAATCTGTCAATGCTCTCTGCTTTCATCTTTTTACCCACTGCTGTCCACCCGCCTCAGGAAGAACCCCAGCTTCAATGCTCTGCTTTTGAAGCTACTGAGTAGTTTCTTTCCTAGGAACTAGGAGAACCATTTTCTGAGGGGAAAGGGTGGGCTCCACCCAACTGTGTACAGAGTAGACAAGCATCCAAGACAGATTCCACCTCCAAACCAAAAGGGAGATGCTAAGACTATCTTGTGCTAACCCCTTCCTGCTGGTAACTCGTCTTCAGGGGCTGGGTATGATTCAAAGGCTAGTGTCTGTGGCAAGCACTTGAGAACATCTCTTTTTTAATAGATTCAAAAAAAAAATTTTTTTTTTAAAAGATTTATTTATTTGTGCATACAGAACTGGGGTACAGGCCAGAGGCTCAGGGGCAGTGAGAGGATTCACCAGAGACAGAGTGGGGAGCAGAACAGGCAGATCGACGAAGTACACTGCTGAGGGGAGCAGAGGGCGGGTCAGGAGAGGTCTGCCACGCCATGTGGTCACTTCCGGGGCAGGCGGGAATCGAACTCATGCGGAAGCGGCTTTAGATTCTCAGTGCTGTGCTTCAACCCGCTGCGCCACCAGGGAGGGCCAGATTCAAAAAATTTTCAGTCATGTGAAATAGCCTTTTGATACCAGTCAGGTCAAAAGATGGGCCCCCAGTTCATTGCTGATGTCATTCCTTCTTTGTAGAGTTGCTGGTGTATATTTGTTTCTTTCTTTGAAAAAAATTAAAAAAAAAAAGATTTATTTATATATGCATACAGAACTGGGATATAGGCCAGAGATGCAGGAGTGGTGAGAGGATTCACGAGAGGCAGAGCAGATAGCAGAGCAGGCAGATCAATGAAGTACACTGCTGAGGGGAGCAGCGGGTGAAACAGGAGAGGTCTGCTGTGCCATGTGGGTCACCTCCCTGGCTGGGGATCAAACTCACGCTGAAGTGGCTTCGGTGAGCTTCACAATGCTGCTCTTTAACCCATTGTGCCACCAGGGAGGGTCCTGGTGTGTTTCTTTCCATGTCTGCACACCATGTTCGTGCACTCTACGGGGAGATTATTTTTAGTCATCAAATTTCTTAACATGTTGGTGATGAATTTCTGCTAGAGATTTTTTTCTTTTGTATTTGAAAAATCAAATCACAGCATGAATTTCATCTGGGAACCACATGTCTAGGAAAGTAATTGTTTCAAACCCAAGGGCATAACCGACCACAGCTAAAAAGGATCCAGTTTATGGTTCTGCCATACTTGCTCATAAAGCATCGGGAAGTCACTGGCTACACTTTGGCACTGCCTCCTGACCTGGTTACTGTCTTGGGAATGGCCTGGATATTTTGGGGCCTGAAATTTGAGGGACCTTGTAGTGTCTGGAAATGGAGAATGGGACCAGCTGAAATGATCAATTTTGAGGGATTCTGAGCCATGAAATGCAGATGCAAAAAATAGAACCACAGAAAGTTTTTTTGAAAATCTGCATTTATTAATGTTGACTGCAGTTGTGAGAGGAAATTAGACCCTAAGTTTCTTCAAGGGAAGAAAAGAGCTTATCTCTAGTATATACCTGCTTGGGCCAGGTGCTTTGATGAAGGAGGGAGAGGGGGAAAGCATCAGCCTTCTAAACTTGCCATTCAAGTAATTGTTGAATTAGGGGCAGAGAAGGACAGCTACACCCGTTAAAGAATAATTCAGCTAAACTTTGCTCCTGTACTTCTGCTCATCCATGAGGGTAAGGGCTGGCTCCCAGTGGAAAAGGCCCGACAAGTGATACTATCAGTTTGCCCTGACTGCATTACTACCATATAAGACTCAGTGTATTCACTTATGAAAATATAATTTGGGGGCCTTCCTGGTGGCTCAGGGGTTAAATCTCAGTGCTATCAAGCTATCTCCAGCCACTGCAGCATGAGTTTGATCCCAGCAGGGGGGTGATCCACAGGGTGCTGCAGACCTCTCCTGTTTCACCTGCTGCTCCCCACAACAGTGTATTTCAGTCGATCTGCCTGTTTTGCTCCCCACTCTGTCTCTGGTGAATCCTCTCAAACCCCCCCCCCCACACACACACACACCGCTGGCCTGTATCCCAGCTCTTGTTGTATCCATACATAACTTGTTCTTTAAAAAAAAAAAAAAAAAGCATGGTAGAGGGTGGTCTGGGAAAAACAATAATGCAACATAAGCCTTATCTACCACCAGTGATGAGGACAATCATCTTCAACTTATTGAAAAACAGAAAAGACGCCCATTCTCCACACGCATGGCTGGAATTCTACTCATCCTGCTCACTGTCATGGAGGCTGTTTTCCTGAATTATTCTTTAGGAACCCAAGGCTTCTCCTATATTCTGTTCAGAAATCCCGTTCATAATGCTGAGAGCCATGTGTACTTTGCAAATGTCTTTTGTTCCTTAGATTTCCCCCATCAAACTAAGGATTAGATATGAATATTAAGTAACAAGCTTTAAACTTGATCCAAATGACTGTTATTTCTTCCAAAGTAGTCACAGATTCCAGCAGTTCTGCCAATGCTTCAGACTTTTTTGGAACTCTGTGTGCGGACATGTGCGTGCACACAGGAGCACACGTGCTCTCAGGGCCCAGCCAAACTGCTCATCATTTTAAATCCTCACCTTTGTTATCTGACCACTGCCCACCTCTCCAGCCTCATCCCATTCCACTGTTTCCACCTTTCCCACGGTGGTCCAGGTACACGACTGACTTTTAGTTTCTGCAGCAGATGAACCTTGTTTCCTGCATGGTTCCTTGCAATAGCTGCCACACTGTCTCCGATGTTTACCCTCAGGATTTTCTCCTGGGGTGGGCTGCTCTATCATTTGGAAATGGTTTCAATGTCACACCGTCAGAGAAGCGATATGTCATCACCCAACAGAAGAGCCACCTCATAACTTGATGTCCCACCCACCCCCTGCTTTCATTGTGTCCATTGTTACTGCTTATTTGCTTATTTATTGGCTGTATGTCCAATATGAACAAAGCCACACGTCCTTAGTGCTCAGAAAGGTATCTGCCACGGAATATGTGTTCAACGAATATTTGCTGGACAAATTGAAGGGGATAATTAACTAAGATCTCTGTATCTGAGTTCCCCATTCAACATGCATACAGAGTTATTGTAGATGCTTTTTCCCCTGTTAACTTATTGTAATTTTTATTGTGTATTCTTTTATGATATCCCTGTACAACTTATTTTGTATCACATATGTCTATGTATAGTTGTATCTGCTTCTCCTACTAAGTTGTGGGCTTCTGAAAAGAATGAGCTGTGGTTTTCATTTTTATATTTCCTAGAGGACTTGATATTCTGAATACTAGATATACAATATGTTAGCAGATTGAAGTGAATCTCAGTTGTATGAAAGGTGTGTGTGTGAGAGCAAGCGAGCAAGTGAGTGAGAAAGAGAGAGAATGAATTGTATGGCCCTGTTTGAGTACATCTTATGCCAATGAAATTCAGACTGATTTTGAGGGTCTCACATTTAGAAAGTGCAAATTTGGCTAGTGATCAAATTTCTGGACCATGTTGTCATAGCAGCCTAAATTCTGCAAGACATAAACCAAAATGGAAATATGGACAAATGGAAATAAGGTCACATGCTTGAGATGGGACATAACCAATTTATACAATATGCTGCTTTTCTTTTATTTTTCTAACATAAAAGCAATGATATAAGGGAATTGAAAGGGGATAGGACCACAAAACCAGTGTTACCCCAATAGTTACTGGAGCAGGTACTCTGAGCACCTTGAGTTCTGACCCTGGTCCTGCTCATTTTTCTCTGCTGTTACTAGCACAGTACATAATACATAGGGAACACTTAATATAAATGTGCTAAATGATGGATTAAATGAAAGACAGATAAATAAAATAATGAGATCAATTCTTTTACATGACTCATAAATTGGCTCAGGAGCTATGGCTCTGGAAGAGCTTAGCTGAAGAGTTCCAAAAATGTGGCCTCATTGACTTAAGTGTGAGACCTCTTGAGAACATCTATTTAACTGTAGAAATGGCATTGCTATTCATCAAGCCACCATCTTTCAGTCTGTCAGGCTAGAAAGTTTAGAAGCTTATATGAGTCATCCACCTTACTTTCTTTCCTCTAAGTCATCATTAGTGCCTGCCACATTTACCTCAGAAATATCCTCAGCCCCCATTCCCTTATTGCCTAACTTCTAGACAAGTTTCTTAGGTGAGAGCTGTGCTGCCCACCTGTCTTCTTCAACTCTGCAAATCAATCCTCTCCCAATCATCAACGTTATTGTCCTGTAACTAGAATATTAAACAAGCTAGACTTGGGAGAATTCAACCAGAAAGCAATTTTGTTCTGTCTTATGACTGACTATCTATTGATTTAAGTTGAGGTAAGTAGTTTGTAACATTGCATACCTTTCAGGTGTACAGCTACCTTCTGTCTTTTTGATAGCTGAATAGTATTGTTGTGTATCTACACCAATCTTCATCTCTTCAGTGACTGACCCTGTAAACTATTCTGTCAAATCTCTCATGCTTACTTATAGTTGTATTGAAAACTTCAGTTCAATCTAATGTCAGCCTTCAGTTTCTTATACAAGTTAATGTTCTCCTTTCCACTGAATGGATCACAACCAACTTGAAAACACATGGTGAAGTGGGAGTTCGCAGTCATTTCTTTTTGCTTCACCTGCTCCTGTGCTCTGTGGGCCCACAAGAGAGAAAGGATTAGATAATAAGAGGCAGCATCTTCAGTGGCTACTGTAGTTGTTATCACAGGGCCCCCTCTGTGAGTGGCTGAGCTAATGGGAGTTACCTCTGTGGGGTGAAGTTGATGGTTTATTTATTCCTCCCTGGGACATCTTATTATAGCTGCCTTGGCAATGCCTCCATCAGCTAGGCTCTTAGAAGTGCCGCTTATCCCTGGATTTCTGCATATCACCTCATACCTAGTCTCCTATGTTGGAATCACCTAGAAGGGCCCCTAAAGACAACTCAAGTCAAGTCCAGTTCTTTTTCTCATATTATGTTTTTATGGCACAAACTTCCTGATTGTATCTTCAAGGTCAGCTTGTTCCTACTGGGACCCCCAATTTTGCTCTGCTGGGCTGCTCCCAGACAACCTTTCACGAAATACTTTTCCAGTGGAACCAGAAGGCAACCTCTAGTTTCCTCTTTCTACCTCCCCTTGCAAAGCTTGGAGGTGTGTGAAGGTCCACTTGTGGCAGACCAGCTCCAGGCCACTCTCTCTGCAAACCCCTGTGTCTCACTTAGATATGTGTGGTGGGGGGAGATGTCAACCTATTGTTCTTGGCTTTGGAGCCTCAGCCAAAACCCTGAGAAAGGAAGAGGCCTATTTCAACATAGTGCTACATTCCTTTAAACACATCAGATACAGTTTTGTTTTCTTTTAATGAATTATTCTAAGCTCACAGTGCTTGATTTTGAGGTGTTTAGCAAGTTAAGCAATGGATCACTGAGACCCCCTTCATTTTGCAAATAAAAAACGAAAGCCCAAGAAAGTTGATAGACTTTTAGGCAATCATCCAGCGAGTAATGGTGGACCAGGACCTGGATCTGGTATGTGGCCTCTAAATCTTATCCTCCCTTTTTACCACATGAGCCTGCCTAACATACTTCTCCTTAAAGGAGACCAAAGACACTTGCTCCTGAAATAAAGTTACCTATATACAGTAGTCAAATGAAAGTATCATGTACTTTTAGTGATTTTCAAGTCTATAAACTGGGTGCTGTGATTTTGATTGATTTCAATAATTCGGGCTTACATGATTCGGGCTTGCCTAAACTTTCTGTGATGATCATGATTTCTTTTACTGTAAGGATACAAAATATTCGATCATTCCTTTTATGTATAGCTCTCTATAATAGAAAAATCCATATAAGTGAAAAGAGAAGTGCATTTATACCCTTTTTGGTGTGCCCACTGGAGTGGAATGAGAGCCAAGTCCTACAGTTCTAGTCCTACAGCTGTCTGACTGTATCACCTCAAGGTAATCACGCAACATCTTTGGGAATCGTTTCCTCCAATACAATGTGTGGAAAATGGACAATGTAAAATCTAAGATATTTTCAATTCTAGAGATGGGGGAACATTTCTTAAAAACCTAGCAAGGAGCAAGTATGACAATTTATCTCAAATATATCCATCTTAAAAGATAATGCGCCATGTAAACTTGTGGCAATAAAGGACCATGATTTCTCATCATTCCTAGCACAAGCCTTCCAGTCAGCCCTGTTGGTTTATCCAATTAAGCCTCTGCCTCTAGGCCACCCTCTAGGTGTTCACGCATTCTTGAGAGCAGCCTGCTCCCTGACGTCTCCCTGACCACCGCCCCCTCCCTCCGTGCCGCTGAGACCAAGCCTGCACGCACCTGTCAGCCAACCACGTGATGCTCCCGTGTTGCTCATGGTGGTTCTTCACGTATTATATTTTCTTCCCTGGGACATGTCCTACAGGAGGAAGCTGTGCTTGCTGAACACATGGGGCCTCCTCCATCAACATCTGTGTTTTGTGTCTGTTAGCAGGAGGAGGGTCTGAAAGGTCCAGTTGGAGCCTCAAGGCATGGGTCTCCGACTGTTCCTGGAGAAGGCTGCCCATCAGAGTCCATCAGGGTCTGTTGAGGTCACGTGTAATCCATCTTTCCTTCCAGCTCCTGTTGGATCCCTCCCCTCCAAGACCCTGGCAAGGCTCCTTCCACTATTGTGACCCTTCCTGGAACTGGACCTATCCTTTGGACTTGTGGAAAGGGATCCCGATAACTTCCTTGGGCCAGACCAAGGGAATGGGTCTACCAGACCACTATCTGGGGTATGCTCTGAGTCTCTTGACTGAGGCCAAAACACTCACAGTCAATTCTGTTGATTTTCATTCTCTCCCAGGACCTGGGGGCTCCTCTCTTGCTGCTGTCTGGCCTGTCTCTTCTTTTGATCCGAAGCTCCTCTTTCCCCTTCACAGCTCTGCTTCCCCATTGCCTCCCATTCTCAGCCTCACCGCTACCATCGGGATATGGGAGGTGATTACCATGCTGTGTGCCAGCTAGAGAGCTAGGTGAGTTCTGTACATTTTTCACATTTAAGAGCTAGATGCTTGTTATTTTAAGATGGGCAAACAGGACCGTTTACACAGGCTGCGCCTGGGAAGCTGGTGGAGGGTCTGGACAGACATCTACTCACACTCCAGCTGCCAAGGTGGAGACCAGGGCTGGCCTCCTCCACATGTTTATACTCAAACTGCCCCTAAACAAAAGCAGTGACCCATGAGCGACTAACTGGTGGCCAGTGTGTGCATCCAAAAGAAAAAGGTTAGGGAGGGCCCTCCCTGGTGGCGCAGTGGGTTAAAGCACAGCACTGAGAAGCTAAAGCCACTTCCGCATGAGTTCGATCCCCGCTTGCCCGGGAGGAGACCACATGGCGCGGCAGACCTCTCCTGACCCGCCCGCTGCTCCCCTCAGCAGTGTACTTCGTCAGTCAGCCTGTTCTGCTCCCCACTCTGTCTCTGGTGAAGGCTCTCACCGCCCCTGAGCCTCTGGCCTGTACCCCAGTTCTGTATGTACAAATAAATAAATCTTTAAAAAAAAAAAAAAGGTTAGGGAAAGCTGTAATTTAACTGTGTTGGGAGAGATACAGGGCCGTGTAACTGGGAGGGGCCGGGAGGCTGCTGTAGGGAGCCTCAGCTGTGGTTGACTGAGGAGCGCAAGCCCACATTAGGGACTTGAGGACCTGCAGACTGTACTGGAGAAGGGTACGCAGGAGGCAGGCACACCAGCAGCAGGGAGCTTCTCACCCTCACCCCACAGAACAGGCCAGAGGTGGTTCCTGCACAGGGTGAAGTGGGGATGAGGAGGGAGCCTTCCAGAGCAGGCCGTGGCGGCTGGGCTGCACAGCTCGGAGCTCCCAATCAGCCCTTCCAGGCACTGCGCCTCAAGTCACACATCCAAAGTGAAATGTGGGTGGTTTAATCACTGAAGAGAATCCTTAATACTGCTCCTTCAGCACAGAGCTGCCTCTCCTGCGCCAGGAACCACGGGGAGCCTATCGCTTCCCTTCCTGAACTGGATCCAGAGTGTTAGGTGATGCTCAGTACAATTTTCAGTTGTTATCATATGAGGCCCTTAGAGACGCTTCTCAATTCTAGCAATTAGCCACACAGGGGTCAACCAAGTGTTCTCAGCTCTAATTAACAGCTGTGTTGAATCTGGGACACATGCAATTCCTTTGGGGATACACTCTTCAAACAGAAACAAAACCAGAATATCAAGCTCTTTCTTCTTTAGCAGAGGCTGTGAAGTCTGGAAACCGCTGCTGAGAGTATTCGTAATAAGAATTCAGGGAAGCCGAGCAGATTTTGGGCCGAATGTATTAATTTAAAGGCAAAACTAGCATCTCAGCTGCACCATGGAATTATCCCCTGGGGCCGGGGAGGCTCCAGGGAGCGCCGGGGGAATTAGGTGCCTCCCAGACGCAGGCCCAGAGCCCAGCTACACCCAGCAGGCTACATGATATCATCGCCACATGAATCAAAGGCTTGCTCTCTGGCTTCAGAAGGAAAAGGAAAAGGAACAGGATGCTTTGTGTTGGGAGTCCTGCCCCCAGCGGGAACTGTGCTGATCCTCCGCAAGTTCTCCGGGTATTCTGGCTGTGTGCCCTGTCTAACAGCTGCAGGAGTTCTGTAAGAAATCCGAGGGAGAATTTCCTTTGCAGCCATGATGGAGAACGCAGGATCAAGAGTTCTGCAGACAGAAAAGACACAACCCTTCAAATAGCCCAAGTCAGCGGGCAGCGGGCAAAAGCAGGGCTGCTGACTCGCGGCCCTGGGTGAACGACGTCTATCCCGCCAGGAGCCAGTTGCTTGAATTATTTTGTACTGAGAGCAACTGCACAGAAGCATTTAAAGAGAAGTGTAACACCGGGGTGTGTCAAACAACTGGAAATGCACAGAAAACACCGGCGGCTCAAACACTGGCTTTGTGTCACTTTTCCTTTTTCTAACCTCCCCGGTGCTCTCCCTGGCACGGCCTGAGGTCAGCGTGTCTTCTGGGGGGCCCTCCCAAGCGTGCATCCCCTTATTACATATGGAAGTAGCCGCAAGCAGCCACACCTTCTCTCTATTTTTGAAATGTATGCAAGCAGTCTCACTTTGTACCTCTCTTTGCAACTTGCTTTCCTATCTCTCAGCTTGCTGCAGACTTCCCCACATGGATACACGCAAACCTCGCTCATGTATTTTGACTTCAGAGAGGTATTATATGACCATCTCAAGATGTAGTTATCTGTACCCTTATTGATCGACTATTAAGTAATTTATTATTGTTATTTTTAAATCACAAACCTGGTTGTAATCCACATTCTTGTGCTTGTCTGTTGGGAACTACACAGGAAATATTTTTCTTTTTCAAAAAGGTTTATTTATTTATTCATACAGAACTGGGGTACAGGCCAGAGATGCGGAGGGTGAGAGGATTCACCAGAGACAGAGTGGGGAGTAGAACAGGCAGATCGACAAAGTACACTGCTGAGGGGAGCAGCGGGCGGGTCAGGAGAGGTCTCTCGTGCCAGGTGGAGCACCTCTGGGGCAGGCGGGGATGGAACTCATACGGGAAGTGGCTTTAGCTTCTTAGTGCTGTGCTTTTACCCGCTGCGCCACCAAGGAGGGCCTGGAAATATTTTTCTTCAGGGAGGTGGTTCTCAAAATTTTGCTCTCAGGCTCCTTTTACATTGCTAAAATTGTTATGGGCTCCAAATAGTTTTTGTTTATGTGGATTATATCTCTTGATATTTATAGGGTTTGAAATTAAAATGAGACATTTAAAAATATATTATTGTTTACTAATTTTAAAATAATCACAATAAACACATTGCAGTAGGGTTTGAAATTAAAATTAGACATTTAAAAATATTTATTTGTTTACTGATTTTCAAATAACCACAATAAACCCATTGCGGTCTATTATAAATAACTGCATTTACCAAACAAAAAATATTAGTGGGAAGATCATTGTTTTGCATTTTTACACATCTTTCTAATGTCTGGCTTAATAGAAGTCAGCTGAATTTTCCTATCAGCTTCTGCATCCAATCTGTTGCAATATGTTGTCTTGGTTGAAGTGTGTGAAGAAAAACAGTCCTCACACCGATATGTAGTTGGAAAAGGGAGAAGTATTTTAATAATCTTCTTAGATAATTTGGATATTCTTCATCAAAGACACTGAATCAAAACTCAACTCATAATAGTTGCAATGTGTAATCTGAATAAATTAGTTGCAGTGTGGAATTTGAAATCACATGGATGAACTTCTCATGCTCTTACATTAAATCTCACCGATCCTTCTTGGTCATTTGGAAAACATTGGTTCACTGAATTGTATCTGGCTAGCAAGTACTGGCAGATTTCATTACATAATATCAAAAAGCACATTTATTTATAGCACTCTGATTTAATAAAAAAATATTTTAAAAATTGGGAAATTGGCAAGATCATGGTAGTGGGCACGAGTTTTTCCAAAATGCTAACTTTTATTTAAAAACTCAAAATTTATCTCTGGCAACAGATGCCGTCAGCTACTTCCTTGAAGTGACAGGCTTACTTTGTTCATTTATGAGAAAATGCCTGCCAAGATCCCCAGTCTGAATAACCATAGTTTGTAAGTCTTTCTTTCTCTCTCTTTTTTTAAAAAAAGATTAATTTATTTATGCATACAGAACTGGGGTGCAGGCCAGAGGTGTGGGGGCGGTGAGAAGATTCACCAGAGACAGAGCGGGGAGCAGAACAGGCAGATCGATGAAGTACACTGCTGAGGGGAGCAGCGGGCGGGTCAGGAGAGGTCTGCCTTGCAGTGTGGGTCAGCTCCAGAGCCTGGAATCAAACTCGCACTGAAGCAGCTGCAGCTCGCTTGCAGTGCTGCACTTTAACCCTCTGCGCCACCAGGGAGGGCCTGTAAATCCTTCTTTCAAGTACAAAGTCCGTAAGAAAGCAACCAGTTCTTTCAGCCTAGTAAAAGAATGCAACAGCATTTTTCCTTGAGAAAACCGTCATGCGTGCCTGTGCAGACGTGCTTTATATCTTTCCCATCTCATACCTAGAATATTTAAAATTTCTGTTATTTTATTGAAGTAATGTTGGTTTATAACATCATATAGGTTCTACAGCACAAAATCAGCATCTATAAATTCTACCCTCAAAGTTTAGTTTCCACCCTTCACCACACAATTGCCCACTCTTATCCAGTGGGCTCATCCCTCCTTTCCCTAACATTACTTTGTTCTTACAATCTAAGCATTTGTTTTTGTTTTTCATCGCTTGTGGATTGTTTTGCGTCTCTGTATCTTCTATATAGGAGTGAAGTTATACATTATTTATCTTTCTCCATCCATTTCATTTTGCATTTTCCCTCTAGGTCCATCCATGTTATTGCAAATGGCAGGATTTCACCTTTGTAATAACTAAGTAGTATATCATGATGTATCTATACCACATTATTAAACTTAACAAGACAAAATTTAAAAATACTGTAGATCTATAATCATAAATGAAAAGGAATAATAGTTAAGTCTGTCACAAAGAAACCATGAGGTTCATTTTATAGTACAGGAAAGCTCATTTCCAGAAAATAAAAAGTGGAAAGTTTTTTTTCAGGTGGCTCGTTCACACTATGATATGAAAACCAGACAATAAGTGTACAAGAAAAGAAAATATAGGTCAATCTTGATTATGAAAATAAGTGAAAAAATCCTGGAGAAAATAATAGCAACTCAAATCCAGGTAGCAGGTATTTTTTTTTTTTAAATTATGATCAGTTGGGTTTATTACACAAATACAGTGATGAATTACCATAAGAAAAAGTCTATTGTTTCATTTCAACACATTAATAAATTAGAGAAGGAAAACCACATGATCATCTCAGAGGATGCAGGAAAAGCTTTCAATAATATTCAACATCCACTTATAGTATAACAAAAAGAACCCACAAAATTCTTAGCTAACTATAAATATGAGACTTTTCTAAACTGAAACAGAGTATCTCCCAAAATCCTGCCACAAACACTATACTCAGTGGTGAAATGTTAGAAACATTTTTAAGTGTATACATCACATCTGTCCATGTGCACCTAGATTGCTTCCAAATCTGCTGTTATGAATAAAACCGTGATGAACACAGAGTTGCCTAACTATTATTCCTTCTTCATTATATGTCTAGGAATATTTTATATTTCTTCTGAAGTTAAATTTAATAATTTATATTGATCTTAAAAATCCATCTCATTTATCTTTAAATATATTGGCATTCATTTAGTCAAATACTTTTATCATAATCATAGTTACATCCAGGTATTATTTCTAATATTATTTATTTGTGCCTTTTTTTTGATTTATCAACTTTATCAGAAGTTTATCTACCAAATGTTAATTAGTAATAAGAATTATAATAAGAAGACTTATTATAATTTTTTTTTCATGTCATAAATGTCTGCTGTTACCTTCAGTATTTCCTTCCTTCTGTTATTCAGTTACACATACAGGTTTGGAAACTTAACTTGTTAATTTTCACTCTTCTTTTAAAAATATATGCACTAAAGACAATAATAAAATTTTCTTTGTTCTATTTGTATGATATATTTGTTATGGCATGTTTTCATTGCTATTCATTTGCTGGGTATTTCATGTTCTTATTTATTTCTTCTCTGATGACTAGATAAAGGTGTTTTATATTTTTCAAACAGTAACCATTTTAATTTATCACACTTATTTAGAAAATATGATCTATCAGATAGATTTTAATATATAGCCTGTAGTTCTTGTATGTACTATAATTCTACATAGAATATAAATTCTTTAGTTTATAATTAGAATTATTTAATATTAAATATTAAATGCTATTTAATATTTACAAAGACTTCCTATATGACCTGGTACATAGTCAATATTTGCAAATGTTTTCTCAAAAATCATATAAAAATTTTGAAAAATTATATATCCTGTAATTGTTGGGTACAAGACTCTTTGTATGTCCAATGGATTGAATTTGTTAAGTCAGTTATATAAATCATCTGTATCTTTAACTACATTTTTTCTGTTTGATCTTATTATTTCCTGTCTGAGAAATGTTACTGATTGATCTATTTTTTTCTTAGAGCTTTATCTAGCTCTGTTCTATATATTTTAAGGTTGTTAGGTTTGTAGTTTCTGATTAAAGTCCTCTGATCATTTCCTTTTGCATTTAGAATAAATTTAAAAGTTTTCATAGTGACCTATAAGGACCAACATAATCTTTCACCGGCATAATCTCCAGTCTTGTCTATGTCCTATTTCAATATGTGGACTCATATCTTCTTTAATTTAAAGATTTGTCTCAAGTTGTAAATATTTGTTCTCTTATTTTTTATGACTAGTGCCTCCACTTCTTTTTTTTTAATATTTATAAAACATCATTGTTCATTTTTGCAGTATTTGATTTCTCCTCTCAGGTGTAATCCCTATAAAAATCCCACCACCAATTAACCTGTGAACCATTACCATAGTCCCTTGTATTCTTCCTGCCCCCTGTTTTGATCCCTCTCCCTCCCCTTCCTCTGTAGAATGTCTCTGATTTATAGTTGCCTGCTAGTTTTTGTTTTCTTATTTATTGTTTCCCCCCTTTATTTGGTTCCCCTACTCCTCCTATAGGAAAAACAATCCAATATTTTTCTTTTTCCTTCTGACTTATTTCTCTGAACATTATCCCTTCCAGCTCCATGAAGTTATCTTTTTTGATTGCTGAATAGTGTCCATTGTGTATATATATTACATCTTCTTGATCCTGTCATCATTTTGGGGGGGGGCAATTTGATTCCTTCCATAGCTTACCTATTGTAAACAGTGCTGCAGTAAACACAGGGGTGAGATATCCTTTCAAATTAAAGTTTTTGTGTTCTTTGGGTAGATTCCTAGAAGTGGAATTGCTGGATCATATGGTAGTCTGAGGAACCTCCACACAGCTTTCCATAGTGTTTGGACCAGTTTGCATTTCCACCAGCAGTGCAGAAGAGTTCCTTCTTTTCCAGTCTCGCTAATATTTGTTGTTGCTAGTTTTTTTTAATATGTGCCATTCTCACTGGTATAAGGTGGTATCTCACTGTAGTTGTGATTTGCATTTCCCTGATTATGAGGGATGTTGAACATGTTTTCATTTACCTGTTGACCATTTGCATTACCTTTTAGGAAAAAATGTCTTTTTAGCTCTTTTACCCATTTTTTGGGCTGGGTCGTTTACTTTGTTTTTGTTGAGTCATATGAGCTCTTTGTAATCTATCCTTATCAGCTGTATGGAGTGCAAAACTTTCTTCCAGTCAGTAGGGTATCTTTTTGTTTTGGTTAATGTCTCTTTTACTGTACAGAAGCTTTTTAGTTTGATGTAATCCCAGTTGTTTATCTTTTCCTTCACTTTCTTTACTTCAGAGGATGATTTTTTAAAGATGTTTCTGAGATGTTTGAAATACTGTGTTTTGCCTATATTTTCTTCCATATGTTTTATCATTTCAGGCCTTACATTCAAGTTTCGTATCCATTTTGAATTGGTTTTGGTACATGATGTGAGGTAATGGTCTAGTTTTATTCTTTTGTATGTGGTGGTCCAATTTTCCCAGCACCATTTGTTGAACAAACTGTCTTTGTTCCATAGCATATTCTTTGCTCCTTTGTCAAAGATTAGTTGTCTATAAATGTATGGCTTTATTTCTCAGTTTTCTATTTGATTCCATTGGTCTGTGTATACATTTTTGTTCCAGCACCATACTATAAAATATTTGTTCTGTTTGTTTTAGTTAATTGCTCATAGACTCTGATTATCTATATGGTGGACCATCTTTGCTTATCTTTTATATCTACTACTCTTAATCAATTTTAAATAAATGTCAATCACTTCAACTCAAGCATATATTGAATGTCCAATATGCTAGTATGCATCCTCACTCAAGTAAATACAAATAAAAAAACAAAGCAATACAAATAAAAACTAAACAAAATATGTTTCAGTTTGCTTTCTATCAACTGATATTCCCTTTTCAGAAGCAGTTCACAGAGAAAAAATTGTTTAGTAAGAAATAATGGTGTCAAATATAACACCAAAATAATTACCAAATAAAGGTATATATTAGATTATAGAAGATTAAATTATGCAACTAATAACAGAAAGACTACTTGTAAATCAAGGCTTAATAGACTATGAGGTAGAAATCATGTCTTTTTCATGCACTTGTTAATGTTCATACTGATCTATTACGTAGTATCATTATAATCATAATTCACATTTTTCTTATTTTTATATTAATCTACAAGCTTTCCCCTGATAGATATTTGATTTTTTTTCCTGTTTCCTCAGACTCTTGTACAAACTTTTTTTTTTAAAGATTTATTTATTTGTGCATACAGAACTGGGGTGCAGGCCAGAGGCTCAGGGGCAGTGAGAGGCTTTACCAGAGACAGAGCGGGGAAC
>NW_004567121.1:28644665-28673317 GCF_000260355.1 Condylura cristata | reverse complement strand
CGCCATGTGATCACCTCTGGGGCAGGCGGGGATCGAACTCATGCGGAAGTGGCTTTAGATTCTCAGTGCTGTGCTTTAACCCGCTGAGCCACCAGAAAGGGCCTCTTGTACAAACTTTTACTAAATACTGACTACTTGGGTTGTCACTGGCCCACCAGGGGGTCTAAAGTCACACAGACCTCAGATAGAATCATAGCTCTGGCCTAACCCCTTTGGAAAACAATATGGAGGTTTCTCAAAAGTGGATTTACCATATAATCCAGCAATTCCACCTCTAGGTATTTGCCTAAAGAATACAAAACAACTTATTTAAAAGGGTATCTTAACTTCTATGTTTATTGTAGCACTGTTCACAATGGCCAGGTGCCCAAGGACAGATGAGTGTAAAAAGAAGATGTGATATATAGATATAATAGCATACTACATATATACATATATATACATATATATACATATATATATGTATATACACACAAACACATACATATATATACATACACACATGTGAGTATATGTACATATATTGTGTGTATATTGAATGTCTAGTATGCTAGCAAGTATACTGAATGTCAGAAATACAAATTAAAAATATATATACTCCAAGATGAAATCTTTCCATTGTGACAATATGGATAGAACTGGAGGGGATTATGCTAAGTAAAATAAATTGGAAGGAGAAAAACAAATGCCAGATGATTTCACATATATGTGAACTACCAAGGAAGAAAGCAAAGTAAAAGAAAACCTAAACTAAAATAAACCCTACAAGTATAACTGTAGAAATGAGACTACCAGAGGGAGATGATGGAGATTGGGAAGAAAATTATGGAGAGGCCCGATGGACTATGGTGGGAGGGTTATAGGTGCTTTGATTGTGGGTGTGGTGTGGTAATATATATTTGAAGGGGCATAAACCTGTATCCTTAAAACATTCAGTGCTGTGCCCTCCCTGGTGGTGCAGTGGGTTAGGATGCAGCACTGCAAGTTAGCTGCAGTTGTTTCAGTGCAAGTTTGATCCCTGGCCCTGGAGGTGACCCACATGGTGTGGCAGACCTCTCCTGCTGCATCTCTCACTACCCCTGCACCTCTGGCCTGTGCCCCAGTTCTGTATGCATAAATAAATCAATCTTAAAAAACATTCAGTGTCATAAAACATTACCTCAATAAATTATAATTAAAAAAAAAAGAATGTTAGTTCTGCTACTTACTAGCTGTGTAACCACCATCAAATTACCTAACCTACAACTTTATTTTCTTCATCTATCAAATGGGGATAAGAATAGCTTATCATAAATACAATTGTAAAGTGTTTAGTATGGTGTCTGGCATATAGTAAATGTCAACTGATCTTTACAGGCACATGTCTGTCTCTCCCACTGTAGTGTGGTTGGAAGACAGAGACCAGGTTTTATTCTTTTATTTATTTATTTTTTGCGCTCAAGCACCTGATATATAGTAAGTTAGTCCTTGTAAGTTTGTTAAGTGAATTTGCAGATCCATATAATAGTCCTTCCCTTGACCAAAGGTCATGTACCTTGAGCGTTGGATCCCTTGAAAAGGAAGTTGATCCCTAAAGAACCTTTCTTTTACTCTCAGGTAGGACATGATTAGGAGTACATAGTCTAGTTACTGAAACTTGTACCTTTCTACTGGTATGATCTGGGCAATTCTATTCATATGTATATCCCCAAAGTTTATGTATCCATTGATTTTACTAGTCACCTTTGCAATTGATGATGTACCCAAACCTTTTCTCGTATAGCTAATGATTTTTAAAAATTTACCTTTGAAGTTTTACTCCCAACCTTCCTGTTATTTCAATAACTCTGTGAAATATAAAAACTCCTATAAACCACATTCTCTTCTTTTCTCTAGTTAAGAGGCTATTGTATTTCCCATGAGGATTATTTAGGGTTTAAAGGGGTAAAACCCCCCAGTCATTTGACTTACATGATAATTTAGACAGTCTCTTGAAAAATAATGTGAGGTGGGCCCTCCTTGGTGGCACAGTGGGTTAAAGCACAGCACTATGAAGCTATCAGCAGCCACTGCAACACAAGTTCAATACCCGACCAGGGAGCTTACCCACATGGTGCAGCAGATCTCTCCTGTCCTGCTCGCTGCTCCCCTCAGCAGTGTATTTCAGTCAATCCGACTGTTCTGTTCCCCACTGTGGTTCTTGTATACATAAATAGATTTTTTAATAAAATAATGTGAAAAAATATTTATATAAATAAGGTATAGTTATGGGTGTATTAAAGATATATATATGTATGAAAAGAATATATCTCAAAAGGTGATATCAGTTTTGATTTTTTCCTTGTACCTTTCAATTATAAATGGGTTGGTTTCCTTTCTGCTTTCACTTTAGTTATGACAAGTCTCCTAGAGACTCCTAACTGTCTCTAAATCCATATCCTTATTCTCCTTTAGTAAAATAACCTTTAATTTTTAGCTGAATTCAGGGACACCCAGAATAAAGACTCAATTTTCCATACTCTCTTGAAACTAGATAGAGCTAAGTGTCTACCTTCTGGTTAATGGGATGTAATTATTAGAAATGTCATGTGCAATTTGGGAAAAGTGTCCTTGAATAGACGAGACACACCCGACTTCCTTTCTTTTTCCTTCTCACTGACTGAGAAGTAGATGTAATGGTTGGAAGTTGAAGCATGAAGATAAGGGTCACGCCCTAGGGAAAGTAAACTGGAGAGCTGGTAGAAGGCTGAACCCATGACTACTTTGTGAAGCTTGCCCTATAGGTCATGGGCTTTCGTCCGATGTACATGAAAGCAATACTTATGTTAAGCCATTGTTAACTGGGATTTTATGGCACAGCCAAATCAATTACTAACTAAGGTAGACTTGGTATATAATTAATATGTTCCTTTGCCTCAATTAATTTATATTATATGCTTTCCCAACCACATAACTCAAGGCTCTGTAAATGAACTGCTGAATCTTGCTTCTTTTTTTTCTTTAAGTTTTGATTCTTGAGGTCCTCCCTGGTGGCGCAATGGGTTAGGACGCAACACTGTAAGCTGGCTGCAGCCGCTTCAGTGCGAGTTCGATCCCCGGCGCAACAGACCACTCCTGATCCGCCTGCTGCTCCCCTCAGCAGTGAACTTCATCAATCTGCCCGGTCTGCTCCCCACTCTGTTAAATACTACACAACAGTGAAAATAAATCAACTCTAACCACAATATTGATAAATCTTAGGGACACAACATTAGACCAAAAGAACAAGTCCCAGAAGACAACACATAGCAAGTTCAAAAACATATTGTTTAGACTCATGCATGTGCATACTAAAATGTAAAGAAAAGCAAAGGTAAGGTAAAAGCAAAATTTAGGATAGTGGCTAGTATAGGAGAAAAGTTGAAGCATGAAATAGGGAAAAAGCTCATAGATTAATGTCAATCATGAAAAACCTTTAGCTCTTGGGTTGAGAAGTGGGTTCATGAGTGGTTTCTGTAGTTATAATATATACAGTATAAGTCAATACAATAAGGTTATATAAGGACCAAAGGACCAGTCATCGTCTTTGATACATGACACACTATTAACAAGAATCAGGGCTATGATTAATTCAGTTTTGTGCTTCTGAAGTTCATAAAACCATCATACTACTTAGGAGGCTGCCTATTAGGCAAGTCTGGTTTTATTTCTATAAAACAAGCAACAAGGATAGATGTGTATCTATACCCAACTGGTTTCCCTACCTCGGTTTTTAATAAAATTTTAATTTTAGAATAGTTTTAGATTTACAGAAAAGTTGCAAAAATAGTACAGTTACTATACCCATGCCACCACCACCACTCCTGTTTCCACTCCTGTCAACACCTTACCATGGAATATACATTTGTTCCAATTAATGAACCAATGTCTATACATTCATGGTTAACCCTCACCACATTTAAAACTTCCTGAGAGTGGCCCATCCATCTTTTCCCCAGCATCTTGCCTCTCCTTAGTGCTCCACATGTATTAAATTATGAGGAAATTAAATATACCAAGTGACTGAGTTTTCTGCAAAAATAAGCCCCATATTTCATGATCCCTTATAATTTGCTTTAAGCAGCGAAGGCAGCTTTGAGATATAACCCTGAGCTAAGTTGTGTCTAATGTTCTTAAAAGTCATTGTTTTTGAATTATTTACAAGCGTTCTCATTAGAATGAGCACAGGGAGCCAAGTGCTGAACTGGGTTTTTCTTTTTCTTTTTCTTTTTTTTTTTCCTTCCCTGTGTTTCTCTTCTAAATCAGGTCACAGAAAATGGATGCTATTTCTTTAAATAATATAGCCAAGCTGATCCCTGGATTACAATTAGGTTACGTAACTTGCTTATGAGCTGCTTTTCATTAAGACTTGCAGTGGGTAATGGGGCTTTACATTTCAGAGCAAAGCTGAGAGAACAATCCAGCTAAAAGCCAGAACACATGTGGTGTCAGACTGCAATCACTTCGGCACGAGATTGAGTTCAATGTAGGCGGCTCCTTTTCTCTTTAAATCCTTAAAACATCTTTTGTCCTACCAAACTTTCTGCTTCCAAATATCTCTAAAGTGTACATGCTGAGGGCCCGAACAGTGAGGGAAGATCTGGGTGGCCCTTCCCCAGAAGGCTGAGCAATGGGGAACCCTCCAGGGAGGACATTACTAAGTTTCTACAGAACTATGGCTCAGATTCATTTCTTGCTGACACAAATTACTAGGAAACATTTTGAAAATGTGGCCAAGGGAGGTAACAAAAAGCCTGCTACTAGTCTATAACCATTTTGCAAACAAGCTTTCATAGGTGTACAAAATCAAGTATAAGGTATCAGTGCAGGTAGAAAAAAAGAAGTTCGGGTCAGACCCAAAACAAGTCATCAGAAGAGATTCTGGGTGTCGGGTTCATCAAAACACACAAACATCTGTTCTTAAAAAGATAAAGCCGACTTTCCCCAGAAGGAAGTTGTTCATTACTGTTAAACAAGAGGCTCACTAAGGGATAACAACATTCTTGGTACATATGATATTAAAACCTCACCGAAGATGATACATGCTGAAAGGAAGGCTTCAATGAGAGTAAGCAGGGGTATCAGAGGACAGGACAAAGCACTCTCGATAATAAATAATGGGGGAAAATTCTGTTCTACAGAACCAGAGCAGGCTGTTGGAAGAAAGGACAGTGTAATGCCAAAATGCTAACAAATGCAAAATTCTTTTCTAAAATGGAATTACTGCACAGTGATTAAAATAGCAATCAGGAACAATTAAATGAACTTGGAGCCTTTCATACAGTCGAAAAAACACTTGTTATTTATTATATGGCAACAGCCAAAGGATCCTTCTTTAAGTAAAGCTTGTTTCTTAACCTTGATCAATATGATCTCTTACATAGTTGAGATCTTCCTAACATCAAGATTTTATTCCAGAGCTATATAACATAATAGATAAAGAATATTTTCTTTCAATGTACACTTAACTTTTTTAAAAAAGTGACTTACTTTCAACTAATACATAATTTTTTAGTTCACTTTTATAAAAAGTAATATAAAATAAAAAGTAAAAATAAACTTTTAGCTATACATAATGCTACTGATGCAAATGCAAACTATATGCCTGAATGCAAAGCAGTTAATTAATTCCAATGGTATTGCACATTAATCTTGGCTTCGACACAGTCTAAAACTTGCCTGAGCCCTGTTGGTTGCTGGGCAGTCTTTGATTCTTGTGTGTGTGTCTAACTTACTAATGAACTTGGTGTCATTTAGGGCTGAACCAAGCACATCTGAACGGTCCTGGCTGCTTGCTCCTGGGCAGCTGGGGAAGGGCACCCATAGTATTCTGAGCAGAGTTGGAAGAACACCAGAACTGAGATGAGTCAGAGGCTCTCAAAGTGTGTGGTGAGTCAGAATCAATGCCCCCCACCACCCCGCAGCAGCTGTAGCAAAAAAAAAAAAGTCAGGGAGTTCTAAAGGGACACCATAAACCTCCTACCCATGACCCTTTGCACTCTGTGTTGTGGCTTTGCCGACTCCTAAGGAGGCACAGGCCAGAGACCACAATCTAAGCGATATCCAGAAGGAACGTCAGCAAAGCTAACTTTGGCCTGAACCCTAGTAGGATGGTCAGCAAGAAAGAGGGCTAATGGCCAGCACCTGAGGTGTGGCCACCAGCGATGAATCTTGGGGAGTCTGCGGGTGGTCCTGGGAGCCAAGGAGATGCATCAGGGAAAGTGTGTGTAAGCTCTGGTGTCTCAGACACTTGGGCTCAAATTTAAATCCTTCCTCTGGCACATGATATTGGGGCAAGTCACTTAAACTGTGGGACCCTCACTTCCCTTACTGAGGGTGGTAATATCCTTTCTCACTAGGTGGTTGGCTTGTGGTGTGCACGCACGTGTGTGCTTGTGTGTTTGCTGGGGAGATGTTTACAAATGGCTAAACAGGATTCCATGGTACTGCTTAACTCCACAATGGATCTAAAACGAAGGAGGTAGCCAACAAAATACTTATCAACTGAGGTTCTAGTGGCCCTACCCCCAGATAATCCAACTGGGCTGAGTTGGACACCTGGTTGACATATTTTGAGGACCCAATTTCCTTAGATACTCGTGCAACGCCCAAAGATTAGGAGCTGTCTGTCTCCTAATTTGGGAAATATTAGTGTCCTGGAGGGAAGATTATGTTGAAAAGCTAAAGTTTAAATAAGTCCCAAAGCCCTGTCCAGTAATCTACAGACATGCAGTCTTCACAAACATGGTTCTCCCAAGCAACCTACAATTGTTGAAGATTCATATCATAGCAGTAATAGAGCCAGATGCTCTAGAGTACTATTTCAGTATTAGATTTTTAGTGAATCATCTTTCAACGTTGCAAATTTTACAAAAGGTTTCTCCTCTGCAAGATTTTTAGTTCCACCCAAAAGAAAAAATTGCAGATAAGGTGCAGGAGCCCTATCTCAACACGACAATCTTAGAGAAGGAAATGACTACACAGACGTCTACAGCAAAAAGGCTGGCTGTGGTAAGAAAAGCATGAAAGCAGAATCGTGAGACTGTCTATTCATTTTTTGTAATTCTCACAGGGCACATTGTTCTGCCATGAAAATAATAACAAAAATGATAATAATAGTAGTGTAATTGCAAATGCCCTGTGCACTTACTACATACCACACACCAGGCTAAAAAGTTCACGGAGCCATACATTGTTTCGTTGAATTTTTACAGCTCTGTTAGGTAACATCACTTATTAAACTGGATTGCCGAAAAGGGAATTAAGGCAAAGATATTTTTCTGGAAGATGCTGAAGATACTCATTTGTTTGTTCCTTTGAATCAGCACCAAAAATGTAGCACCACATAAAAATTTGGGAAGCAAAAATGGAAGGAAATTTTAATTTTGTTTCTAGATGTAGACTAGAAAGTAAACTGTTTCTAGAAAGTAGACTTTGAAGGGGAAAGAAGAAAGTTAACATTCTTCAATATGGATTATGTGCCAACCACCTTTGCATACATGATTTCATTCATTCTTTATTTCACAGATGAAGTAATGGAAGGTGCGAGAGATTACGTAAATCCAAATATGCCAGACTCCAAAATCCACATTCTTCCTATTCTATTAGTGGAATTCTGCCACTTACTCTTTATGTTTTCTAAATTGGGTAGTCCTTAACAGTAAAATGGGGATAAAGTATCTACCCCACCTAACTCTTAGGATGTTTTGATGTGGTAGTCTATGAAACAGGCTTGGATTCCAATTGCCAATAATACCAATTCAAATAGAGAAGATATAAGCATAACTGATTTCTTTTTTAAGTTAGGTGTAATACGTGTTTGAGCAAAATGCTGGGAGTACAGAAAGCAATTTCTGTTGCTTGAGCGAACCAGGGTAGAGTCCATCCAGAAGGTGACATTTGAGCCAAACCCTTGGCATGAGGAGGACTTCATTAAGTAACCAGGGGAGAAGAGAAGGGAGGGTATTTGTAAGAAGTGACGGAGTCGAATGCAAGGAAGCATGAAAAAGTGTGATGTGTCCAGGACACGATGAGCTGTAGAGAAGGTTCAGGGTAGCCAGTGTCCTGGGACTAGCAGAGCATGAGCTGGGATGATTGGACCAATACGGAAGGCCTTGAATGCCATGCCAAGGCCTTTGGACTTAACTCTGTAGACAATTGAGAGCCACCAGGGGTGACTACCCAAAGAATCCATAAGGACAAAGAGTCTGAACAGGGCCTTTTGCCATCCTGTTCTTGTGATGATCACAAAGTCCCATGTTCAGAACATCACAGTCTGTTGCCATGGAAATAGTAATGGGCCTCACTAGGGGAATAAATTATCCTCATCATTATACCTTTCTTCCAAGGAACTCAAAGTGTTTGTTGTATGTGTTTTCTTTCCTTTCTTTCTTTCTTTTTTAAATAGAAGCACCAGATGGTGGTTAAGGGAAAGAAGAAAGCCTAAAGACTGTTGAATTAAAGGAGATTTCAAAGGAATGGAAGGAAAAACACAAGTTGAATTTTGAAAGGTTTAATCAAAACAGATGGCAGAATATCTCAGCCTGAGGGAAGGGGAAAATTGTCTCAGAACCCATCTGAAGTGGGAGCTTCTTCACCCTGGCTTCCCGGGGCCCTGTCTGTTGCCTCCCTGCAGGCTGGTGGTTCAAGCTGGCTAATGAGGAAAGAGAGACGTGTGTGTGTGCACGTGTGTGTTTAAGATGATATATATGCCAGACACAAGAATTAACACTACTGAAATGCCTTTTTAATTATATTACTATAAATACTGATTTATTATACTCACGATCTTTATTTTCAAACAAAAAAAAAAGTTTTTTAAAATAGCCTACAAGAAGTTTTACTGTTTCACATAATTGTTTCCACTCTGGGGGTAGAAGAAGGAAACGGTTATTTTTGTCTACCTGATTTGTGTAGTTTCCTCTATCACCCTGTTTTGGTTGGTTATGCTTTTTTTTTTTTTTAAGATTTAGTTATTTATGTGTACAAGAACTAGGGTACAGGTCAGAAGTGCAGGGGTGAGAGGATTCACCAGAGACAGAGTGGGGAGCAGAATAGGCAGACTGACAAAGCACACTGCTGAGGGAGCAGCGGGTAGACAGGAGAGGTCTGCGGCGCCACGTGGGTCAGCTCCAGGGCTGGGGATCAAACTTGCACTGAGGCGGCTGTGGCCGGCTCACAGTGCAGCGCTTTAACCCTCTGTGCCAGCAGGGAGGGCCCTGGGTGCCTATTCTGATTCAGCTTTGGGATAAAATAATCCTATAAGGGAGGCAGTGTTATTCCTCCTATGCAGGAAGATGAGACCCACGAGGTAGCTTTTATTTTCCCAGGTTCCTTCTAAGTTGCAAAGCATGATCTGAGCTTCGGTTAGCTCAGGCTCTTTCCAGGATTCCAAAATTGTTCTGGAACTGCCACTCTGAAACTGAGAGAGCTGGGGAAAGGAACTCGCCTATCTGGGCTGGTTTCCTCTGTACAGTCATAAGAACCTGGCGCATCGTCTTCTCCGCCTCCAGGTAGGACATGGAGTGGAAGGTGACCCGGAACAAACATGAACACTGTGCCCGTTTTCCACCTTGAGCTCTGTCTTGTCAGGCTGTCTGGGTTACTTTGAGTAAATCAATTGTGTTGTTAGGATTAAAATTGTGTGTGTGCTGGGACGATGGATGTCCACAGCGGTCAACTAGCTGCCACCGTGGACAGTGAGCATCTGCTACTTGCGGGGATGACACAATGCACAGGAGCACGGGGTGGGCCGTCGCAGGGCCCAGAGGTGGCACTCACGCAGGGACTGCCCCTGGACGGCCTGTGGAAAGGAGGTTTCGACTACGGTGGCCCAGGAAAGGCGGCTTCCGACGGCGTGCTGTCCACTTCCAGGGAGGAAGGAAAGCCCCATCCCTCTTGACCTGGCCTGACAGCGAGCTGGTCTCCACTTCCTGACTGTTCTGTCCACGGTGCAGCTTCCGGAGCATTTCAGAGGTTTCACTACGAACCGCACATCTGATGGATCCCGGCTCACAACGCTCACGTTAGAATCCTGCGTCATCCTGCCGTTTCCGACCGCAGGCTTCGTGGACATGCACCAGGCTGACCACCAGCTTCCGGCTGCACGTTCTGGTTGGGCTGTGAGCGGGAAAGGCACGCGGGGCGGCCCCGCGGCCCCGAGGGTCCGGCGCTGGACCCTCGCTGCTCCGGGTGTCCCAAGGTCAGTGTCGCCTGGAGCGTTCCAGCCTGGCAGAGCCCAGGAGGGAAACGCGTTTTCATGTGCCTTTCGGTTTGCATGCTTCTAAGGCAGCCACTCTTTCTGTGTGCTGTTTTCTCTGCTTACTGGATGTGGTCTACCGGACATTATTCGGTGCTCGACCCAATTTTCTGTGACTTAAGTGAATATGGAAGAGTTGTTTGTTTTTTTCCTTTTTTAACCAAGAGCTTGGGCGTGACCAGTGGGAAAATACTGTAAAATAACCTTTCCTGTGAGCTAGAGCTGGGGGAGAGGTAGAGAAGCACATCCCAAATAGGTTGAAATGTCAGGAGTTCTACGCAGAGCAACAGACAAAACTAAACCAAGACAAACAATCCCCATCCCCACCGCCGCCTAGAAATCTGGCATTGGAACTGAAGCCACCAGTGGTGGGTGGGGTGAGGAGCGGGGAGGGGGGGCCCAGTGTCCCGTGGTGGACCATGGTGGAGGGTCAGGGGTGCATGGTGGTGGGTGTGGTGTGATAACAAACCTTTGGAGGGGTGTGGACCTGCCCTCCTAAAACATGTTGTGTGGTAGACCAACTTTTCCTCAATAAGTAATTTTTAAAACTATAAGTTCTGGAGAAAAGACCTAACCAAACAGGCCTTGAAAAGCCTGGAAAGGGGTCCTCCCTGGGGGCGCAACGGTTAAGACACAGCACTGCAAGCTAGCTGCAGCTTCTTTAGCTTGAGTTCGATCCCCGACCATGGAGGTGACTCACATGGCACAAGAGACCTCTCCTGACCCACCCGCTGCTCCCCTCAGCGGTGTGTCCTGTTGATCTGCCCTTTCTGCTCCCCACTCTGTCTCTGGTGAAGCCTCTCACCACCCCTGCCCTTCTGACTTGTACCCCAGTTCTGTGTGCATAAATAAATAAATCTTTTAAAAAAGGAAAGAAAAGAAACACCTGGAAAGGCAGCAGCCATTGGGAGCACAGAGGAGGTCAGGGGAGGGGTGTGGGATGTAATATATTTTCATAGTCACCCCCAGATTCACTGTAAGGCGGGGAGACACTTAGGACAGGCCCCCGTCATGGAAGGGATATTGGATTTTCTCCTAGGAGTCACTGGGTTGAAAGTTGAGAGCGTTAGGGAGGTGGAATCAAGGAACCAGGGGATGGTGCCATTTATGGGAGTGAAGAATTTTAGACAAGGACTAATGTCCTTGACCCTGAAAGAGACTCTAAAGAATTTCAGTTTGCCTTTGTGAAGTTTGAGTTGTGTTTGGATGCAAGAGCCTGTCTGAGGAGAACTTAGGGTTAGAGAAATGAACTTCTGGGCGTGGCCGGCCCATGATAGGGAATGCCAGGAATGGACTGCTGTAGCTGTACCGTGGAAAACAATGGTTATTTACATTTTAAAAGAAGAGAAAACTGAAGTTGGGGGAAGTTAAGTGACTTGTCACCCATCTTGCCGCTAAGATTCAAACCAAAGCCCCTAAGGAGTGAAGAGTAGTTTATGGTTATTTCTGTTGTTATTATGCTCTTATTTCTTGCTGAGGTTAAGAGCTTGGCTCCATTACATTTACGTTAAGCCAGCTTAGCACCCTAAATAGCTCCATAAAACTCCTCTGTGATGATACTCCAAAGCCCTGAGAACCCCCAGGCTCTGCTTCCCACCTGTTAGTCTTAACTGCTTGTCTGTCCTGGGATCTCAGTTCCTGTTCCTTCACCCAGCACCTGGCTACTTCTGCATCTTTGCCCAGATTCTTTGGCCAAGCCCTTGAGAGAGGCTCTGTTGTCTCCCAGCTTTGCCCAAGGAGGCTACCTTTCTGTTGGCCCTACCAGCTACATCCTATGAGCCAGTTTGACCTCACCTCTGAGGCTCGTCTTAGATGCCAGATCCCTAAAGTGAGTGCTTGCTTATCGAGGAGGAAAGTTTAGGCATTATCTAGTCTTTGTCCTTCACTGCATATTCTTTCCATTAAAAGCATTCTGGATATATTCTTACTCCTATTTTAGCTTTCCAAACTTGGACTAATTAAATAACATATAATTTTCAGGACACTCCCTGGTGGTGCAGTGGGTTAAAGCTCAGCACTGTGAGGCTGTCTGCAGCCACCAGTTCCATCCCTGGCTGGGAGTTAACACACATGGTGTGACAGACCTCTCCTGACCTGCCCACTGCTCCCCTCAGCAGTGTATTTCAATACATCTGCCTGTTCTGCTCTGTACTCTGTCTCTGGTGAATCCTCACTTCCCACAATTCTGGCCTGTACCCAGTTCTTGTATGCATAAATGTTCTTTAAAAATATATATAATAATCTTCATGCCATTATCTTGAATTTTCTAAAGATTCCTTCTTGCTTTTTTTCTTCTGTTCCTCTTTTATAAGACTTTGATATATTTTATAAACTTATTTCACTTCCTTCTTGTTTCCAGATATCTTTGTTTTTCTTGAAGACCTTTCATCATTTCCCTCCTGTGTATTTGCTCTCTCACACACCATATCTGATTATTGCTAGCTTCAACTTAAAAAAAAATTTTTTTTTAACTTCAGTGTTCTTTTGACATTGACTAATTCTATCTCTTGCATTGAGGTATCTTCTTGCAATTCATAAATATTATTGGGGAAGAGCCAGATACTTAATCATACCTTTTCACCATTGCTAAGTACAGGGTGACCTTTTGGTAGAATTATATCCAGTGGCTGTGTATGCTCAAAATCATTCAGACTGTCTAGTAGCTATGTGGTCTATCGGCTATTCAGTATAAAGATCACCCTGGTTAGAATGTGAACAGCTCTAGAATATAGGCTGAGAATGACATCTTTTAGCTTTGATCCATCTGAGAACTCATTGATCCTCCTTGTTAGTTTCTAAGACTCCGCGGCCCACTGAGCTTATAGTCTTCCTGGAAACAGAGTGATGAAATAAACTCAGCAAACATTCCAATCCAGTTTATAGGCGTTCCTTGCTGGAATCAGTGCTGCTCTTCCTGCTCCGATGACTTAAGGTCACTCTGCTTTCAACCAGTGGTTCTCAGCCAGGGCATTCGACCTGTGGTGGAAATATTAGCATCTGCAGGTGGAGGGAAGAGGATTATTTGGGGGAAACCCCACACTCAATGAAGTCTATACTTTTATATTTGAAAAATAAAACTTTACTTTCCATTAGTCAAGCAAAAGAAAGTAAAGATGCGTCTACAGAAAATAAAATCTCCATAGGGAGGCCAGGGAGAAGACTGTTCTCTAACTTTTTGGTTTTGAACCACAATAAGAAAGAATTTCACACCTTAATCTTGTACATATTGTGTACGTGTGTGTGTGCATGTGTGTGATTACAACAAATGTTTTAGTAGAGCTTGGTGGCTGAGAGTTCATGGATCGGATTTTGATGCTGGGGCTGTTGCTTCGAGGAGGTATGAAATGCATGCGGTGTCCGTTGTCAAACAGGAAAACTGTCGGGCTAGGTGAGACCCTGTTCTGGGTCTCTTTCTGGCCATGTTGTTGGTCTGGGTAGATGTAGGGTAGACGAAGTTAAAAATCAGGCTTTTGTTCTCCTTCCCATAACTATAGTGGACTGCCTGGCCAAGGGGGTGGGGTGTGCCCCTTCGTGCGTGCCCTGAGCGCCCACCGGGGTCCAGAGAGCGCAGGGTATGTGCACATGTAAGTGCTCACACCTGTGCCTAGAGGCAGCAGCAGCAGCAGCAGCACGGTGGGAGGACCCCTCTGAGGCAAGACTATGGTGACACAAGACTGAGAAGGCCAGAGAATGATTTGTGGAAGCTGGGAGGCTTGGGAGGCTTGGGTGCAGCGCCCCCGCCCAGCCGTGGCCTCCTTGCAAGCTGGCCCCCGCCTGGCGGGCCTGTGTAGCTGGTTCCTTGCTCCCACATTAAAGGCCTGTAAACATCCGTTGAGGGCTCCAAGACTCTCCTTTGTGTCTGCCCAAATCGGCAGTGAGCCTGCCCTGTGCATGCTTGCACGAGAGTATGTTTCCCCAGAACCCATAAAATGAAAAAGTACTCAAAGCTATTCCATCTTTATGAATTTACCCTTGGGGTGCTTGTTATACGTTCACCAGGGAGCTCAGGCCCCAGCAATTTTGGAAGTGGTGGTAAAGACCCAACAAATATGGAAAACCGGTGCATTCATCATAAACAGGGGTATATCTGCTTTATGAAACACCATGCAGCTTTGGAAAATAAGATGCGTGTGAAGAGTTAATGACAAATTAAGTGAGGGCCAAAGAACACATGCTACGCAGTATATTTTTTAATTTGTGTACAATCAAATATGAAGGTAAGACTCAGCAGGAAAAGCACAAACTAGTAGCTCTAAGGATCAAGACAGGAGGGATGTGGTTAAGAGTTACTTTCATTCCATGCGTATTGCTTTAAATTGTTTACAAAACAGTTTTAATATGTATTTTTTAACACAGAGTAAAAATAAAGTTCTGAACATTCTGGAAAAAATAAAAAGCTTACCACTTGTTAAATAATGGTCATGACCGACTAAGCGGATTTCGGAACCCAGACACTACCCTCAGGTGACAGCGTTAGAATCTTGGGCAAGGGTAAGATTTTTAAATTTATTGAAAAAAAAAGAGGCATTTTTAAAGAAATTGACCATGTCTTGGAGATTGCAGGCTTCTCTCTTTCCTTCTCTTCAAGGTCCCTGCTAAAGACACTTTCTTCTATTTCATCTTGCACAGGCAACAAACGAGACTGCAAAACCAGCCTCTCACGGAGTGTGGAAACTGGGGGTTAGTGACCACATTAAGGTGCAAACTGTAAGTATGCAATTTCATTTTTTGATCTTCAGCTATCTAACAATCTGTGAAGAGCTGGATTAGCACATAATAAATAAGCACCTATTAACTTGCTTTACCTTGTGTGATTTTTGTTCTGCCCAGTACTTTCATCCCCCTTCCAAATGAAGGTCAGGTTCTTTGCCTACCTGGCTGACAGGAAGCAAAGTCCTGTTCTTCCTTCATACTTGAGGCCTCACGGTACAGGATGGGTCACATTCCACTTGGCCTCTTGACACTCAAGTAGCTGTCCTCTCCTGGGCCCCCTCCCCATGCGGCAATACCTCCTGCTGCTGGCCTTCTTGCTAGCCTTCCTCTTAACCTGCCTTTCAAGTCAACCTGCCTTTTCTCCTATTGCCTGATCCCACTGCACCTGTAGCCTTTCCAGCCTTCCATCCCTTTCCCAGAAGGCAAGAGCCCAGAGCAGGCATACAGCTGGCTCTGTCCATCCAAGCATAATTTTTTAAAATCTAGCCTGATAATGTGATTTTTCCTGATATAAACCAACAAGATTCATTTCAATGTTTCCAGCCCTGAGAGAGGAGCTGCCCTGAAAAAGCACAAGGACCCTGTCTATATTAATTACTGAGGTTGGGGTGGGGCACAATAGCTTGTTAAGACTTTAGGGCTGGGCACGCTTGGATTGGAGCCCTGTGCTCTGCGGCTCCCTCATGGCTCGTGACATTGAGCAAGTTTGTGCCTCTTTTGGCCTTTGGCGATGATGCTCTTTCATGGAGACCTGGGAAGAATAAAAAGAAATAATGCAGCCACATAGGACCTGGAACCTAGTTAAGACAGTAAGTGGAAGCTCTTATCAGCTGTTGTCCCTGGGAAAATGCACATTATGACAAGAATGTTCTGACACTCAAATTATAGCGTGAAGGCCATTGTCCAAGCATACCTTTTGGCTTGAGGTTTTTCTGTGTCTTTCTGCACATCCATTTTCCTGTCGACCAGCAGTTTTCTGCGTTCTCACGTTTCTTGCCTTTTCAACTTTGAATGACAACTTGGCAGCCTTACCAGGTCAGCCATCACTGCAGTGTTTCTTAGTCCAAAAACCTGGAAAGGGAAGTGGGCTTACCTAGGTCACCTTTTTGCTCCTGACCACTTTTGGGGTCATGCTTTCAGTCCATCACTGTATGGCTACTTTTGGAAGAATAGTGGTATGGTATCTCCAGCAGATTCATTTAGGAAAAATGTTCTTGGCAGAGAAGCTAGAAAATAGTTTATCACTAGTTAAGCTTCAGATTCAACACCTAGTCTTCTTTTCATCTACAAAGTCCTAATAGATAAAAATAAAGTTCTACCAATTGGGCAATTAACAAATTCACCCATTTAACAAATGGGAGAGATCATTTGCTTTTTGAAGAGAATTCTGCTTTACAGAATGAATCACTATAGGAACCCTCTAAACAGCAAATTCTCTTTTGGTATATTCTCGATAATTTAGTTTACGAAGGGTAATAACCAATAGCTTTTTCTCAGAAAAAAATAAGTAAATTTCCCTTCATCGCTGCTTTTCCTCACAGTATTTACATAAGACTCAGGCTAGCTTATTGATTTACATTCTTTTTAAAAAAGATTTATTTATTTATGCATACAGGAACTGGGGTGCAGGCCAGAGATGCAGGGTTTGGGGGTGGTGGTGACAGAATTCACCAGAGAACAGAGTGGGGAGGAGAACAGGCAGATCTACTGAAATACACTTCTGAGGGAAGCAGTGGGTCAGGAGAGGTCTGCTGTGCCATGTGGGTCACCTCCTGGCCCAGAATCAAACTTGTGCAGCAGTGGCTGTGGCTAACTTTATGGTAGTGCTGTGCCACCAGGGAGGGCCCTGATTTATATTCTTAAGCATATACATATCTTTCTTCACTAACCCATACTTACAGTTGCAATGGTGGGCAAGTTGTCTTTACTCAGCACTTCTTAATACCTTCCCACTTCATTCCTTCTTTCTTTTCTATTTGCTCCTGTACCACTTGCCCCTAATTTTGGACTTACTTCCTTGTCCTGTCTTCTATGTACCTGTCCTGGTGGTCATCCCAGGGCACTGGTGGATGAGTCTCTGTCAAGGGTCCGTGGTCTTGGGCAGCTCGAGCCAGGCTTCCATAGCACAGAAGCAAGCACATTATTCTCAGTGCCTTGTGGGTGACATGTCCATGGCATGCAAACAACTCAGCCCTAGTTCAACTATGGAGTCCACACGCTAATATTATGTCAATTAACTGGAGCTCTTGACTCTATAGAGCCAACCCATGTTGTAGATAATGGCCCTGACTCATTACTCATTAATTCATTCCTCCATTCCTCCACACTGGCTACTACCTGTTCCCCACTTCGTTTTATGCCATCATCTTAACATCTTTAAAAACGGAATCTATTGTGTTCTTCCTCAAGCTATCGATCTATCCCTTTCCAACTTTCCTACTGATAATGAGAAACATGATGGCAAATGGCCTTTTTGTTTGTCCAGGACATTGTAACTTTTTTTTTTTATGAAAACTACTCTTATTTCTTAAAGACACTTTGACACCTTGTAGCTTGTGTTCTTGTTTATGACTCACAAAAGCTCATAGGGTGATAGAGACAAAAGTGAGCCCAAAAGGGGAAAAGCAGCTTGTTTAAATCTTCTAACAATCAGTTCTTTGTTTTGTTTTAAAGATTTATTTATTTATGCATACAAGAACTGGAGTACAGGCCAGAGGTGCAGGGGGTTGAGAGGATTCACCAGAAACAGAGTAGAGAGCAGAACAGGTAGATCTACTGAAACACACTGCTGAGAGGAGCAGTCGGTACAACAAAGAGGTCTGCTGTGCCATGTGGGTCACCTCCCTTGGCTGGGGATCGAACTTATGCTGCAGTGGCTTGCAGTAGCTTGATGGTGCTGTGTCTTTAACCCCTGCACCACCAGGGAGGCCCTGTTTTAAAGATTTATTTATTTTTGCATGTAAGAACTGGGGCACAGGCCAGGGAAGAGTATGAGAGGATTCACCAGAGAGAGTGGGGAGCAGAACAGTCAGACTGATGAAGCACACTGCTGAGGGGAGCAGCAGGCGGGCCAGGAGTAGTCTGCCGTGCCATGTGGGTCAACTCCCTGGCCAGGAATCGAGCTCATACTGCACTGGCTGCAGAGAGCTTCACTTTAGCTTCCCAGTGCTGTACTTTAACCCGCTGCACCACCAGGGAGGGCCCCAGTTCTGTGTTTTAAGCCAGTGCTACCCTCCATCTGACCTTATAATCGCATGGTTGCTTCTGTTCCTCTCAGTCATGTCCCATATTTAATCCATCACAAAGTTCTGATTTTTTTTTCCCTGCATTGTCTCACACTTGGCCTCAACAGCAGTTAAAGAACTGTCTATTCCAGGCCTTATCTGCTCATTCCTCAGTCACTGCAGTCATCTTTTGGTTTATGTTTCTTTTGCTCTAGTCATCCAAAGACATTTGTTGGAATACCATGCTTATTTTGTTTTCTCAAAATATTTTTCTTATTAAAAAAGACCAAAACACCAAGCACCATCTTTTACTCTCCCTTTGCTCTGGCTCCCACCCCCGACCCTCTTCCCTTCTGCTAACCTCAGTTCTGTTGTTGTGTCCACTGGTTTATTTTTACTTTGCTTGTTCCATTCATTTGCTTTATTTTCTTATACGGCACATATAGGAGCAGTGATGCAATATTTGTCTTTTTCTGTGTGACTTGTTTTGCCATTTCCCCCTCTTCCATTCCCAGGGCATTTTGAGATCTAATTCCAGTTCCCTATCAGCACTAACATAAGGGTTTCAGATACAACAGCTGTTAGGGCAGTAGCAGCACCATTAGCAAATCTCAGTAGTTCCTTATCCTCGGTGCCAAGGTAATGGAGCACTTAAGCCACCTGTCCCAACAGTCAAGCATGTGGCCAGGCCTTCCCTCAGGGGCTGGATGATGGACACCAAGTGATATTCCAATCATGGACACCAAGCATGATATTCCAACAAACGTCTTTGGATGAACTACATACAGCAAAAGAAACATAATCCAAAAGATGAACTGCAGTGACTGAGGAAGGAGCAGATAAGGCCTGAAATAGGCAGTTCTTTAACTGCTTTTGATAATGGCCAAGTGTGAGACACTGCAGGAAAAAAATCAGGAGAATGTTGTGATGGATTAAATATGGGACATGACTGAGAGGGGCAGAAGCAACCATGCGATTATAAGGTCAGGTGGGGGTAGCACATGTCAATGATATTAGAAGTACCACGAGGGGGCCCTCCCTGGTGGCACAATGGGTTAGAGCACAGCACTGCAAAAGCTGGCCTCAGCCGCCTCCATGCAAGTTTGATCCCTACCACAGAGGTGACCCACATGGCGCAGCAGACCTCTCCTGACCCGCCCGCTGCTCCCCTCAGCAGTGGACTTTATTAATCTGCCTGTTCTACTCCCTGCTCTGACTCTGGTGAATCCTCTCACCGCCCCTGCACCTCTGGCCTGTATCCCAGTTCTGTGTGCATAAATAAATAAATCTTAAAAAAAAAAAAAAAAGAAGTACCACGAGGAATACGAAGGAACCAACACTCACTGTGTGCCTTCTTGATGTCCCCACCACATCTGATTTTTTTCTTAAGATTTATTTATTTATGCACTCAGAACGGGGGTACAGGGCAGAGTGTGGGGACAGTGAGAGGATTCACCAGAAACAGAGCTGGGAGCAGAACAGGCAGATTGATGAAGTACACTGCTGAGGGGAGCAGCGGGCAGGTCAGGAGAGGCCTGCCGTGCCATGTGGTCACCTCCGGGGCAGGGATCGAACTCATGCTGAAGTGGCTTTAACTTCTTACTGCTATGTTTTAACCTGTTGCACCACCAGGAATGGGTCCACATCTGATATGTTAACTTTCTTGTCTTATTGAATGCCAACATCAATCCTGCAAGGCCCGATAAAGATAAGACAGAGGTGGAGGAGCTGCAGTCTGGCCTTGTAAACTGGAATTCAGAGTTATGACAGGTCTAGGAATGCTTGTAAGAAAAGAGCTATTTGCTGGAAGAATCAAGGAGGTCCTGAGAAATAACTCATTCTAAGAAGAGTAGGACATATCTGGGTTAAAATGAGAGGGGTATTTGGGTACTTAAGCTGCTTGTCATGAATATCACCCACTGTTTCTGCTCCAGGGATGCCTGCCTTCGTCCTGGGTGACCGTGGTTCTTACTCATGAGGTGACCGCTGCTTCCTTGTTACACGGCTCCTTCTTCACTCCGACTTATTTGGGAGGATATTGAAGAGGCCTATTTCACAAAATCTACTTTGGTTGGCATAATTTGAGCCACTATCCGCTCCCACAGCTGGCTGATGTGGTCTGGGAACATATTTCATCTCCATTATACAAATGAAAAACTGAGGCTCGGGAGATTTAAGTCATGTGTGTAAATGAATGCAATTAGAAAGTGGTAGAGCTTAGATTAGAATTTAGATCTTCTTGATTTCAAAGTCCATGCTCTTCCCACTCTTTTATTTATTCAACAAAGGTTACTGAGCACCTACTGTGTATCAAGCACAGGAAGCAGTGGGAAAAGCTAAGTTTCTCCCAAATGAATCTGACATTTAGTGTGAGATTCTCCCAAATTTAGTTTCCTCTTTTTTCTGGATTCATTGTGAGACTACATTTTCCACTTTCCCTTAAGTTAAGACTCAGCCCGCTGAATGTGAGTGAAAAGGATGGATGACACTTCCAGTCAGGGCCCAGGCCACCCCCCTCACATGTTTATCTGAGCTGAGCTGACTGGTGAAACCTTGGAAGCCACGTGTGAAAATGGCAGAGCGGCCTCTGCTGATGAGGAACACATGGCTTGGTTTGTTATGTGAACAAGAAACCAGTTATAATGTTCTTGAAACATTATATATTTAATAGTTTATTTTTTATAGCACTAGCTTTATCTTAACACACAATTCTACATGCACACTGCCTATAATGGTTTCCTTTTTACTGAAAGAATTACAGGTAAACTCTCCTCCTTTTTATTTTTATTATATTTATTTTTTTAAAGATTTATTTATTTATTTGTACAGAACTGGGGTACAGGCCAGAGATGCGGAGGATGAGAGGATTCACCAGAGACAGAGTGGGGAGCAGAACAGGTAGATCGACGAAGTACACTGCTGAGGGGAGCAGCGGGCGGGTCAGGAGAGGTCTGCCGCGCCATGTGGATACCTCCAGGGCAGGCTGGAATCGAACTCATGCGGAAGTGGCTTTAGCTTCTTAGTGCTGTGCTTTAACCCGCTGTGCCACCAGGGAGGGCCCCTTATTTTTATTTTTTATAAAGATTTTATTTATTTATGCATACAGAGGTGGGGTACAGGCCAGAAGTGCAGGGGGTAAGAGTATTCTGTATTTATGTGTACAGAGACAGTGTGGGGAGCAGAACAGGAACAGGCAGATCAACCAAAATACAGTGCTGAGGGGAGCAGCGGGCGGGTCAGGAGAGGTCTGCCACACCATGTGGGTCACCTCCGGGGCCAGGGATTGAACTTGTGCTTCCGTGGCTGCTATAGCTTCATTGTACAGTGCTTTAACCCCTTGTGCCACCAGGGAGGGCCCAAACTTCCCTCCTTTTTAAAGTGAGCTACTTTCTAGAGACAACTTTGAATACCTTGTATTGTTTGATGGAAGCAACCTCCTGCTGGCCAGAAGGAGCTCCTTTTCACAGACCAGGCAACAAGAGGGACTTGCAGGAGAAAGCTCCCTTGGTTCTGCAATGTCCACACTGAGGGCATCGTTCTTCCTAAACTTGGTTCTGTATTCACCATTGCACTTTGCAAACAGACTTGAAACTGTGCTCATCAGCCTGGCCTCAGTCAAGTTAAAGGTGCTATCTTTACTCTCTGCCACTCTTTCTTCTTATTTCTTTTTCTTTTCTAAAGATTTTTTTATTTATGCATACAAGACCTGGGGTGTTAAGTTGGAAAACATTAAAACTAAGAACTTACGTTCATGAAATGATTAAGAGAGTGAAAAGAAAAAAAAAACAGCATGGGAAAAGATATTTATCCTACATATAGCAAAAAAAAAAAAAATCTTTTGTCTGGAATATATATAAAGAACCTCAATGGATCATGGCTCAAAAATAAAAATGGTGGGGGGAAGCAAAACTTTTCAATAGGCATCTCTCAAAAGAGAATCTCAAATGACTTATTAACATATGGAAAGGTGATTGACCTCCCCAGCCATCAAGAAAATAGAAATTAATAGCACAATAAGGTCCAATATGCTTACCAGAATGGTTAAAATCCAAAAGGCAGTCATCTGATGTCAAGGATATGGAGTAATTGGCACTCTGATATGGACACTGGAAAGGTGAATCTGTACAAGATTTTGTACTACCTATTAAAGCTGAATTTACACATACTCTATGAATCAGCAATTTGACTCCTTGATAGATACCCAAAGGAAATGTGTATACATAACCAACAAAAAAACAAGCCAAAAAAATAACAGATGTGTCCATCCACAATAGAAGGAGAAACAGCCCTCTTAAACAAAATATTATGGAGTGATGAAAATGAGCAAACTGATGGTATTTGGACAATAGGGTGAATCTCATAAAATGCAACATTGAATGACAGAAAGCTGGCACAAAAGAGCATATAACTTTTGATTCAATCTGTACAAAGTTCAGAACCAGACAAAACTCTTTGTTGGAGATGAAAGGTAGTATAGTGGTTACCTTTGTTGGGAGTTAAAGGGCTTGAGGGACACCTTCAGGGGTGCTGGTTATCTTCAGTTTCACAATCTGGATTCTGATTACATTATTTTGTTTGCTGATTACATTATATTATTTACTGATTATATTGTTCACTGTGGATTTTTTTGTGTGTTGAGTACTTAAGATTTGTGCATCTTTCTGCATGTGAGTTATACTATAATGAAATAAAATCTAGGTCAAGTAGTGAAAAAATATTGAAAAGTCTAGGAAATTAGATCTTTCTGTATTAAGGAGCTCCACAGTTTATGACTCTATCATTGTCTATAGGATTTGGTCACCAGAATTACAAAAGTTAATTCCAATGTGCAGATTTCTTAAAAGTGGAAAATCCTCATTAAGCAGTATCATTTAATCACCTGTCCACACTCTTAAGCATGAATGCTGAAGTGAAATTATCGAGAGTAGACATAGGTTTTGTTTTGTCTGTCCAGAATTCTTCCTTGGGAGCTGCTCTTGCCCAGTGTTTCAAACATGTGGCTTTGATGAGGTTGTCAATAATAAGTCTACTATCCATCACCTGCATAGAGTTTGAGGTTTGAGCTTAGTTTGGCTAGTAACACTATTTTCTCAGGACTTTGAACTAAGCAACACAGGTGCAGCAGTGGTAAAGCTATGTTATCTGAAAGCAATACCATGAGAAGACAGTTCAGAAATTCCTGCAACTAAGATCCCTGAAGCTGCTTTGGTTCTGGCTGCCTGAGAACAAATGACCCAACAGATCATTTTATTCTCTGACCTCAATTATTTTATGCCTTGGTAATGAGAGTCTGATTCCATTGTTTTCAGCCAATAATTGCCATAATGTCAGATCTTCAACCTGAGAAGTTTAGAAACTCAGCTCTGTTAGTTCGACCCAGGAATTATTCCGTGACATAGAAGGGATTCACTTTGGCTAACTTTGTAGGAACTTAATGTATAAAGCTAGATCTGTACTTGTTATTCCATTCTGAGAGATTTAGTCTAAGGACAAAAGCAATCATTTTACAAAGGGAATTCATTTCATATTTAATTTGTTAAATAAACATTTCCTGTTAGGTACTATGGTGAGCAAAGAAAAATGAAATTGGGTATTTTGAAAAAGCTTTTCATAACTTTCAGATTGTGTCTTAATGTGCTGCTATTCTTCTAACTCTGCTTTTACAATGCTGCTTAATTGATTTTTCTACAATACCATTTTATTCTCCCTGGTCAATAACCTCCACCATCTACTTACTTCCAGGAGGCTTCCATTCTCTTACTGTTAACCTCCCTCCTCAGTCAAGGCTTCCATGGAGATTTGTATCTCATTCTGGGGCCTGGATTTGCTTCAGGTGCTTTTACCCACCTTCCAGAGCCTGCATGCCTCAGCTTCTCAAGGTCAGTTCAGTCTGGCTACCTCATAACTAGTTCTGCTCCTCTGATTTGTTTATCTTGACCCTAGTCATACCCCAGTTTGTTGTCTCTCGATCTTCTTCCACCCTACACTTTGTAATTCCTTGGCCCAATATTTCCTTCCCACTTAGCCTACGTCAGCCACCAGACCAGATGGGAATAGTGCCTGTTGTCTCCTTGATCCAGTGGAAAGTTAGGACAATGATAATGTCCTGAGGCTTAAAATTGGAATTCCAAACCCTCCAAACTGAGGTGTATTTTCTTTATATGAACGTGCGACTCTGACTGCACAATTATTTACTGTCTTGTTAATAGAAAATAAAGTATTCCCAACTCTTGCTTCCATGGTCTCACCTGCATCGTGATCTCTCACAAAATCGCTCCCTATTTCTCCTTTTCTTCTTTGAATCCTAGGATCACACACTCCACAGAAGATGCTACAGGACCCTCAGGCTTTCAGGGTTTCCCCACCCTCAGCTCCTGCTGCTGTGCTGGTTACTTAGTCATGCCTATCCCATTTCTACTACCAGTTTTCAAGCATCTCCAAGGTAGTGACTACATCTTAGACCTTTTCACATACTCTCAACTTAAAAATTTGTGCTGAGATGCTACTCTAGGAAGGGAACGTCAGAGCGCCTTTGGGGAAAACAAAGAAATGTTAAGACTTAGGTCCTGGCCTGCCAAGACAGCCCAGGTGAGGAGACCGTCATTGTAATCTGTGTGCCTTAGGCCTGCATGAAGCGCCTGTTTGTATCCGCCTGCTCTGGCTGCTACAGTAAAATACTGTGGACTGGGTGATCTAAGCAACAGAAATGTATGTTCTCACAGTACCAGAGTCTGGGAAGTCCAGTGTCAAGCTGGTGGCAGGTTTGCTTTCTTCTGGAGTCACTCCTCTTGGCTTGTAGCAGGCCTCCTTCGCTCCGTGCCCTCATGGGGTTTTTTTCTGCGCATGTGTTCCTCCTTGGTGTCTCTGTCCAGATTTCCTCCTCTTAAAAGACACTGGTCAGATTGGATTAGGGCCCAGTCCTAAGAGTGATTTTAACTTAGTCATCTCGTTGCAGGCCCTTTCTCCATATAGTCATATTCTATGGTTTTGGGGAATAAGATTTCAACATGAATTTTGGGATTACACAACTCAGTCTATAGCCCTATTGAATGATGATTGACGGTAATCATATAGAATAAGTACCACCTTCTAGAGGAGGCTAACCAGATGTGGTAATTGTCTGTGGGTTGTCAGTTAAATATATGCCTGGGTTTTGGGGACGCATTGTGTCAGGTATTACAGTACAAAATGTAAGACACAGCAAAAACCTTATTTTCTTAAGTAACGAATATAAGCATTTCACCTCTGTAACTGGGTTTCCATCTTTTAAAGTTACTGCTGAAGGAACCTCCCTGGTGATGCAGGGACTTGAGTCTGAGCACTATGAAACTATTGGCAATCACTGCAGCACAAGTTCAATCCCAGCCCAGGGAGCTGACCCACAGGGCGCAGTAGATGTCTCCTGTCTTGCCTGCTGCTCCCCTCAGCAGTATATTTCAGTCGATCTGCCTGTTTTGTCCCCCCCTTATGTCTCTGGTGAATCCTCTCAGCTACCCCTGTATCTCTGGCCTTTGCCCCAGTTCTTATATGCATAAATAAATAAATGAATAAAGTTAGAGCTGAAATTTCTGTGGCCTACAGGAAACTCAGGGGATTATAATCTTATCTTCTAGAGTTGTCATCAGTCTGAAACTTCTTTAAAAAAAAAAAAGATTTATTGATTCATGCATACAAGAGCTGGGGTGTAGTACAAAGTACGGGGGTGAGAAAATTCACCAGAGACAGAGTGGGGAGCAGAACAGGCAGACTGACAAATACACTGCTGAGGGGAGCAGTGGGTGAGACAGGAGAGGTCTGCTGAGCCATGTGGATCAGCTCCCTGGCTGGGGATTGAACTCGTGCTGCAGTGGCTACCCATAGCTTTATAATGCTGAGACTTAACACCTTGTGCCACCAGAGATGCCCCAACCTGAAACTTCTTGAAGCTCATAAGTTTTCAACCATTGGTCCTCCACATTATAACATTTTCTTGGGTGTCTTTTATGTGGTAAGTCTTGTTAAGAACTGATTGGTAGGCACATGGCCAGGGTAGGTGACAGATATTGGGGGTAATCACAGTATATGTCATATACTGGTGGTATATGACATATAGATGGCTAAGTATAGGCTTCACTTGGGTTTGGCTAGCTAAGGAGTTATATGAGTCATGGAAGACAGAGTTTTTAACAAAGTGGTCAGTATCTGCATTTTTTGAAATCTGACAAAGTTGCAGGAAAAATGAGTAAAGTTCTGGCCTACAGGATAGAGAATCATTAGTCCTAGCATTTGTGGAAAGATGTTGCACTGAAAGCCTGTGGTATTGCTTTGCACATTCTCTCTTCCACCCAGCAGAATAGCCTTTTAAAAACGCAGCACTGTGGGCCCTCCCTGGTGGTGCAACAGGTTAAAGCATAGCACTCTGAAGCTATCCACAGCCAGTGCAGCACGAGTTCAATCCCTGGCCAGGGAGCTGACTCACTTGGTGCAGCAGACCTCTCCTGACCTGCCTGCTACTCACCTCAGCAGTGTATTTCATTTGATCTGCCTGTCTGTTTCCTACTCTGTCTTTGGTGAATCCTCTCACCCCCTGCAATTCTGGCCTAGACCCAGCTCTTGTGTGCAAAAACAAATACATTTAAAAAAACATAGCACTGCTGGTCTCTGAGCCAACAGCCAATATAAGCAACAGCCATGGACAGCCCCAATTTTGGTGTGCACAGGTAAAGCAACACTAGTTGCTAGCCTGTTGGATTCTGTGTCCTATCAGGTGTTAAGTATTTTGAACATCAGCCCTGTGTATAGGTGTACTTTTTCTGTCTTTTTTGATAAAGTTTTTATCAAGGGCACCAGCTAGTCTGTTATTCAGTGTCCTCCTATAAAGAGTTACATGATAAATTTCACTTGGCATTCAGAACTCAGAATGATAAATAACTTTATGCTATAGTGTACAGTTCCAATTAACATCAGCACTGAAGTCACCAGAACTGTCAGTTTCTCTCTGTGGCACTGTCTACTGACAATTTGTCTTGGTTTCCTGGATGTCATCCAGTACATTGGCCAAAGAGGCCAAAACAGGCATTTGTGTTGTATTTCACCTCCTTCTTGTCTCTCTTTTCTTAGTCTTTAATTTGAACCTAAACTTTTCTACTGAGTAGCTTCATTATCATGCATTCCTCCAACAAGTAGTATGGAGTTCCTGTGGTGTGCCAGATGGTAGGCACAGTGGTGGGCAACACCAGACCTGGTCCTTGTCTTTGTGGCATTTAGACTCAAATAGATAGTTAATGGCAGGATAAGCCCAGAAGTCACATCCCCACTTATGGTTTCAATCTCATCCCCCTCCACTTCCCTTAAATCTTGCTTGGTCAATTATTTTTCTATTTTTAGCATATCTACTGCTGAAGTGAGCACTAATTATTTTCCTTTTTACAACTTCAATCTTATGTATTAAATGATCTTCCCCTTTGACCACTCACATGCTCAACATTATCAATATGATAATCTGTTTATTTTCATTTAAGTTCTTGAGGGCCATCTTCTCTCCCCATAAGAGATTTCACAAAGGAGATGCTCTCTCACATCTTGTCACTTATAATCCTGCTTCCATTTTTACTTTTTAGGTGGTGAGGTGATTTTATTGCTCTACGGAGGGTTCTCTTTTCCAAGCTACCAGCTTCCTTACAGCAGGGAAGCAAGACCCTTTAACTCTAAAACATTGTTCCTGAAAGCCTTTCCCCCAGCCTCATTCCAGCAACAGTGCACCCTGCAGGAAGCCACTAACTTACTACTTGGTCTTAGACAAGTTACTTAAGCTTTCTGGGCGTCAGTTGCCTTATCTGTAACATGAGTAAGTAGTATCAAGATCTCTTATTGCTTTAAGCATTTGTGGATGTAGGAAACTAGAAGCAGAAAGAGCCACAAGGGAAAGTGAGAGCAGGTCTCATGACCCTAAGGAGAATAGTAAAGTGAGAAAGTGGCAAACTTGCCTGTTGTTGGGGAGAGTTTGGCAAGGCAGGGTTGGAGGGCAATCATGAGGCTAGCAATGGAGAAGCACAGAAAGGCCAGATAAAACCCTTTCTTGGACGATTAGCTATAGACACTTATTATGTGTAGGCTCTGAGGTAATGGAAGCAAGATATAATGAATTTGAAGCAAACCCTTGACACACACCAGCTACAAGAATGAAAAAACATTTCTCCTCTAAAAATGAGATCTATAGCACAAGCACCAACGGGCTCCATAAAGCTCCAACCAGCACCAATTGGATCCAGCTGTATCCAACCTGCTCTAACTGACTCCAACCAGCTCCAACCAGATCCAGCCTGCACCAGCTGCCTCTCACCTGCTCTAAAATCCTCTAGTAGGCTCTGAGTAGCCTCTAAGTTGGCTCTAAGGTGCTCTAGACTGCTCTAAGATGCGCTCTAGACTGCTCTAAAGTCTGTTCTAGACTGCTCTAGTCTGTTCTGTTCTAGACTGCTCTA
>NW_004567121.1:28639710-28644565 GCF_000260355.1 Condylura cristata | reverse complement strand
TCTGTTCTAGACTGCTCTAAAGTCTGTTCTAGACTGCTCTAAAGTCTGTTCTAGACTGCTCTAGTCTGTTCTAGATTGCTAAACTCTTCTCTGGAAGGCTCAAACTAGATGAAACAGATTGAATGAGCTCTAACTGGCTCCAACCAGCTCCAACCTATTCTAGTCAGCTCTAATCAACCATTTTCAGCTTCACCAGGAGCCAAATGAATCTGACCTACTCCAAACTAAAACAGGCTCAATCTTGCTCAGACTATCGGTATCCAGCTCCAGTTGGCTCCAACTAACTTCCATTCCAGCTGACCCAATAGGACCCAAACTAGTTTCATCCAGCGTGGACCACTCCAGCCAGTTTGAACCAGCTCAAAGTAGATCCAGCCACCTACAACTGGCTCCAACTGATTCCAAGAGATTTCAACCAACTTGAGCTCCAGCAGGCTCTAACTGGCTATAATCAGGTCCAACTGGATCAATCTGGCTCAAACAGAGTGATCAGTTCCATAGGGATCAAATTGGCCCCAAGCAGATCCAGCCAGCTCCAGCTGATGTGAACCAGATCTGACTGATCCACCTGGCTCCAACAAGGTATCACCAGCTCCAACCAGCACCAACAGCCTCAATCTGGCTGGAATCAGACCCACCTGGGTCTGGTTCCAACTGGCTCACACCAACTCAAACAGGCTGAATGCAGTCCAAATGGGCTGGAACCAGCTCCAGCTGGATTGAAGAGGCTCTAAGAGAATCCAACCAGGTCCAACCTGCTCTTTCTTCTTGGTTCAAATAGGCTGGAAAAGGGTCCAGCTGTATCAGACAAGCTCCAAGCAGATACAACTGGGCCCAACTAGTTAGAATAAGTTCTAACTTGCTCAGTCTGTCTAGAAGTGGTTCCAACCAGCTAAAACCAGCTAATAAGCTTCACTTCAACTGGAACCAGCACCAACCTGATAGAACAGTTTCCGTTGGCTACAGCTGGCTCAATTCAGGTCAAAGCAGCTGGAAATAGTTGGTTTCTAGGACCCACAGATCCAACAGGCTTCATCCGGCTTCATATGACTTGAACCCTATCCAGCTAGCTGATTCCAGCTCAGACCTATTAGAACTTCCTAAACTGGCTTCAACCAGAACCAATCAGCTTAAACTGGGTACAAATGGATTAATACAACTCAAAAAGGCTGGAACCATTTCAGTCAACTTGAAAGAGCTAAAAACAGCTGTAACCAGATTCAACTGGGTGAAATTGGCTCCAACTAGATCCAATCTATTCCAACCTGAGCAAGATTGAGCCTGTTGGATGGATGAATCCAACTCAAAATGGCTGAACCAGTTTCAACTGGCTCAAAACAGCTCCAACTAGATAGAAGGGGGCATCAACCAGACCCAGCTGGACACAAATGGATGCAACTGGCTTGAGCTGGCTCCAACCAGTTCCAACTGGCTCAAAACAGTAACTGACTCCAACTATCTTAATCCAATTCATACCAGCCAAAAATGGCTTGGACGGACTCCAACCAGCTAAAACTGAGTGGAACTGGCTCTAACCAGATCCACTGGCCCCAACCAGTTTGGGTCAAATTGGATCTAGTAAGCTCCAATCAGCTTCAACTGGCTTGCCTGGCTGGACCAGTTCCAACTGCCAACCAGCTCCAGTTGGCTTTCACTCTCTCCAACTGACTCAGTCTAGATCAATGCACCTGGAATTGGCTCCAACAAGCTCTAACATCTCTCGTCATCTCTAGTTTACTTAGGTTGATCTGGCTGTAACCTGCTCTCACTAGCTCTTACTGTCATCAACCTGCTCCAACTGACTTCAAACCAGCTTCTACTGGCTCCACTCTGCTCTAACTCTTAACTGGCTCTAATTGGTCTTCACACTCTTCTTGACCAGCCCCGGCAGGGTTTGTGAGCTTCTGTGTCAGCCCCTGCATCATCCAGTTTTAGCAAGATTCCTGCAAAGCCAATTTAGCTAGAACTCTGAAATTGTTGCTCCGCTGCCTGTAGGCAGGCCAAGTCAGTATCACTGGTGCCGAGGGCAGACTTCACCTGGCTGCCCCAGTGAATGAATGCTTAGGGGCTCCAGCACTGGCCCCTGCACACAGAACCTGCAGGCAGCACCCAGGTCACCCCTGCTGTGGCAAGGCTCCCCCTGCCTCTGTTGTGGGCTCAGTCCTGGGCTCTGGCAGTAGTGATAGTGCTGGTCATCCACCCTACAGCAGGCCAGCAGTGGGGCTCCAGCAGCGAGTCCAGAACAGCCCAGGCTCACCTGACACTGGGTGGCTGCAGTGGTGGCAGTGACAGCAACAGCATTGGTGGCATCTGTTGTAGCAAATATTCTGCTTATGGGTACCACAAAGGCTGCCCTTGGAGTGGCAGCAGTGATCTTCTTACCCCACTCTAGTGTGGATTTGGCCCTGGGCTATACTGAAGCAGTCCCATAACACACATCAAATCCACTCTTGGGTATATACTCCCCAAAAGTCGAAAGTGGGGGTCTCAAAGAGATATTTGTATACCCATGCTCAGCATTTCTCACAATAGTCAGAATAAGGACACAACTCAGTGTCTAATAGATGAATGTGTAAGCAAATGTGATAAATACGTACAATGGGATACTATGGTTTCGCTTACATGAGGCACTTGGAATGGTCTAAAAAGTTTAACAGTGGTTGATAGGGACTAGCGGGGAGGGGAGAACAGGGAGTTGTGTAGTGGATACAGAGTTTTCTATGAGGAGAAGAGTTGGGGCTGGCAGGTGGTGACGGCTGCACGCCCTGTGACTGTATTCATCGCCTCTGAACTGGGTGCTTAAAAATGAACGATGGGAATTTTATTTGTATTTTAACATAACAAGAAAGGGGAAAAGTGGGTTTTAACTGTTTTATTTAGCAAGTGGCTGATTTGCAGAAGGAAAAAATTCAAAGGATCATACTTAAGGATTCTCTCTAGGAAAGAAGTTCTTTCTTTACCGTAACTGGTTGGTTATGGCAATGTAAGTAATGCCTTCAGTTCAACCATTATTCAGCAAAACCTCAACACTGCATGTCCTAAGGCTTTAAAAAAGTTAATTAAGACACTGGGTTTTAGAGTGGGAGGGAGGCTGGAAGAAGGAGATGCAGGTGTTATTCACAGTGAAGGTATGGAAATAAATAAGTCAATCTAAGTGAGAGGAGGGGAGGGGAGAAATAAAACCTTAAGGATACCATCATGTCATGACTTTGTAAAAAGTGAGCAGTTAAAGAAGTCGGTCCATTTAGGAAAAGTAGCTGGAGTCAGAGAGGTATGAGAAGAACAGAGAAGACCAACAGAGGGGATAAAAGTGGGTTTTAAGTTCATGAAAAGATGTCCGACATCACTAATTATAAAAGAAATCCAAATCAAACTAAAGTGCAATAGCACCTCACAGCTATTAGGATGGCTATTACAAAAAAAAAAGCAGAAACAAAAGTTTTGGCAAAGGGAATTTCACACAAGATGGAGCATGATGCAGAAGTGATGCAGAAGATGGGAGGAGGCATTTCAGAAAGGAGTTAGCAGAATGAGGGCTGTAGAAAGGCCACGTGATAGCCTTTGTCAGTCAGCAGTGACTGGTGTGTGCCCCAAAAGGAAACCATGATCTGGTCAAGTGTCTCTTTTATAGGCACTTTCACACAGACCGGTCCTCCCAGAAGGAACTAAGTTGGAATGCCAAGATACACCCTTCCTGGGTATTCCAGCTATTAGTGGGGGTGGGAATTCTGCAGATGGCTAGAGAGTCTGCTAAATCAGGTTGAGTGCAAGAACCAGTGAGGTGAGTGCCTCACCTCTTGATATGCAAGTGGAGTGTGGGCTAAAGGTTGTTTTTTGAACAGGACAGGGAGGGGACCAGGGTCTAGGCTATGGCAGTGAGGGATGGAGTATCTGCCTCTGGAAGAAGTTGCTCACCGAGTCAGAGAGGTCCCAGGGAGGTTGGTGTTCAAGGCCGTCAGATTTCAGTTAGGACAAGGGTTGTGAAGGGTGTAAGGTTTACAGAGGCAGCTTTAAAAACATTGAAAGAGAAATTGCAGACAAGGCTGGGAGATGCAGCAGCCACAGCAGCAGGATAGGTGACGATAGCTAGCTGGGAGTGCAGGGAAGGACAGATGGATGCTACAAAGCACTTGGGCAGCCAGTGACTCACTCATTCTCAGGACAGCCAGGGAAGAGAGATAACTATTATATGGCCAGCCTTTGCAAAGGGATGCTTTCCAGATAAGGCCAAGCCGGCTCAGAAAGCTTGTTCAGCAGCTGTTTGATTTCTCCAGCGACAAGGAAAATTCTTTTGGAAGTGGTGCTTCCATGGTAGGATAGAAAAAATGGTCAGGAGAAAGGTGTGGGCCCCTTTGGGTACATTTTGGGTAATTCATAGAATAGTCAGTTTGGGTAATTCATAGAACTGCGGGGCCAGACTATGTTAGTCAGTCATATGTGAAACGAAGAGGGCCGATGAGCTTCCTTTTCTCCTGTCTAATAGTCTGTGAAATCACCTAGGCAGCCACCTCCCAATTTCGCAGAATAAAAACCGAGGCCCGCGAGATGCGTCTCGCTCAAAGTGATCGAGCAAATGAGTGGAGGGACAGGTCCAGAACTGACTCCTCCCGGTCTATAGGGCCTCTGCCGCCCCCCAACCTTCTCCGGCAGGTGAGGCAGCCGGAGGCCTAGCTCAGAGCTCCCGGGGCGCCAGGCGGCTTCCCGGCGGCGGCGGCCGCGGCGGGAGCGGCAGAGGAACGCCTCGAGGGGAGGGGAGAGTTCGGGCCGCCTTTCCCACACTTCGTTAGGACGCGGGCCGGGGCGGGACCGCGGCAGTCTTCTCCCGGGCCTGCAGCCGGCAGGGGGCGCGGGGCGG
>NW_004567121.1:28633016-28638700 GCF_000260355.1 Condylura cristata | reverse complement strand
GCGCGGTGACCTTGGCGAGCCGGCCGGCCTCTCCGAGTCTCGCTTGCTCCGACTGCGAAATGGGGATGACCGCCGCGTGCCCACCCCCGGGCGCGTTCTAGACGGCGCTTCTGTTTCCCTGGCGCCGGCTCTGTGCCTTCCCCGCGACCCGCGATTTCCGAGGTAGAGATGGGATGGTTAAGTGCGGCCCCGGCCCGGGCTGGGGTTCGGTCCCCGCCGAAAGGACGTGGGAAGGGAAGCAAACATGTTGACCTGACGATTGGCGGTGGGTTAGGGAGCCCGATGGTCAGCGACAGAACTCGGGCCGCTTCTGGTCTCTTGGAAGAGAAAAGGAGAAACCGGACACCAGGGTCCCTCGTTCTTACTAACTCTGCGACGGGCTCGGCTTTTGTTCTTTCCCCCCCTTTTTAAAGCAGTCCCTCCCGTGGGCTAGACACTGCCTGGTCTGACGAGGTTACTGGGAGACAGGGGGTTGACAGTAAAGCCTGTGTGACAAGGACCGTCCCCGGTGCGGCGGCTGCAGAGTTTGGTGGGAAAGGAAAACTTTAAGCTTGGGGGATCTTGTAGCCTTGCATGGTTGGCTCTTTTCCTTCACTGGAGAGGCGTGAAAGAAGAGAGAGTTGTCCTTGTGTAGAAGGTGACATTTTTCCTTTGAGACGGTGCATTTTTAATGTCGAGTATGATGATGGTGAATGAAGGGTTCTTGAGTGAATTGCAGCCCCAGCACCCTCTGTTGATGCCAAGAATAATCTCTGTAGCGATGATTTGTGAGGGCTGAGGCTTACACTTCAGTGATTAAGAAATCCTCAAGTGTTGGTGTAAAACGCCGCTGCCTGCAGCTTGGATTGTACTGCTCTGTCGAGGAGATGGACTCCAAGGGTTAAATTTGCTTGAGGTTTGTCTCCTCTTCTGGAATTGGTTGGATGTTAGTTTCCAAAAAAAAAAAAAAAAAGTTGGCCAAAGGGGCCTCTCAGCTTGTTTCACAGAAGTTGTGATGTAGTAGGAAGGGGTCAAATTTCTTCATGTTGAGAATAATGTGAAAAGAAAGTATTTGCTTGGGTCTTTTTGGCTCTTGAACTAGAAATAGTTTTGGGTTAAAGGTAGCAGTGGGGTTTGATTGAGCTTAATAAATGGACATTCCTTGAACTATTTTTCATAAGCTAGATAAACTTGTGTTTCTATTTTATCTCTTCTACTTTGTGAAAAGGTTTAATTTAGTTTTGTGAACTAGTTCATGAAATGTTTCCCCTCCATTTTTAAGTTAGGTTTTCTACTTTGGAAACAGTGGCGCAAAAGGGGTCCCGAATAGGGAGTATGTGGTTTGGAAGGGAAAAGGAGGGTGCTGCTTAACAGAACAGGTGTGTGGTTTGAATTTTGTAGATATTTTGTGTTGCATATGTAACCAACAATGAAGTTTGACTTTTGAGGTGCAAAAAGAAAGTCCTTAAAATTTTCATAGTTAGTAATTAATCTCTTCCTCCTTTCTTTCTGAGAAAATCTGTAGGATTGTTTCTGTTAAATTGCTCTTTGTGTGGTTTAAACCAAGGGAGTATTTTAGATCTGCATTTTTGGGTAAGTGGTTTCATTGGAGAAAAAAAGAGCTCTTGATGGAACTAATGGTGATTGTTCTGTTTAAACTGGATTATATAGACAATGCATTTTCCTCCCTGGTTTGGCCAACATTTATTTTTCTTTCTCCCTCAATTTCAGGATTTCATTTCTAGAAATCTGGGCTGGAAACAGAAACAGCAGTTTGTATAATCCTAAGAACTTGCTTATGCCAGGAATCTTTAAGGGTAGCATGAAGTGGGTGTGATACAAAGATACTGCTACAACATTTAACTGTTGAGAGAGTCAAGGGTCAAACTTTAATTTTTGTTGTATTTCCTGTTTTCTATGTATGTTAATCTTTTGGTGGGCAGAGGATTGAGTTGCTGTGGTGCTGACTGGTATATTGTGGAAGCGTTGGCAAAATTTCATGCTTTTACTCTGTAGGGAAGAGTGGTAAACAGCCTAAATAATTTAAAGATGTTGTTCCCAGGATGGAATGTTCTCTTCATGTACTCTTGATCCTGCTAATCCAGTGGTCAGTCTTCTCTGGTACTAAATGTTGAATCAGTGGTGAGGGTGGTATAGAGGTGTGAGAGGTGGAGTCCCAGAGAGAGGATATTGTGTATTCCTTCAAAATCTGTTCTCTAGTGCACTGTAAGAAATAATTATTTTCCAAAACATGTTAGCCTATTCTTCCTTGTGATCATCAATTTCACATACCTTCTCTTTGACATTACCTCTTCCTTACTTTAGTCTGTGTTCTTTGCTGTATTCCCAAGGGCTTCATGTGTTTTGACTGACATGTTGCATCTTTTGGATTTCATTGGCTTTAAACCATACAGGTAATGTAGCTTTCATTTTAGGGCAAGAATGGGAGGGCAGTGAAAGCACACAGAACCATGCAGAATCCCCTAAGGCAGTGGTGGAGGAAAGATCCCCATGATACTCATTATTGTCTTGGCTGTGATTTTGCCTTCTACATATGATAATCACAGAAATTCTCAGAGGACAGTCAACTGCTTTCCTGGCAGAGATCCAAAACTTTATGGCGGGCTCCTTTCTAAACGTTACCTGCAGGTCTCAGGCACAGAGAGGAGGTGGGATTGGATGAATTACTTGTGTTTGACGGTACACTGTATCCTGAACTGTATGGGCTGCAAAACTGTTAAAGTTTCTCCTGTCTCTGTACAATTTTCTATCCATTTGAGTAGATTAGACTGTAGGGAAGATCTTTTTACTCCTTTTCTCCCAAGTTAACCAGTTGCTTAATCCTTGGTCATTGGTCACTGAGGCCTTATGGTCTCTGACCTTTTTTCTCACCGCTGGAGGTAAACTCTAGTCATTTCAGGTCTTCTCTCTTTTTTATATTTTAGTTAGACTTTGTGCCTTTTCTCAATATATGGGGTCAGAGGTCATAAGTGGCCTAGAGGCAAAAGGGTACCAGTCTTGGTTGCTTAGTTTAAGGAATGAGTGCAGGATTTAGATCTGGACAATTATTTTGTGGGCACACAGTATTTGGATTAATATAGAGTATAGAAATGATTGTTTCTTCCAGATATGTGGTTGAATACAAGAAACTATTATAAAACACTGATACCAACACAGAAGTCCAGTTCTGCAAGTGCAGAGAGAGTGGGCTGTTGTATCCATGCTTCCTCCCCCACACCCCCATCTGCAACACAGTGCTTTGAGGATCCTTGATGTGACAGGTTTTTAGAAAAACTTAGTGTAGTTATCATATTTTGAAGATAAATAGCTTATATCAAGTCAGAAACTATAGTTACTAGGGATTTGAAGGCTTGAAGTTAATCACTTTAGTCATCCTTATCTTATATATATTTGATATAATCTCTGTCCGTAGGTATGTTACAGTATGGATGGGGTGGGGAGTTTGGCTTTAATGAAGTCCTGGATCTGACTATTGGTAACAGACAGATTGGACTGATAACAGGTACAAGCACAGAGGTGAAATATATCTATTAATAGGACTGAATTCACATAACACTGGGTTGCCCCGTTCTTTCAGTTTTGCTCTTTGTGATTGTTGATTTGAGACAATTTTTAAGATTCTTAAAAGTGGAGCTTTGACTTCAAATGAATGGTGTCTTGATTCTGAGATACTTAGTGGATGTCACCTTGCACTAGTTAACCACAGTAAATCTCAGGTTTTTATATTTGAAATTGGAATCCTGTACTTACCTTTGTAATGTTATATTTAGATTAACTTATATTTAGAAAAACATGTCTGGCATAATGATTGAAAAATAGTAAGACCTTAACGTTTTCTCACATTTCTTTTACCTGAACATAGGGCTATTGATCACCAAATTTAATTTTCTGATTGTTCTCTTTGCAGTTTGTTGGATTTCCTCCTTTATATCTGGTTCTGTACTTTGGTCCTCTGGTCTTTTTGCACATGGAGTATTGAGAATCATATCAACTCTGTGGTCCTGAGTTTCTTTATCATTAAATGAGCGTATTTGTCAGATTTTATCTTTCTTCTCATGTTAAAATTTTATGATTGTTTATAGCTGTTTGCCTGAATGCAATGTCTTACTAATTCATTCTAGACATAAATGTTGAAAATTTTTTTCTAAAATGTTTTATTTTTTTCTTAAAAGATTTATTTATTAATTTATACAGAACTGTGGTACAGGCTACAGATGCGGGAGATGAAAGGATTCACCAGAGACAGAGTGGGGCACAGAACAGGGATATTTACTAGGTATACTGCTGAGGGGAACAGCGGGCTGGTCAGGAGAGGTGTGCCGCACCATGTGGGCCACCTCGTGGCTGGGGATTGAACTCATGATGCAGTGGCTGCGATAGCTTTGTAGTGCTGTGCTTAACCTGTTAAGCCACCAGGGAGGGCCCCTAAAATTTTTCCTATATTATTGTCTTTAGTGGAAATTCTGTAGACAAATTTACCTAATGTAAGTCATTTACATTGTTCTTATATTTCTCATTCCAGAAAAAATTTGCTGCAGATGGCATATGCAGAAATGTTCTATAAACTGTAAAGTGCTATTCAAGTGAAGAAAGTGTTAAAATCACTCATAGATATCTTGCTTCTTTGACTTCACACATTTCTTTTTGTTTAAATTATACTTCCTTTTAGTTTTCTTCAAAAACAGTTAAGTTGGTATGTTCTCTAGAAAGCTTAATTTTTATCATTTCCTTAGCATCATTTACTTAATTTATTCTATATAATTTTTTTTCCTTTCCCTTCTTTCCTCTTCCCACTTTACTCTCCCTCTCCTCTTTGGAAAGAAATTCTTTTTAGTATATACTGAATTGGTTTCTCAGAAAACCAATTCGAGGGCAGAATCAGCATTTAGAATAAAGGGACCTTAATAGTAATTTAGGACAACCTCCTTAACATTACAAATAAGAAGAATAACGCTAGGAAAATATATTGCTAATTTTCATGGTTCTTGTACTTTGTGGCATTACTCTGGGCAAGAACCTAGGTATTTGTCTACCAGGCTTCGTTATAGGAGTTATTTTTGCCCTTGAAAGTTGTTACAAGGAGATTTTAAAAATCTAAGGATTCTACTAAGCTTTTAACTGATGTGTAAGCTAGGAGGAAGGGAGTATTATTATTATTTTTAAAGATTATTTATGCATACAAGAACTGGGGTACAGGCCAGAGGTGTGGTGGATGAGAGGATTCACAGAGACAGAGCGGGAAACAAACAGGAGGATTGACTGAAGTACACTGCTGAGGGGAGCAGTGGGCGGGTCAGGAGAGGTCTGCCGGGCCATGTGAGTCACCTCCATGTGGGTCGCCTCCGGGGCGGGGTTCGAACTCATGCTGAAGTGGCTTTAGCTTCTTAGTGCTGTGCTTAAACCCGCTGCGCCATCAGGGAAGGCCCATGTGAAATATTTTAAGAAGGTATTAATCAGCAGTTAATTAAGGCTGTGCTCCTAAAAGTGACAGAGTGCCTGGAGAGAAATTCTACTTTTTGTGCATGGCACTTGTTCAACAAATATTTTATTTATTTATTTATTTATTTATTTATTTATTTTTAAGATTTAATTATTCATACAGAACTGGGGTACAGGCCAGAGATGCGGAGGGTGAGAGGATTCACCAGGGACAGAGTGGGGAGCAGAACAGGCAGATCAACAAA
>NW_004567121.1:28559623-28632916 GCF_000260355.1 Condylura cristata | reverse complement strand
GGGGAGCAGAACAGGCAGATCAACAAAGTACACTGCTGAGGGGAACGGCGGGCGGGTCAGCAGAGTTCTGCCGCGCCATGTGGTCACCTCCCTGGCAGGAGGGAATCGAACTCCTGGGGAAGTGGCTTGAGCTTCCTAGTGTAGTGCTTTAACCCTCTGCACCACCAGGAAGGGCCTCAACAAATATTTATTAAGTGCTATCTCTGAGATACAGTGTACTGGGGAACTGTGCTAATTTTTGTATTACATTTTATAAAGGAAAATACAAGGCTCAGGGATGTGAAGTGGCTGGTATAAGGTCGCACAGCTGCCACATTAGACATGACATTTGAGTCTAATCTTCTGACTTGGTCACATTGGTACTTTAAAATTGGCTTCTTTCCAATTATGTTTGCCACACTTGGCCACATTGTAGCTCTTTTCTTTGTTGTACTTTCTGTTCTACATAGCTTTTCTGCAACCTTGTTGCTTTCTGATGACTCAGGGGTCACATATAATAGTTATTTAATGAAAGAGTCCCTTTAAGATTTCCTTGCTGTTTTTGCTCTCACCTTTGTACTTTAGTAATGTTGATTCTTTGGTACTTCTATCTAAGGAAGCGTATTGCTGAGTGGTTGGTTTTGGATCTGAGCAATAAAATTCTGCCTCTCAGTTGGCATTAAAATAGTTAAACTTTGGAGATACACATACACATGAATGCACACGTAAATATATAATCATTCATTTTTAATAAATTGCTTGTGGTCATTTCACTATGTTTCCACTTGTATTTTGAGTTACTTATCGTATTCTGATAGCTTTACTATATTACATCTTAAACTTTTGGTTTGCCTATATATTTAAAATATTTACATGCTTTATTATCAAACATTGCCTTGATTATTCAACAGTGGAAGGTATTCTATTGTGAATGTATGCGTATTTATAAAGCTATCACACCATATTTAATCAGATAGTTGAAGGATGAAATGTCCTTGCTTTTTGAAAGCCACCTGCATATGTAATACTGGCTTTACTTCAGTGAGTTTGGAGGAAACTGGGAAAAAGTTATTTGTTCTGCAGTCTCAGTCATGCCTCCTTCTCCATTCCAGATGGTGCAGGAAGTCTGTAATTGAATTTCTAAGTAGCCACTCAATCTTTCATTCAAGACATAGTTATATGAGTATCTACTTTGTTGAAGGTACTGTGTAGCTAAAAGATAGGGAAATTAAAAATAAAATATAGGTCCTGTTCTTAAGGGGATTATGACTTACCAGCAGCGAAAAGACAAAAACACAAATACCTGTAATGCTAATTGTGATGAGTGCTTGAGAGAGTTGCTGGAATGGTGTTTGAGGATTCAGGAGAAGGAGGACTTTGTTTCATTTAAGATGGATCAGGGCACGTTTCATGGGGGAGTTGGTGGTAGGTAAGAACACTGAAGGCAGGGGAGGATTTCTGTTGAGTGAGGGTAAAGAGAGCAATATATTTGGAGAAAATGAAGCACAGAGATGAAAGGACAGAATTTAAAAATATAATGAAGGGGGAAAGTGCAAGGGGTAGTGTGGTACCAGCTTAAGTGGGAGAGGGGACCAGAAAGATATATTGGGTAGGAAGGTTTTTAGTGAATTTTTATTTATTTATTTATTTATGCACACAAGAGCTGGGGTCTAGGCCAGAGGAGTGGGGGTCGGGGTGAGGTGATGCACCAGAGGCAGAGTAGAGAGCAGAACAGGTGGATTGACTCAGATACACTGCTGAGGGAGCATCGGGTGAGACAGGAGAGGTCTGCTGCACCATGAGGGTCACAATCCCCTGGCTGGGGATTGAACTTATGCCACATTTGCTGTCATAGATTGATAGCACTGAGACTTTAATCCTGAACCATGGGGAGGCCCATAGTGAAGGAATTTAGTGATGGATTTTAATGGAGTGAGGTGGTGGGAACAGTAAAGTATATATATCTGGATAAAAAAATGAGGAATGTCAATTTTCCAAGTTTATGTGGATATTTTGGGGGGAGATTATATACCCTACATTTTATATTTTCATAGTTTCTGAAATGATTCCACATGTAAAGATTACCAAACTGGAAACTTATTTACTAATTAAAAAAAATTACTTATTTATGAACACAAGAACTGGGTAAAGCAAGAGGTGCAGGGGCTAAGAAGATTAACCAGAGACACAATGGGGAGCAGAACAGGCTGATCAAATAAAATACACTGCTGAGAGCAACAGGTGAGACAGGAGAAGTCTGCTGCTCCATGTGGGTCTGCTTCCTGGCCAGGGATTGAACTCAAGCTGCAGTGGCTTCGGAGAGCCTCACAGTGCTGGGCTTTCACCCAGTGCACCACCAGGGAGGGCCCCCCTTATTTCTAATTTCAGTGTATATTTGGGAACAGATTATAGGCCTCCCAACTATTTAAAAGTAGAATGTTCCTACTTGGTATCATTTGGTAGCTTCTTTTATGGGCTTGGAAATGCTGTTGCCATTCATTTATACGGAAATTTATTTTAGCATTTCCAGACCTAAAAAGAACCTATCAGGTCATACCAAATAGGAGCATTCGACACTCAGATTATGGGGTAAATTTATATGTGCTTTTAAAGTATAAAGTCTTTTTCACTGGTGTATCCTTTTTTTTTTTTTTATTTTTCAAGTGGTAGCCATTTCTTTTTAATTGTATCATTTTTATTATAGTAACATTGATTTACACTGTATATGATTTTGGGTATAGGTTCACACCTCTTCAGTTGTATCTTATTTTTTAAAGATTTATTTGATTTATTTATGCATACTAGAGCTAGGGGGTAGGCCAGAGGTGTGTGTGTGTAGGGTGGGTGGGGATGAGGTATGGGGTATGGGTGAAGGAGCAGAACAGGAACTGAAATACACTGCTGAGGGGAGCAATGGGCAGGACCGTAGAGGTCTGCTGCGCCTTATGGATCAGCTCTCTGGCTGGGGCTGGGCTGGGGCTGGGGATTAAACTGCCACAGTGGCTGCAGATGGCTTCATAGTGCTGAGACTTAACACTTGTGCCACCAGGGAGGTCCAACTTTAGTCATCTTTAGGTAAATGACTTAAGAATTGTCTTAACTTAAAGATGACTTACTCATTTATGTTTCACAAAACACGAAAGACCCAAATTTGCTGACATTTTCTATGACAGGTAGCTGTGTGCAACTTAGTAGATATTTTTGAAAAATAAACATACTTAATATGTCCCTTTGGATGAGGGTAAATTCTTAAGTGTCTCAAAAAAGTTATTGCCTTTCACATAAAATTCATTGTTACAAAGTATTGAAAATGGATAGTTGGAAATATTTCTATCATTATTGGAGTTAATTACTGACAGTGATGTATGTTGAGTTGAACATTTTCATATGTGTGCTTCATTTTGGGAGCACAGTAACCTAACCTGTATAAAAACCTGGTAAAAGGCATAATAGTAGTTTGCTGAAAATGTGAAAAGGCAGTACTGTCTGATGAGTTTGTAAGACCTGATTGTCATCAGGATATATGGAAATGCATTAGCTGAATTTTATTAAAAACCTTTGCATAAATGGCAAATGGGATTGAAAATGAGTATCATATTTTATTCAGTACAGCAAGTGATACACTGCCTTGAACTTACTCATCTTCATAAAGTATATATTTTTGGCAATGCTAGCCATTAAAACTGAATAAAATAATTATTAAAAAATGAATTTAGAATCAGACCTTCCTATCTTACGATATGTGAGAGCAAAATTAACAGTAGGAAACCATGTTCATTTGCATGAAAAATGTTGGTGTTAGTTGGGAGGCTATAAAGCAGTGTTATAAAAATGTGTTTACAGGTTTAAAACTTCTGTTTATCGTAAGTCTTCTTTAAAGTTTCCATTTCTGTGCATGTTTTACAAGCCATATAATTTTTTTTGTCTTGTGCAATGTATATAAATGGTAAATATTCCTATTCATACACCACACTCTTCATAAAATACTAAATTGTGCAATAGTTGGTGAAAAATGGTTATCACTGTTTCATAGTTAAGGATTTTTTAAAAAAGATTTATTTATTTATTCTTACAAGAACTGTTGTACAGGCAAGATGGGGGGGGCTGAGGGTGCAGAATAGAACAGGCAGATTGACTGAAATGTACTGCTGAGGGGAGCAGCAGGTGAGACAGAGATCTGCTGCACCACATGGGTCAGCTCCCTGGCGGGGAATCAAACTCATGCTCCAGTGGCTGCTGATAGCTTCATAGTGCTGAGACATAACCCCTTGTACCTCCAGGGGGCCCCTATAGGAATTCTTAACTAACAACCCTTCAAGTTCATAGTTTGTGTTTCTAGACAGACCTTCAGAGGTCTGTGAACATTGAAATTATATGTAAAATTTTGTGGATCTCTTGGGATCCTTGGGAGATAACCTATAGGCCCATGAGTTCCCCCAAAGGCGAAACACCTTTGTTGTTAAGGAATAGAATTTAATAACTTCATTCTTCCAGTCTTAGCTCTCTTGCCAAGTTTAATGGATATACCTGACGTCATTACTCAAACCCGCAGTATGACTGGATTTGCAGTCTGTTTTTCCATTTTGCAATAGATGTGCTTGCAATGCCTTTGGCCCTTACAGATGTTTGAGCTTTATCTGTTTGTTGCACAACTACCTGACCTTCATCATTTGGCTGCTTTTATATGTTTCCTGCCGTGTTTTCTCCGAACTTCAGTAAGAAATAGTACACCCTCTGTAAGTGTGGAGGCAGGAAAGCATAGATGTATAGAAGAGTCCAATATCAGTTCAAGTACAGGGAGGTTGCTGGGTGGGCTAGAATTCAGTTGCTGAGCTTTTAACTTCTTTCTAGTATCTGAGTCTCAGTTTTTCTAGTCCTTTGGGTCTAATTCGACATATGCTAAAAACACTTTACAAGTTTTATTAGCTTCTTCTGTTCCTCACTGTCACCTCTGTTTCATCCTGTTATATATTCCTTTCTCTCGAATGTTCTATGTATTCTGTAGATCTTGCAATTTTACCTATTCTTTAAGCTCAGATTCCACCTTGCTTATTCAGTGTTCAGATGATACAATTTGGAAGTAACCTCTTCTATGAACTCTTTAAATATCTGTTTTTCTCATACATTTGATAATTTATACTGCCTTGTACTATGTGAAATTTTTTTTAAAGATTTATTTATTTATGCTTACAGAACTGGGGTACAGACCAGAGGTGCAGTGGGTGAGAGGATTCACCAGAGACAGAGTAGGGAGCAGAACAGGCTGATCGACGAAATACACTGCTGAGGGGAGCAGCAGTGAGAGGTCTGCCGCGCCATGTGGGTGAGCTCCCTGGCTGGGGATTGAACTTGTGCTGCAGTGGCTTCAGAGAGCTTCATAATGCAGTGCTTTAACCCGTTACGCCATCAGGGAGAGCCCGAAATTTTTTGTTTTTATGTGTCCTGTCTCTCAGGCTGGGGTGTAAGAATGGCAATTTGTGATCAGATTTTTATATTTCTTATGCATATAGATATTAAAATATTTTGCAAGTCATATTGATTGATTCATAATGCTACTTATCAAAATACTTAGAAAAATAGACATTTTATGTGTATGGAATACTGAATAATATCTAAGGATTCAATTTACTGGTTTCAGGGTAATTGGGAGATTGCTCAGAGAGCATGTAGTCCTACAGCATATAAGGTGGGCACTGGGCCCTCCGTGGGGACACAGCACGTTAAAGCACAGCAGCCACCACAGCATGAATTCGGTTCCCGGCCAGGGAGCTGACCCACATGGTGCGGCAGGCCTCTCCTGACCCGCCCACTGCTCCTCTGAGCAGTGTATTTCAGTATATCTGCCTGTTCTGCTCCCCTGCTCTCTGGTGAATTCTCTCACCTTCCCCCACCCCCCCAACCTCTTGTCTGTACCCAGTTCTTGTAGGCATAAATAAATAAATCTTATTAAAAAAAAAAGTTGGCACATAAAGGCTGTTCAGAGTCTGGATTTGTTGTTCTCCAGTGTAGATCTCTACCTGCCAGGGATAAAATATGTGTTCCTTCCCCTCCTTAACCATGTAGGATACATACATTCCTAATGTCTTGAGGATTCTACACTTCATTTCAAATGTTTCAAAACATTATTCTCAATAAAAGATACACCTTTGTTGAATACTTGTTGTTTGAATGGTAATTATGAGGGAGCATGAAATTATTATATTTTAGGGTTCCTGCCTTTCAAGGAGACTTTAATTCCTTAAGGGGTTCTCTTTTACTTTAAATCATGTATTAATTTAAAAATAATGTAAAAGTTGTTATGGGAGTACATATCTAGTTGCTAACTGAGATTTGTGGAAACTCTTTTACCACTTTACTATTTTTAGCGTTCACTGCGATGTATATATTATCTATACTTTCTATTTTACACATGTCTTATCCCACTAACCACACTGTAAATAGAGGATAGAGGCCATTTCTTGTTCTAATCTAGTTGCATATTAGTAGCAAAGCACTTCTGGAGTACTTTATTGGAGTACAATTGCATAAGTTTATAACTGATGATGCTGAGGACATGGTTTGGACAATTTGATTTAAGTAGACTTCCTGGAGGTAGTGGGATCTGAATTAAGATTTATTCATTTATGCTCACAGAACTGGGGTTCTGTGAGCCAGAGGTGCAGGGACAGTGAGAGGATTCACCAGAGACAGAGTGGGGAATAGAACAGGCAGATTGAAGTATACTGCTGAGGGGAGCAGCGGGTGGGTCAGGAGAGGTCTGCCTCACCATGTAGGTCACCTCCGGGGCTGGGGATCGAACTCATGCTGCAGTGGCTGTGGCTCACATGCAGTGCTGCACTCTAACCTATTATGCCACCAAGGAGAGCCCTAAATAGGGTTTTTATAACTAAGTTTGTGGGGGGAAAAATGTGTAGTGCTGAATGGTAGTCCTTCAGATGGTAAAGAGGTTTTACTAATGTCTCTATCAGTAGATATTAGAACTTAGTTTAGGTCTTTTACTACCTAAACATCTGTAGAGTAGATATTTGAAATTGGTAGAAAGTAATTATTTAGCTTTAGTAAAACTGACCCAGATATTCTACATTTACTGCGCCCCCCATGTCAAGTCCTTCTCCCTCTTGGCCAAGGGCTGAGTGGATGTGTGACTGAGGCTTGCTCTGTCATGGTGCTCTGTTCCTCTGGACACAGTGATTGCTGCAGGACGATCATCTGAACAAAGCAGGTTCAGAGCTCTTCTTTGATATTGAAAAACAGATGTTGGATGAGACAGGCTCATTCCATTAGAGTTGCTAAGCTGAGTGAAGATAGAGGGTGCCTGGCCACATGAAAGGATCCCATCTGTCACAGGAAAAAATGAGGCCAGCTAGTGAAGCTGAGCTGACTGAGACAGATAGTCTCTCTCCCGCACTTTCTTTCTCTCTCTCTCTGCCCCTTCCCCTCCATCCCCCACCAACAACCCTCTCCACTCCCCCCCCAGCCCAACACACACACTCCCCCTTACAAGTGCACAACCACACACTTTCTTAGATGTATGTATGGGCATGGGGAGTGTTTGGTGCCTTTGCATCCACTTGAGCTTTAAATTAGGTCCACCCTGTATTTCCCAGTTAAGTGAGCTCATCACTTGCCTGACTTGTGCTAATTTGAATAGGGTGCCAGTCCTAGAGCTGCAAGATTCCTTAACTAATTCAGAGCTCTGTTGGCACCTTCTCCATCTGTGTGCTGCCTTCCCCTCTTTTAACCCTACCCCTCTTTCTCTTCCCTCCCTTCCTTTAGCCTCTTTCTCCCCCTTTCTTCTCTCCCTTCTCCCCTCCTTGTTACATCTCCCCGACTCTCCTAACAGTAGGGCCCACACTTGTTGAATTGTTAAAGGTTTCTTTACTTGATGCCACGGAATTGTTCTGTGTCAGAACATGAAAGAGCCATGTTATTTGTGCATGTATATACATACTTACATGTATATATTGATAGTACCCCCTTAACTGTGGTTTCCATTTCAAACTTTCAGTTATGGTTATTCTCAGCCTGAAAATATTACATACAATAAGATTGAGAGAGAGCACATACACCCACAATCACATAACTTACTGCAGTAGAATGTTCTTCTTTTCTTTCTGAATTATTGTGCTTAATTTATAAATTAAAACTATCATATGTATGTATTCCTATACATACATTCCTATATATAGAGAGTTCTAGAATATCTGAGATTTAAGGCATCGACTGGGGATCTTGTATTCCTCCACAATTAAGGGATACCACTGTTTTCTTTCACTTAATCATTTCTCTTTGGACATTTAGAGGTTCTGTTTTTTTTTTTTTTTTTTGGTTGTATGCTATCTTTTAGTGAACATCCTAGTTTGTACTTGGTTTTATACATGTATGAGAGCATACCTGTGGAATTAATGTGTACTTAAAACATTGATGTCTTTTCAAAATCTTATCCCAAAATGTTATCCTGGCCATTTGATTATATCTAATAACTTTTTATAAAGCTTCCCAGTTCATTTAAAAAATTTGGGGGTATATGTCTCAATTTGGACATGTCTCAGTTTATCAGCATCTATGAATGCTTACTTTTATGGCTAAGTGTTGGGAAGCTCTTGCTTTGAGAATTTTCCAGTCAGAGCCATGTCAGCTACATTGAATGGTATAGAACTTTGTATTCATTTGGCTACCTGTCCATTGGTATAGAGTCCGAAGCATATTAAGGAAAAACTTTTGGCTCTATAAGAAAATACTTTTTCGGCTTAACTCCATGAAGAGGTGGGTTGGCTGTATACTTAGACATAGTTATGATAAATTTTTGTAAGAGGGTATTAACCAGACAATTCTGTACTTGATTGACTGTAAAAGTATGTAGTTGGCCTATCATTTGCATTAGAGAATACTGTTGCAAATGTGAATCCTTTGACTTAGCTGCCTAATTTCACAAATCTAGTAGTCAGAAACAGATCTCCAAAATTGATAAATGCATCCATTTCATTGCATTAGAAACAATCATTTTCACTTGGACCAAACTAGAATATGAAACAGCTACATATATTGATTGTATTTTTTTTAGACTGGGTAGAATTACTTTTACAGAATTTTGGTTTGGTATAATACAGGCTACCTTTATTGAGGGGCATTAAAGCAAACCACTTTTTAAATTTAGTCTCCCTCATAAAATTCTTGTGAGGGCCTTGTGAGGGCATGCCCCTCTACCTCAGTGTCGTGTAGTTGTGATTTCTGTTATATGATAACTGTTAGCAGCGGATCTGGAGGATTAAGGCTGAACACAAAATGAGCTAATAATTGATGGTCAAATACTGTTTTTAGCTGAAGGCAAATGTTTTTGCTGAAAGGAAGACACTAGACTGTATGAGGGGTTATGTAATAGTTACCAAGATTGTGGACTCTACAGCCAGATTTCCTGGGCTTGAATTCTGACTCTGCTACTTCCTAGTTATGTGTTCCTTAACATTTGAGGCTTCAGTTTTCTTATCTATAAAATGGGGGTAGTCTAAAAGGGTTTTGTAGAACTTTGTGTTTTAGAGATACCAAAGGCTTAAAACCTGTCTGATCCAGAGCACATGCAATGAAAATGAGTTGGTGTTGGGCCACCCCCTCCCCACTGCCTCAGTGTTGTTTTGTGTTGTGTAAGATACACTTAAAGCTAATCATTTTTTTTAAAGATTTTGTTTTTTAGTTATTTATACATACAACAATTGGTTTGCAGGCCAGAAGTGTCAGGGGTGCGGGTTGAGAGGATTCACCACAGGCAGAGTGGGGAGCAGAACAGGTAGATCTACTGAAATACACTGCTGCAGCAGTGAAGTCTGCCATGCCATGTGGGTCAGCTGCAGTGACTGGTAATAGCTTCATAGTGCTGAAACTTAACCTCTGCACCACTAAGGAGGCCCTAAAGTTTACCATTTAATCATTAGCGTACAGTTCAAGCTGCCGTTGTTTTCATGATTATCATTACTATTAGGACCTATGTAGTAATTCTGTCCACTGCCCCCATACCTTTCTAGGTCTTAGTAACATGAAAAGTTGTGTTTCCTTTAATTTACTAGTTTATATACCACACAGTTGACTTGTGACCTGTGGTCTCCTATCTTAGTAAAGCGCCCACTCAATGTGCAGCTCTTCCCTGCAACTACACAGGCTCATGTGACTCAGCTTGTATGGTGAATTTACCTCTGACTTCTTCATTTCCTTCTTCATTCGCTCTTTGCAGTGATCTTAACAATTTTTTTTCTTAATTAATTCTGATGCACTCTTAGCAGGCTCAACTCCTTTTTGGAATAATGTGGAAATCAACAAATAATCTTAATTACAGTCATGTGACCATGTTGAACTTTTAGATTAATTTCATTCAGTTTACCTTAAGCTGGCAGACATGAAGTTCTTGGTGACAGGGAGACACTCTTATTTTGATTAGGGTATCTCAGCACCCTTGGAAAGTTTACTTCTGGGAAGGTTCCTGTTGACAGCTAATCCTGCTTATGGTGTGGGGATTTAAGCTTTAGTTACAAAAGCTTGCCTTCCTGACATTTTTTGTTTGCTTTTTCCCTTGACCTTTGCTCCAGCCATCTCTTGTAAATGGGAGGTGGGGGAGTCATTTAAGAATTTGTAAACCTGTAGTCTAAAAATACTGTTCAGAATTAGCTTTTGTCATAGGTATAGTATCAAAGTAATGGCTATATGTGTTATTACTGCCTTTCTTTAAAACCAGGATGTTAATTTATTGAGTTTCTAGGGGGAAAAAATGTTCCAAAGTCTAAAATGTTTCTGACTATGCTGGTTATGTTACTACTGTATTTGCTTCTCCAAGGAATATACATTAACCAATGCTGTTGCCTTTTGGGTGGGTGATGAGGGAGGAATATTACATTTTTTTTGTTTTGGAATCAGGATTGATTGAAATGTCTTCGAAGTTTTTTCTCTTCTCTCTCCTTCTCTGCCCTCCTCCCCAGTCTCATCATTTATCTGCTGTAGAATCTGAATGAGATGTGTTCTGTAGGCTGTCCTGTAGTCTGGATTTTCCTTTAGTGGAGCATGTTCGCTATTCTTTATATAGCCCGTAAGTTGGTATATGACATGAAGGTAACTTAAAGTTTCATTTGGATGGAGGCAAGACTACTTTAGAGATGGTATTATAAAACACAATTATTGTCTGTCTTTTGTGATGTTAACAGCTGTTTATATCATCATTGACTTTTTTTAATTCTTAAAATACTGATATGATCACCATGCTGAGAAAGGGGAAGCATTGCCTGGAATATTCTGTGTAGGGAGGACTTCTGGTGACCACATGAGAATGAAGTGCCACAGGGTGGTTCCCAAGAAAAGGGGAGGTTCCAGTTTCTTTGCCCCACCCAAAGGAGGGTGGAGCTGAGCAGGCAGGAGAAGAAGCTGGAGAGGAGACTAAAGAAGGAAGGAGTCAGGATGGAGATCCTAGACTGGTTGAAACAGATATGGGTGAGAGACCTGTGGGAAGGCTAACATTGGCAGCTGTTATCTTAATTTTGATTTTGCTCTTTTCCTCCCAGACTTGTCTGTTTCTATGGGTCCTTATTGGAAGGTGCTTTAGACATGTGGCAGGTTTTCAGGACTTGCTTTGGGACAATCTTGTTTGGCTGGCCTTTTACCCATGAGGAGATGGGTAACTTAAGGTGCTTAATTTGAAAACTGTATTTTTTGTCTTTTCTGTATTGCACACTCATTGTATTAAAGTTCCCTCCCCTTAAAGGTCTACATGTTTTGTCTTGATGCAGTGGATGGCAGAACTTCTTTAGAGCAGGCAGGTTGGAGGGATCTGGGGTGCCCCTCTCCCTGCCCTAAAACTGAAGTAATGTGTGGAATCAAAGATGACCTAGATTTCAGTCTTGGTTCCTCTGTTTAGGAACTGTTTGATTTTACATAACTAACAACAGTCAGGGTAGGAGCAACTGCCATTCATCCATTGCTTGGTTTATACTAGGTTCTGTGCTAAATGCTTTATACATGTTGCATGTTCCAGCCCTCCCAACCAACTACTCCTTATCATCTTAATTTGCAATTCACTTTGTTAAAAAGTAGAGAAGCAGGGATTCAAACCATGCTTGGCTCCAGTTGGGTGCTCTTAATTGCTTTCTTCTTACATATCTGTAAAAAGGGGATACAAGTACTAGCCACATTATCTATCTTAGGGCTAATGAGACCTTGTGGGTGAAAGCGCCTTGTAATATATAGATGTTATAATGAGTAGTGTGCTGGGGAGGTGATTGGCAGAGACCTTTGCCTTTGGCAAAGTGATAGTGAAAAATTTGGTTGGAAAGAACCCTCTGGTCATTTTGTAGCTTGTTTCCATTACTGCTGCTGTTGATGTGGGAGAATTTCCTTCTCATTTAAATTGACAATGACAGAGATTTCAGATGTGTAAATGTCACATATCAGAGGTTGCTTAAGAATCTCTGGGAGAATAGTGATGTCTTCATTTTATTCCATGAGCCATTTGTGTGGGTTTAAGTACAGATGACGCTAACTGAGAGCAAGAGTGTAGTCACAGTTCTTCTGAAAGGTAGAAGTATTAACTGGATTTGTAATATTATATGTCTTCAGCTGGATCATAGCTACATCATATATGTTAAAGTTGTTTTTAATATCTTTTTATATGTCTGAGGTATTTTATAATGAATAAATGCATTTCTGTAATGACCACTTATAGTTGCATGTAATAACAAAGAAGTAAGTGTGAGGTTAGTATCTATAAGCCCAACCTTCAGCAATTTGTTATTAATCATGATACATTTGTAATGAGTCCATGGAGAACTGTGTCGAGATCTGCAGTCTTTAGTTTGGTGGCAAAGGGTGTTGTGACTGATGGCTACATGGGGCTTTGTTTCTTCTAAATCTTGGTAACCAATCAGAAAGTCCCAGGACTTGACCTCAACACATTTTTTTGGTACTTGGTTTCTTGAAGTTCTTGTGAATTATATTGCTATTCTGTATTTATAGTCATATTACATTACATTCACAGCATCTATGAATTATCTAGGTGAAATTTTTTTTTTTTTTAAGATTTATTTATTTATACTGGGGTATAAGCCAGAGGCACAGGGGCGGTGAGAGGCTTCACCAGAGACAGAGTGGGGAGCAGAACAGGCAGATCGACGAAGTACATTGCTGAGAGGAGCAGCGGGTGGGTAGGAGAGGTCAGCTGCACCATGTGGGTTACTTCCCAGGCGGGGATCAAACTCATGCTGCAGTGGCTTTAGCTTCTTAGTGCTGTGCTTTAACCTGCTGTGCCACCAGGGAGGACCCTTGCTTCAGATTTTTTTTTTAAACATTGTGAAAATGAACTTTCTCTGTGCCTCTTCTCTTTCTCGCCCCCTCCATTTCCCAGAGGTAAACACTATTCTGAATATATTTGTTTCCATAAATAATGTAGTAGTTTTGAATGCTTTTTATCACCATATTTTCCCTGAAATTTCTATCACTTGGCTACACCATAATTTATTTACCCATTCTCTTTTGGATGGCTTTCAGTTTTTTATTGGATAATGCTACAGAGAACATTCCTGAATATGCTTCTTGTGAACATGTGTGAATTCCAATAGAAAACGTCAAGAGACAATGAGATAGAAAGTATTGGAATCTCTGATTGAAGAGCCTCTCCAACTTTGAAGAGTAACTTGAATTTTAATAGAGTGTGAGAGTTTTGCCTTTCAGCATTATCTATGAATAGGTTTTGCTTCTTTTTAATTGAGGGGAACAAAGACAAAAATCATCCGTGTAAATACAAATGACATTGTGTCACTGTTGTTCACTGAGCCAAACCAAAAAAGCCTTATAGAATGTTAGTAATAATTACATTAGAGAGAAATCAACAAAAACTCCAACTTGGTCTAATTCCTAATTCTCAGTCTGATGCCTTACCCTTTTCTCTCCTCCCACCTGTTAATCTTTTTGCCTTTCTGTTACTCCCTGTGTTTTACCCATTGCTGTGAAACTGGCTCTCTAATCTTTTGCCCAGTGTACACTTTTCTCTTTCTATCCAACTTTTTTTTTTAAAAGAAAAGATTTATTTATGAATACAGAACTGGGGTACAGGCCAGAGGTGCAGGGTCGGTGAGAGACAGAGTGGGGAAAAGAACAGGCAGGTTGACGAAGTACACTGCTGAGGGGAGCAGCAGGTGAGACAGGAGAGGCCTGCCGCACCATGGGGGTCACCTCTGGGGCCAAGGATCGAACCAGCACTAAAGTGGCTGCCACTAGTTTGTGGTGCTGTGCCTTAACCCGCTGTGCCACCAGGGAGGGCCCCTCTATCCAACTTGTATACATACATATGTAATATTTATAATATCTCTTTCTGTGTGTGTACGAAAACATGCACACATGCATATATATATATATGTACACATATATACATATATATATATACATATATATAAGCAGTTTTTCTATATACCCCCCACAACCACAAATACACACTATTTTGTTTACACTACACAGTGCTTTACTATTGGTTGCATTTGAATTTTCTGTGGATACTATGTGTTCTCTTCAGTAGGTGGAGGTCTACTTCTTGTTGGCTTAAACTTACCCTGTTTATATACTTCTGTTTCTTTTGCTTTTGTAGGAATTTGAATTTGCATCTATATTGCGTGTTTTCCTTTTTCTTCCAGGTTCCCTCCCTCTTCCAGACCCTGTGGCCCAGTCTTGTTGCTGCTCTCTGCACACTCCCTGCCTTCGAGGTGTGTGCCACCTTCTTATGAGTGTGTGTTTCTTCGGTTCTTGGCACTGCAGTTTCACTTTCTCACAACCAGATCACTCTTGGATTTCACTCAGATCTGAGGTCTCTCACAGGGTTTATTTTTGTGAGGACCTCCTCTCCCCCCAAGAGTATAATTGTCACTCTGAGACTTCCTTCTATGGAAACTGGAAGGTCAACTTATCCAAAGGAATGCTTTTGACATACATCTGTTTGTCAGCCTCAGATAATTAGAACTAGAGCATCTGGAAAAGACTTGTTCTTTGGAACAAACTATTACAACATAATAAGCCACCAGAACACACACTTGAAGTGGTTATCTTTGAATTTGTTGTTCCTAGCTTTTTCATTTTAAAATAATTTTATCTTATAATATGATATAGTATTGTAATTTTATAATGTAGCTATTTAAGGTGCAGGATAGTAGACAAGGTATGGCTGGCTGGGTGTTTAATGATGATAAATTTGTCAGGATTACAAGGAAGAGAGTTATTTAAAAGTTTTGGTAGTGAATTGATTACATATAACAGTATCAAAATTTTGGAATGTGACTCATGAGTTCCTCATGTTCTTTTCATTTTTACATAGTTTCTTTTGGTAGTTGTTTATATGCTAAAGCACATTATATGTAGTCTTCTGATGCATGAATTGTTCTTGAATTGTTACTTTATATTGCAACTCATTATAACCATGTATTGAATGAACATAAACGCAGAAATTCCAAACAAAATGTCAGTCAATTAAATCCAATAGTATCTAAACCAGATAGTACCTTATAATTGAGGGGGGTTTTCCTGAGAATGCAAAGGTGAATTCACATTTCAAAGTTAGGCTGTGTATGTCATTTTAAGGGACTTAAATAAAGGGGAAAAAAATCATTTCATTGTTTTGCTTAAGTGTTTTCATATTGTTTGGATGAATACCTAGAAGTGGTATTACTAGATCATACGATGTTTTTATTTTTGGTTTATTTTTTTAAGATTTTATTTATTTATTTATGATTACATGAGCTGGGATATAGGCCAGAAGTGCAGAGAGTGAGAAGATTCACTGAAGACAGAGTGACTAGGGAGATCTACTGAGATACACTGCTGAGGGGAGCTGGGGGAGAGATAGAAGAAGTCTACTGCTCCCTGTGGGTCACCTCCCAGCCAGCGATTGAACTCCTGTTGCAGTGGCTGTGATAGCTTCATAGTGTTGGCACCACTGGGGAGGCCCCTAAACTATTTCTTGTTATTTAATTTATCCCTGAGGGGTATAGTCATTCATTCATTCATTCATTTATAAAGATTGATTTATTTATGCATACAAGAAGCAAATTTAAAAGTCTATAGAAGCGTTTAGTATCAGGCTTTGTATGCTGACCTCATAAAGAGAAAGAAAATATGAACCTTGTCCTTCAGGAACTTTCAGACTATATTGGTGGTGGATATGTCAACAGTTATTATAATGGTATCTGATAAAGGTACATATAAGTTGCATTTTGAAGGTACAAAGAAAGTACAGCAGACACAGTGCTCAACTCAAGAGAGTCAGAGATTTGGTCCTGAATAAGAGAATGCAGTAATCAGATGCACATTGAAGAAGGGTTTTATTAAAAACCCAAATATTAAAAGAGATTTGAAGAAGGCTAAAGATTGTCAATGAAACAAGTGAAGTTAAAAATTCAGTCATTAGCAGTGTAATGATGTTGTTTAGTTAATTTTTAATTTTTTAAAAAGATTTATTTACTTATGCATAAAAGTACTGGAGTGTTGGGCAGAGGTGCAGTGGGTGAGAGGATTCACCAGAGACAAATTGGGGAACAGAACAGGCACATTGACAGAAATACATTGCTGAGGGGAACAGCGGGTGAGACAGGAGAGATCTGCTGTGCTATGTGGGTCAGCTCCCTGGTGGGGAATCCAAGTTGTGCTTCAGACTTAACCCCTTGTGCCACCAGGGAGGCCCTGATGTTGTTTAGTTATATGCAGTCTAACATACCATTTTTGTTAGAGAAGATTCTTGCTTTCAAAGATCTGAAAGAAGGTAGCAATTGTATTTATCTTAAAATATATAATGCAGTCTTAGAAGAGTGTAAGAAAGAGTATTAGAATTCCTTTAAGCTATAAATAGAGGATATTATAAGTTAATTGCTGTAGAAATGAACACCTTTTGTGTTTATCATATTCCAGCAATAGCGCCAAGCACTCTACGCATTTTAGTCCAGAATAATACATTTCATCTTCAGTTATTTGTATGGCCAAGACAGGGTTTTTTTTGCATTTGGTTTATACATGCATTTCAAAAGAGGTTTTTTTTGCATTTGGTTTATACATGCATTTCAAAAGACATTGATTGTGTCCTTTTATTTTCCCCTCAATATCCTTCCATTTGCTTTTATTGTACCTGACTTTGTCCTTTTATAAAAAATCACTTTGGCCCTCCCTGGTGGCACAGCAGGTTAAAGCACAGCACTAAGAAGCTAAAGCCACTTCCGCATGAGTTCGATCCCCGCCTGCCCCAGAGGTGACCACATGGTGCGGCAGACCTCTCCTGACCTGCCCGCTGCTCCCCTCAGCAGTGTACATCGTCGATCTGTCTGTTCTGCTCCCCACTCTGTCTCTGGTGACGCCTCTCGCCGCCCCTGAGCCTCTGGCCTGTACCCCAGTTCTGTATGCACAAATAAATAAATCTTAAAAAAAAAACATCATTTAGACCTGTTTCTCAAAACTGTTGAATTGTTTCTCTCACTCTGCCATTTGTTGATATTTGATGGGTTCTAGAGAACAGGTGTCACATAAACCTAAAAAAGTATACAGACTAATTTTCTGAGTCTGAATTTTCCTAGCTTCCTGTTTCTCAATATTTCATTTCTCTGTTGAAAGTTTTTCTTTAAATTGCAGTTTAATCATCTGTAAAAGTACAAATGGAAACCATGTCCGTCAGTTTTATTTATTGTCTTAAACTCAGTCACCTTCACAAACCGTGAATTCAGTTCTTAGAAACTGGAGGTTTTTAAAGGAGTTGAGAGGGCTCAAAACTAGAGGAAGAAAACTTACCAAACAGAATCCACTTATGGAAGCTGATATCACACTTTGTGATAGACTACACAAAAGTGTCTTCACCCACATTGTCTGCTTTGTGTTGCTTGAAGTTCTGTTTATTAAGCATTAATTTGAACCCACAAATCCAAGTTAATGCTTGATAGATGACTCTGGTTAGAATAAGAAGTTATAATCATTTTTAGAAGCTATTCTAGGAAGATTTTTTCTTACCCCTACCAGATAGTTTTTGATTTGCAGTGCAGGAGTTGTCATTAGAAAGGAGAACCGTAATTTTGGAAGATTAGAGAATTACAGTAAATTGGGGCTGGCAGTGGAGGGTATTGTGTATGGAGGGACTTAAGGTTACTGAAATTAGAAAAAGTCACAAGTGCTGTGCAAGAGGGTAGAATTTGCAAAAGAAAAAAATGTGTTATTTAAAAAATCACTAGAAGGCCCTCCCTGGTGACACAACAGTTAAAGCACAGCCATGAAGCTCTTGGCAGCCACTGCAGCACCTATTCCATCGCCAGCCTGGGAGCTGACCACAGGGTACAGCAGACCTCTCCTGACCACCTGCTGCTCCACTCAGCACTGTATTTCAGTCAGTCCACCTGTTATGCTTCCCACACTGTCTTTTCTCGCCCCCTGAACCTCTTGCCTGTATCCCAGTTATGTATGGATACAAAATAAATCTTTTTAAAAAATCACTAGAGATAGTACTTTATGGAGTGACCATTTAATGGGGGGGGACTTTTTTTTTTCTTCAGGTTTGTCTTGTTCTGATGACCTCCTGATATCTTGCTTAGTGAGCTTGTCTCATCAGTGTACTCTCCTTTTTGGGATTTGAGATGAAGGTTAGATTGAATACAGGAAAGGTAAAGCAAATGTATTTCATATAATTAATACAGTACAGCTTTGTAAAAGAAGTTTTTTTTGGACTAGTCTGCCCATTGGACCATAATTTGTTATATTTCTTTTGTGGGAATATATTTATGAAATGTTAAATGGCAAATGTATCTTTAAAATCAAGCATACAGTTTGTTTTAGAGAACAAGGACTAGGACTAGGAAAATATAATAGAAGATTGTAAGGGACCTTTGGATATTTAGTGCTCTCTCTACTTGATGTTAGTAATGTTAGAATTATGATTTTCACTTCTTGTCTTATCTACTTATTATTGGCCCTAATTATAATTTCTGGAGTCATATAGAACAAACTTCTGTCCATTTTGCTTTACCAAGTGTTCATATATTTGCTGACACCTGATTTCTCTCCATGTGTCCCTTCTTTTCCAGACTAATTTTCCTAGAATTGTTTCTTATAGACCATGTTTCTAGACTCTTCCATTTTAATTTCTTTAAATCTTGATAGTTTAGATGTGATTCTGATCAGTTCAGATTAGCCTGGGTCTGTTTTATCAGTGTGATTAAGACAGTACAGTTTGTAATTAGTGTTGTTTTATTACTGCATCCCACATTTTGTGTCCATTAATTGCTTTGATTATGTTAAGCCTATACATAAATTTGTCTGTCTGTCTGTCTGCCTAGCTTCATAGTTGCTGTGAAACCAGATCTTTTTTTTTTTTTAACGTATGAGTAGAAGAGAGAATGTTGTAGCTATGTTGACGTTAGGGGCAAAAAGCTTTGGCTTTTGCCATTTATTAGTAAAGCATCCTTGAATTGTTGACTTAAAAAAAAAATAAAGTGTGGATGGTAATGCTTCCTACTAAGAATGTTATGAGGGTTGCATGAAATAATTGAGGGAAAGGACTTTAATGTGTTTTACTTTAATTTTTAACAACATTTTAAATATTTAATGCCAAATAATATATAAAAATAAGCATAACATGTAAAATATGTATAAAATAATGTGTAGCAAGCACCATGTACTTATTACCTTTGTCTAACTTGGCTTTGACCCAGTGTTCTACACTTTAGATCATTTCACCTCTTAAATTTTCCCTTATTGCATTGTCTAGCATGCTCATCAGATAAGATGAACATGTTTTTGGATTATTTGAACAAATTGAAAACAATGTTTAACAGGGCAGCCTGATGACACTGAAGCAGGTCACTGCCACTCTGTACATGGGTGGAAACTGAGTCATTATTCAGCACTTTCTGGGGCAGAGGTCATATATATATATATATATGTATGTAGTTGTAGCTTTATCCTCCCCCTTTGGAAGTACTGTGAGCCACTGACTTTCTACCTCCTTTTTCCTATCCATGCATATCTGAGAGCTCAGCATCATATATGTGTGTGCATTTGTGTGTGTATACTGTTTAGTATGTTCCGGACTTAAACACCTAATTTTTTTGGATGGTTACACTGTGTGATGTTTGCTAATTAAAAAAAAAATCAGTGATATTAACATAATGACATAAAAATTATAATTTTGGCTAGTGGTAAAACATGCATATTTATCAGTTTTAGCATATTGCAGATTTTAAAAAATTGATTTAAAAAATTTATGTATTTTTAGTTTTCAGGACAGCCCACCACGAACTAATAAATTCCCTACCATTTCACAGAAACAGTATTTTATTAGTTTCTGACCAAAAATCACATAGTATATCAGTTGCAAACAAAGATTTGTGATTTAGTGGGGTTTTTTGTTTGTTTTTTTTAAAGATTTATTTACTTACACATACAGAACTGGAGTATAGGCCAGAGGTGCAGGGGCAGTGAGAGGATTCACCAGAGACAGAGTGGGGAGCAGAACCGGCAGATTGAAGAAGCACACTGCTGAGGGGAGCAGCAGGCATGTCAGGAGAGGTCTCCCGCACCATGTGGGTCACCTCTGGGCAGGGATCGAACTTATGCTGAAGTGGCTGCAATTAGCTTCATAATGCTGCTTTTTAACCCAATGCACCACCAGGGAGGGCCCAAAGATGTCCAATTTTAAAATTAACAATAATAGAGTTTCCTGGTGCCACATTTTAAAAGGATCCTTTTAAACAGAAGGATATCTGGACAGATATTGGGCAAAAAAATTTTTGATTTAAACAAAAAATGATACTTGTTTACTATTAAGAGAAGGATCATTGTTTTAAAAATTACTTTCACCTTACTATTTATTTAATTTATGACATTTTAATGAGTAACTTTTGACTAATAGTACGGAATTTTTAGCTAGTCAAGGACTATTTATTTTGGGAAATACAGGCACATCAGTTTCTTATACTTAACCTTCACTCTAATATGGCCTTGGGTCTGTTAGCCCCTAGTCTGGGGTACCATAGGGTCCTACACTTGCATGCATTAAAGGGATTCTGCCACCCATCCACCATATAAAGACAAATCATACTGTAAATGTGTGAGATCTTTTTTTTTTTTTTAAAGATTTATTTATTCATACAGAACTGGGGTACAGGCCAGAGATGCGGAGGGTGAGAGGATTCACCAGGGACAGAGTGGGGAGCAGAACAGGCAGATCGATGAAGTACACTGCTAAGGGGAGCAGCGGGTGGGTCAGGAGAGGTCTGCCCCGCCATGTGATCACCTCTGGGGCAGGCGGGGATCGAACTCATGCGGAAGTGGCTTTAGCTTCTTAGTGCAGTGCTTTAACCCACTGCGCCACCAGGGAGGGCCGTGTAAGATCTTTAATAGAACAATTGTGCTTAGGGAAGGAAAAAAAACGGAGACAGTCCTCAACAAAGCACCCAAAACTACCCATTTCCTCATGGATAAATGCCTGCCGAACTGTTCACCCCAAGCAGGGCCACTGAGGCCCAAAATGTTGCCATAAGCCTACTTTCTGGTCAGGAACCATAGGAAAGGGGCAAAAAGGGGCCAGACAATCCGAGGACAAAAGGAGCAAATTTGAAGCACAAATCAAGATAGAGGTTGCCACTGTCAGCCTGTCCAGGTGTCTCTCATCCACAAGTCACTCCTCCTTCATGCCTTTCCTTCTATGTCCCCCAGGTCCTGGTACAAGCCCAAAGCCAAAAAGCAAGCAGGCTTTTCTTTTCCATGTTTATTTCTCTCTAAGTGCCTCTTGTTCCCACCTGCATTCCTTGTCATATTGTTACAGGGCGACTCCGATATGAAACGGGTTGCCTGATTGTGGTTCCTCACCTGTGCGCTCCAAGTGATCTATGATAATGGTCAGCTGTAGGCACACACAAAAAGGTGAATTAAAGGTTCATTTACAAAATTAGGGGAAACAAAATGCATATTTCAGGGAGAAAGAGAGGAGGATCAATGGGTGATGCTCCTACCAGTTCCACCAACCTGGAGTCCCAGGGGCTTGCTGAGAGCCAAGAGGAGCAGAATTTGCAGTGGGCTCCTCAGCCCACACGTCTGTTGTAATACCCAACCCACTGCGTGACTCCCCCCCAGGCCACAACAGCCTTCCCTGTAGTGATGATGGGTTTTGTAGTTTCCCTTCTCTTTTTGGTCTGGAGCTGGGGTGGAGTCCACAAAACCTGTGGAGTTACTTCAGGGCATTCTTTCCTCCTAACAATGTGGCTTCAGTTGGCTTCTTAGCGCCACTAGGTAGGACAGGAACAAGGACCCTCCACTTTTAATGGAGACACCTCTGTGACAGGTATGTGTTCCAGATTTTTGACTTATGTCCATTTTGTGTAGCCAGTGGCCTGGCTTATGGTTTTCCTACTGAGACCCTTTATTCTCAATCTAGCTTTTGTTTTCATATAGCCTCTTTCCTTTCGCTCATCACTTACATGTAAATCAAACATAATCAACATACCACTGCATTCCAGTCACTGTTTCAAGTAAACTTAAGTTTGCATTTTCCTTTTATTTTGGTCAGCACTTCCTTTCAGATGGTAGAGCGTGTCCCTTAGTTTTTACTGAGATTGGACCGCCTTCCGCGTGTTTAGCCTTGGATGTACAGCATTTCTGCAAAACTCTTTAGTGCTGGTAGGGAAAGGATGGACTGAGAAAAGTTTTGAGGTGGAATGAAAGTGTATTTGTGAATATTTGAAATTGAAAGTATTTTAAATGCTTTCTATAAAAAAGTATTTTTATTGTTTTTAATTTATTTATATTTATTATTACATCATTGTTAAATTTTGTACAATGTTTGCTTTCTTTTCTCAGGTGTAGTCCTCACAGGATTTCCACACCGAATCACCTACCTCACCCACGCACCGTCACCACAGTCCCTTGTGCTCTCTTGCCCTTGCTTTGGTCCTCCCCCTCCTTTGCAGCATGTCTCTGATTTATAGTTGTCTGTTTATTTTTGTTTTGTTTTTTATTGTTATTTTTTCCCTGACCCCTTATTTGGTTCCCCTATATTCTTTCTGTAAGTGAAACCATTCAGTATCTTTTCTGTTTACTTCTGACTTATTTCACTGAACATAATCCCTTCCAGCTCCATCCATGTTGCCAATGGCATTAGTTTATTTTCTTTGATTGCTGAATAGTATCCCATTTTGTGTATATACCACATCTTCTTGTTAATGTCATCTTTTAGTTCAGGGTCCTTGGGTTCACTCTGGGAAAGGTTTCACCAGAGCTCCCCTTTTGAGACAGAGACTCAGTTATATTTAAAGAGGAAGTTTATTAGAAAGAGACAGGAGAGAAAAGACACTTGCATAGGTGCAATTGGGCAGGAAGAGTTGCCCCGAAAGGGACAGGTTTGCAAGGAAAGAGACCCACCGGTACGGTTGCAGGCAGGCGGTCTAAAGGAGAGAGGCCTCCCCTGAGGGATGTCAGTGCAGTGGAGTCCTGGCATGGCACAGGTCAAGGGCAGGCAGGACATTGCTGTCCTGCCGAGGGAGGGAGTGGGTAGAAAGCAGCACCCTGCGTAGTCACAGGTGGGCAGAGGAGCAGCTGCCCCAAGCTGGTGGAGAGACTGCCCTGATATACACATCCTCTCTCTGGGAGGGCTCACTCACCGTGGGCCTAGATTGGTTGACTTTGAATAGAATCTGAAGAGATTTTTGATGATCATCTCCATGTCCTTATCTTTCACCTTTTGGATTTGAGCTTCTGACACAGCCCCCTATGTCTGTTATCTGCTGGGAACTCCTGCAGATATTCAGGCATCCCAGGGACATCCCGGGCATAGGTTGACCTTGATGTTAGGGCTGTGTCGATCACTGCACTAGCCCCTTCTACCCATCTTCTTTGTGTGACTCAGTCTTGTGATGCCTCCCTGTAACCCTTCCTCCATCACTGTCTTCTGCTTTTGGGCATTTGGGTTGTTTCCAAATCTTAATTAACTATTATAAAGAGTGCTGCAATAATCATAGGGATGCACAGGTATCATTTTGAACTAATGTTTTTGTGTTCTTTGGGTAGATCCCTAGGAGTGGAATTGCTGGGTCATACGGAAGCTCCATTTTTAGCATTCTGAGGAACTTCTACACAGCTTTCCATAGTGATTGTGTTACAGGGCAGGGAGAGTGGGGCACCATTGAACCCCCAAACCTGCCTGCTCTAAGTAGGTTCTGTCATCCGCCACATCAAGACAAGACATAAGAGCTTTAATGGAAGGAAACTTTAACACAATGAGTATACAATGTGGAAAAGACAAAGAATATAATTTCTAAATCAAATACCTAAGGTTACCCATCCCCTCGTGGATAAAGGTCCACCCAAAAGGGATTGGTCCAAAGCAAGGCCTAAAAGCCCACCACAAGCCTAAAGCACCTTCCAGCTGGGACCCATAGAAAAGGGCCAGAAATGGCCAGACAAGTCTGGGGGGGAAAGAGCAGAATCAAAGTCAATATACATGCTGCCATAGTCAACCTCCCCATGGGTCTCTCACCCACATCTGTTTCAAGCAGCACAGGGCCAAGAAACAAGCAGTTTCTTCACTTGTCTCTTTCTGGTCCATGTGGCTTCCTCAGGTCTTCTTCTGGCTCTCTATCCTGCTTCCTTCTTCAGATCCTTCTTTTCTCTGCTCAGCTTCACCTTCCTTCTGGGTGGGGCCAGGAGCCTGGAGCTTCCCTTTTTCCTAGGGACCCTCTTGTTAAAGTTGGAGCAATTTGCATTCCCCCTAGCAGTGCAGGAGAGTTCCTTTTCCACCACATTCTCACCAACATTTGTTGTTAGTTGTTTGAAGATGTGCCATTCTCACTGGGGTGAGGTGGTATCTCATTGTGGTTTGAGTTGTATTTCCCTGATTATGGGGATGTTGAACATTTTTTCATATTACCTGTTGGCCATTTGCATTTCCTCTTTGGAGAACTGTCTTTTAAGTTCTCCTGTTCATTTTTTGACTAGGTTTTTTACTTTGTTTTTGTTGAGTCATGTGAGTTCTTTGTATATCTTTGTGATTGTCCTTATCAATTGTATGGAGTGCAAAATTTTCCTCCCAATCAGTAGGGTGTCTCTTTGTTTTGATTACTGTCTCTGCTGTACAGAAGCTTTTTAGTTTGATGTAGTAATCCCAGTTGTTTATCTTTTCCTCCACTTTCTTTGCTTGGGAAAGAGGGTGGGGGGGGGTGAGGCTTCAGAGATTTACTGAGATGTTTGTCTTGTAGTGTTTTACCTATATTTTCATCTATATAGTAAGTCTTACATTCAGGTGTTTTATGCATTTTGAGTTGATATTTGTGCATGGTGTGAGATAGTGGTCTAGTTTCATTCTTTTGCATGTGGTGGTCCAATTTGCCCAGCACCATTTATTGAACATATTCTTTATTCCATTGTCAAAGTTTAGTTGTCCATATATGTGTGCCTTTATTTCTGGGCTTTCTATTTAGCTCCACTGGTCTGTGTGTTTGTTTTTATTCTAGTACTATACTGTTTTTTATTATTTTGGCTTTGTTTGAAGTCTGGGGATGTGGTATCTCCATTCTCCTTTATTTTAGTCAGGAGAACTTTGGCTTATGTACATTTCATCAATATTTGTTCTATTTCTTTGATGAATGTCATTGAGATTTTTATTGGGATAGTGTTGAATCTGTAAATTACTTTTGGTAGGATGCCCATTTTGATAGTTAATTCTTCTAATCCATGAGCAGGTGATGTCTGTCCATTTATTTGTGTCTTCTATTTCTTTGAATCATGTTTTATAATTTTATTTTTATAGGTCTTTCACCTTGTTTGTTAGATTTATTCCCAAGTATTTGACTGTTTTTTTTTTGTTTGTTTGTTTCTAATGTTTGTTTTTCTTCAGAAGGGAAGGAGAGCTTCATGGGGTAAAGTATTCTTGGTTAACATTTGATGACTTGGACTTTGTTGAATATGTCACTCCATTTTCTTCTTGCCAGTAGTATTTCTTCAGACTAGTCTTATTGTTAGACTGATTGGTTTTCCTTTATAGATTATCTGTTTCTTACCTCTTGTCAGCTTCATTGTTTTTTCTTGTCTTGGACTCTTGGAAGTTTTACTATTATGTGTCTTGCTGGAGTTTTCCTCTCACTGTGATAATTTGGTATTCTTCCTAACTTCTTGTAAATCTGTTTTCATCTCCTACTTCATACTTGGGAAGCTCTCTTCAGTTATCTCCTTGAATAGTTTCTCAGTTCCTTGGTTTCTCTCTTCACCTTCTGGAATTCCTATAACTCTTATTCTTCCTTTCCTCATAGTGTCAGTTCTTTTAAGTGTTTCTTCATTCCTTTGTACTTCTCTTTCTTTTTCTTTTTACATTTGTGTCTTTTAGAGTACTGATTTGTTCTTCCACTTCATCAATTCTGTTTCATTGCTTTTTCTGTAGCTCCTCCACTAGTCTTTTAATTTCCTGCATTTCCTTCTTTAAGGGCGCAATTTCATTTTTCGTTCATTAATTATATTTCTCATATCATTCTTTTCTTTTTCATTGTCTTTATGTTTTTTAATCATGATGATTTTAAATTCTCTGACAGGAAGATATGTTCTCCCACATCACTGTTGAGTTCTGGTGGCTGATTTTCTTTTTGTAGTGTGTCCTTCCTGAGGCTTGCCTGATTATTTGTATTTTTCCATCTCTCAGTTGTTTTCTAATTTGTTCTATGTTTTGGGCCACTGTGCTGCTAATACTGGTGAGCATCTCTTTGGGATGCTTCATCTGGGATGCCAGGAACTGGTGTATAGACTATTATGCCAGACTCCACAAAAGCAGTGATGCTGTGGTATGTTGACAGGCGCTGTCCCTGAAGATCCCCGTACTCTGGTGTGCTCTGGTGTGCCCAGAATGGGGGCACAGGGCCTGCGGCAGTCTTGCTGGGCAGTGTACACACTTTCCTGCTCACCTTTGTTAGTGGGATTCTCCCTCTCTCTTCTCAGTTTCAGAAGGGAGTTGTGGGACCCCTCGTCCCAACAGTTGCTCACAGGCTGCTAGAAAGTATTTTCTAAAAGGATCGATTGGTGTATAGCAAAATTATTATGCGAATGTCATAAATACCAGTTTCTTTGTAGCCTCCTATCTACAGCATTAATGCTTTACAGTTAAAAAGAGGTCTTACTTCTTCTTGAGTATTACAGTGCACACCTACCTAGAGTGGTCATCATACTGCTCATTATCATCATACTGCTCATTATCATCATACTGCTCATTTAAACTTTATCTTGCAAATACTTTGTTTATAGGATAGGAGGCTTTATAACCCTGTAATGGGTTATTTAATGGTATTTAGTAATTAACTTGGATCATTTCACAATAATCCTAAAGGGATTTTTGTCAGTTTGTTTTAATAATAACCCAATACCAAAACAAACTGGGGGAGAAAAAGGTTTTCCTTCCTTGTAAACCCACAAATATGTAGATTAGGGAAATTTATCTTGCTCTTAATGTTGAGATGGCTTTTAATTTTTTGTTTTTAAAAATGTCTTTTTAAAAATTACAAATACAGTATATCCACAAAAAGAGCAAGCGTGTGTTATTAGGTAACCTGGTTAAAAAAAAATCAAATCTATGGCCTGAATGCTTACATCTTCCCTTCTTTAGTTTGAGTTCAAGTAGTAGTTGAAATCTTACTCAAAGGCAAACCCTGGCAAAATGAAGGAAGACTGAAATTTAGGTTAGATTGCATGCTGGGAAACCTTTCTTTTTCAAGCAATGTTCAACTATTAAATGATATTCTCCCTACCAAAACATGAACAGTAGTAGACTAAATCAGCAAAGTTGAATGAACAGCATTAGAAGACCTGGTTTTTTTTTTTCTTTTTGAAAGATTTATTTATTTATGCATCCAGAACTGAGGTACAAGCTGGTGGTGCAGGGACGGTGAGAGGATTCACTAAAGACAGAGTGGGGAGCAGAACAGGCAGATTGATGAAGTACACTGCTGAGGGGAGCAGCAGGCAAGACAGGAGAGGTCTGCTGTGCCATGTGGGTCACCTCCAGGGCCGGAATCAAACTTGCACTGCAGTGGCATGGCCAGCTTCTCAGTGCTGTGCTTTAACCCACTGTGCTACCAGAGAGGGCCAGAAGAAGACCTGATGTCTAATTCATTTTTCTGTCAGAGGTTCTGATCTTGAGTAGATCTCTTTATCTCTCTGGGATGTAATTCTTCAGTCTGTAATATGAGGACTGAGATCTAGTGCTCTCTTAAGTAAATCTTTCTCTATTTAACATTGTTTTGCAATTATTATACCTTCCTTAGTACTCCTAAATGTATGCATATGCTTTTCCCGATTTTCTTCTGGGAGGATCTATTAAATGGCTTTCCAAACCCTATAATAGTGAAACTGACAATTTCCAGTTCCTCCATTTTTGTTATTATTCACTCATTTATTCTGCAAACATATATAAGGTTTGTATAAGATTTCGGGTTCTTCTACATTCTAGGAGGAGAAGGATCAAGACCTAGATACTTCCCTTAGAGATATTTCAGTCTGTAAGGGAAGAGAGACTGACTAATTGACAAAGTGGGCTGTGTTCAGTGTGGTGGCACCAAGAGAAAGTAAGTCTCCTTTTGTAGACTGGTAAAGTCGGGGTGTACAAATCCTGACATAGCTAGTGTTTACATTTTTTTAAATTAAGAAAATAGATTCCCCTTCCTCCCTCATAAATAGTAGATTCTTCATGTAAAAAAATTAAGTGGCCCTCCCTGGTGGCGCAACAGGTTAGAGCACAGCACAGTACTACAGGCTGGCTGCAGCTGCCTCAGTGCAAGTTCGATTCTCAGACTGGGAGGTGACCACATAGCACAGCAGACCTCTCTTGACCGCCCACTGCTCCCCTCAGCAGTACACTTCGTCAATCTGCCTATTCTGTTCCCCACTCTGTCTCTGGTGAGTCCTTTCACCTCCCCTGCATCTTTGGCCTGTACCCCATTTCTATATGCATAAATAAATGAAATTTTTAAAAAATTAGAAAATACAGATAAGTAAAAATCAGGAAAATAAATTCTGCTAATATCTTAATAAACCGCTCTTTCTACTCCTTCGAAAGTGGTTTTAAAGGGCACTTGGGAAACTGAAAAGAGTCAGACTTGAAGAGGAAACATTAGGTATGGAAGGAATGACGGTGAAAAGGTATGAAGGTTTGAAGAAGCATGTCAGATATGGCTAACTGTAAGTAGTTAGGTATGGCTGGGCCGTGAGGCGTATTGCAATGCAGTGTCATTGTTCCTATCGTGCAGGGCTTTGCGTGCCATACTAAGGTGGTTAGTGTCTGCCTGTGGGAAGTCAGGTGCTAGCAGAGTTCTAAGTTGGTCATTGGAAAGATTCATAATTTGCATTTTAGAAAACTTATTCTGACCAATTTTAAGAAGGTCAACTGAACATTTGTTACAGGTTTTGTTTTCCTTCACCAAATCTATGGAAGTAGTAGAAAAATAAATACATACCCACCTATAGAAACAAGAAGGGGAGTTTTCCATAAGTCAGAAACTGTGATGAATTTCTGAAAATAGGAGGCCCTATGTTTAATGTTCCTATCCAGAGTGGGGAAGACTGGTAACCAGAGGAGTCTGTGAATAATCAGTAGTGACTCATTAGCATTATTGCAGCATGAGCAGTCAAGCAGCTCAGACCTCTTGTCATTCTAATGTCAATTTGGGCCAACTTCAAGGTTAGTAGTTATGTGGGAACTGCATGAAGGCACCTGGATCAATGAGACTAGGAAGCTCACTGGGTAACTACTTATATTCACACCTAAAAGACCAGCTACTGAGGCCCCCCATCTGTGGTATGTTTTGCTCCTTCTCTGCCTATGAAAGGTATATGAAATGAATATTGCTCGGAGTGAAGCCAGCAGAGTGTAACAGAACTCAGGTACAAAGATAAGAAACTCCAAATGTTTGAGGAAAGCTACACCATGAAAGGGAATCAACAAACAAGAACTCAGTTAAGTAGAAAGTTACTAGAACAGAGCTCTAAAATAAGTGTGGCCAGTAATGTTAAAGAGATGGTGAATTTATCCTTAACAAAAATAAGTTGTTATAAGAGTATTAAAAGACTCAACTAGGGGCCTGGGGAATGAAAAATACAGTTGTTGAAATGGACCAATCTGTTTCAGTGCCACTGGAAGATGAGTTAGAATGGTACATCATAGGTAATAGGGAAAACTGAAAGGTCTTTCTCTTTCAAATGGTATAATGAGATCTTGAACTAAGAAGCAGTAGAGATAGAGCCGAGGAAACAAATATATGCTGAAAATATATGAGTAGAAATGAGAGAACAGGGAAGTTCAAAATATTACTGGATTTCTTGATTGGTTGAGTGGAGAGTTGCTAATAAATTAAAATGTAAAAGCAGTTTTGAGTAATGGGAATGGGCAGATACTAGACTCTGTCACCTAGACTTGTTGAATACGGTGCCTGGAGCTACCATGTGGAGAAGTCTTGTTTATTAGACTAGTGGATAAAATGGCTTGGGAATGCCAGTGTTTAAACTTGAGCAAGATTTGGAATTCCTGTATAGATGGTCAGGGTAGCACATCTCATGTTCAAGGGTGAGGTTATTTAGAAAGAATGCACAGACTTTTGAGTCAAACAAGTAAACAAACCAACAAAAAACTCTACCATTTGAGGAAGTATACAGAGGGGGCACACCAGCACAGGCAAGGAGGGAAGGAATGCTCAGAAAAGTGCTGTGAACCAAGAGAACTGTCAGGCACACCAGAGACATAAGGGAGTGTCAGTGCTGCCAGCTAGCAGGGTAAATAAGAGCTAAGTGGTGACTTGACAATTCAGAGATGGCCAAAGCAGGAGTAGTGTAGGAGACCGGTGGGCCTAAAGTCAGATTCTAGGAAGGTGACGAGTGGATGCAAGGTGAAGTTGTAGCGGATGTAAATACAGATTCTGCAGACAGAAGTTCGCAGGGCCCTCTCCGGGGGCTGGGTATGGGGTGGGATACAAGGCTGAAGGAGAAGTTGTTCCGTTCGTCCTGTTTTTGTCTCGAGCCTCTTTTCTCTACTGGTTTCTTACCCTTTTCCTATAAACATTGTCAGATGTTTACTTTCATTTTCTTTTAACCTTTCACCCCCTCCCATTTCACTTGTAAACATTTCTCTTAATACCATGTTTTTGTAGCACTCATTTTTTTCTTTTCTTCAGTGGAAAGATTCATACAATATCTTACATTCTTGTTAATGCTATTTATATGCTTGGTCTCCTTAGTTACCTGGTGCTACAAATCACTCAAGATCCTTTGTTTCTTTACCTTGACCACAGTGTCACATTGAAAGTTCTCAGTTAAGAGTCTTGAACAACCAATTGCTCGAATAACAGGATAGAACAATCTTGTTTTGGAAAAGTTCTAACAAAAAGCTATCATTTTAGATAGATAGAAGTTGATATGACTTTTAGGAAAATTGGGGCAACCTTAAAATGCCTTCATTGAAGCATTATGTTCTGACTACAGGGAAGAATTATTATTCTACTCAAGTAAAAATATATGTAACATCTGTTGTTAGACTTTAATTTGTGAATGTCATAGTTAAGAGGTTTATTGCAGTAAGCTAGAAACTTGTTCAGGAGTAGGAGAAAAATGATGGTGCTGAAACTACCTGTTGCCTACCTGGTGTCCATTCTCCCTGTGTTTTTAGTGACATAGCTGCCCCTTTGGGGGCCATTTATCATGCCTAACAGTAAAATGACGCTTCTCGTAGCCTGTACTTAGATGTCTTAATTGGGATTCCAGGAAAGCTCTTAATACCATATTTTTGTAGCTCTCATTTTTTCCTTTCCTTTAGTGGAAAGATTCATATATCTTACATTCTTGTTTGTGTTATTTCTATGCTCTGTCTACTTAGTTACCCAATGCCACAGATCATCCAAGGTCCTTTTGTGTCTTTACCTTGACCACAGTGTCACATTGAAAGAGCTCTGTTCTTCCTTTCTTTTGCCTAGGGTGTGGATGAGAACACTGGATTTGGAGAAATGACTTTGAGCACAGATGTCATAGGGGTAAGGGTGGCAGTATGGAAGGAGAGTGATGAGGCTCCTTGGTACTGTAGAGACTAGAATAGGTTCTGTTCTGAGCCTGTCTACTTCCTGTCCTCTTACAGGGGAGAAAAATAAATTTCTCATTTCTATATATCACAAGTATTTGTTCATGAACTTAACCCTAACTGACATGGAGGTTCAGTCCATTACTAGATTAAGACCTTACTGAGGCTAACCTTACCAGGTAGAGAAGAGGTTGTGGTCCTAGCTGGTTTTGATTTCCAAATTTGACATAAAGGGGACATGTTCTAAAAGGGAACTTAATATTGGCCTAAATAATTCTCAAGAGAGGCTTTCTCAGCTCCTGATTCTGGAAGGAGATGGTCATCCCTCTTGTAGCCTTGAGCAAACAGAAAAATCATATATGAGAAGAATTGGCATTTTAAAAGAAGGAATTATTTGAGTTTACATAGCAGATAAGTAAAGTATTTATAGTATTGGGCCCTCCCTGGTGGCGCACCGAGTTAAAGCACAGCACTAAGAAGCTAAAGCCACTTTAGCATGAGTTTGAACCCCGCCCACCCTGGGAGGTGACCCACTTGGTGTGGCAGACCTTTCCTGACCCGCCAGCTGCTCCCCTCGGCACTGTACTTCATCATTCGGCCTGTTCTGCTCCCCACTCTGTCTCTAGTGAGTCCTCTCACTGCCTCTGTACCTCTGACCTGTACTCCAGTTCTGTGTGCCCAAATAAATCTCTAAAAATACTTTTTAAAATATAGTATTATGCCAGGTGTAAAATAATTTCATATTAGACTCTAGGATTTAAGAGAATGTCATGAACAAGGACCATTGGGAGAACAAGAAAAATATTTTTGAAAAACAAAGTAATTTATATCTGACTACAGTAAATAAGAATAGTGATAAGTAGATTGGATACTCATATTTGTGAATTAGTCGACTGTTTCAAATGATATTCCAGAATTATGGAAAGATAGAGGTAGGGTTCATGACAAACAACCACACCAAGATAGTAGGAATAAAAAGCTAGTAATTATCATAGATGGAGCTAAGAGATCTGTTATACATAATAAGTTGGGTGTTCTGGAAAGAAAAAATAGACATGCGATATAAGTAATCAAGAAATACTGAAGAAAATATTGAAAATGTTGCTAAGTGGAAAACATACTTTTGAAAGAAGCAAATAGCATACAAGTTGATACTAGTCATGTCTTTGATGTTCAAGGATGAGAGAAAAATTCTCCAAGTATTCAGGGAAATGAGCCAAATGCTTTTCAGAAGAAAGATAATCAAATTGAAATCTGGTCTTCAATGTAGTTGAAAAAAGCTAGAGCAGAGAATTCCACATCTTTGGACTAACAGCCTTATGAATTCTTAGTAGAAAGTTTTAATGATTAGCATAAATTATCAAACTTGTTTTTAGCTAAATATGGACTTAAAAATGTAAAACAAATAATTGCTTTTTTAAAAAGTTGATCAGAGCCTCCCTGATGATGCAGGAGTTAAAGACACAGTGCTATCAAGCTGTTGGCAGCCACTACAGGCAGCCACTACAGCATGAGTTTGATCCCCTGCTGTCCAGGGAGCTGACCCACATGGGGCAGCAGACTTCTCCTCCCTTTTCTGATGCTCCCCTCAGCAGTGTATTTCAGTATCTATCTATTCTGCTCCCTCTTCTTTCTCTGGTGAATGCTGTCACCCACAAACCCTCCATACTGTTGGCCTACATTCTAGTTCTTGTATGTATAAATCTTAAAAAAAAATAGTTAAACAACACTTACTTTCTTGACACCAAAGACTAGCAAAATTTCATCACCAAATAGCATTGTTTTCTGGTTTGCATGTAAAGACAAAAGAGTGGTCTCTGGATGGATGGTTTCAGAAATTATATAAGCTTTGTAGCTTTGATGAAAAAAAGTTGCCAAATTAATACTAAACTTTGTACTGTACAGAAGGTATTTCATCTTGACTGCCTATAAAAGTCTTTGAACCTAACCCACAGAAATAACATAGAAACTCAGAAGTATTTATGTTAAGCATTTATTGTATTACTGTTGTGTACTAGACAGAGAGCTAGGCGTTGAGTATGCGGTTAAAACAATGCAATGTGATGTTTGACGTGAAGGAACTTACATTCTACCAAGCAATACATGGAGTAGCCAGGTGGTTACAGAGCTGTGAATGCTGTACTGGATAGAGCATGGAGCAGGAGAATTTAACCTTAGTTTGGAGGAGGGTCAGGGATGGCTTTCTGAAGAAGAAACATCTGAGTTGAGACAATAAAACAGAAGAGACAAGTTGAGATTTCAGATTAGCTGATTGCAGAAAGTACAAAGTGAGAGAAAGGAATAGATGACACTAAGAGGTAACTAAGGACAGTATCCACAGTGCCTTGAGAACAGTGTTGAGGCAATTTCTTAAGATGGGCTTTTTTCTAGAGATGATTGGGGAACTAGTAAAAGATTTCAGTCATTAAAAAAAAAACCATCTAGTTTGTTTTTTGTTTTAGAAAGATCACTCAGGCCATAGTATTGGAAATATTGGAGTAGAGCCAGGTAAGATTGGAGATAAAATGTGATTAGAGAATCTCGTCTTTGTTCAAACAATAAATATTTCTTTTTTTATATTAAAAAATATATATTTATTCACACAAGAACCGAGGTACAAGCCAGAGGTATGGGGGTTGAGATACTTCACCATAGACAGAGTGGGGAGCAGAGCAGGAGGATCTACTGAAACACACTGCTGAGGGGAGCAGTGGGCTGGTCAGGAGAGGTCTGCCATGCCATGTGGGTCACCTCCCCGGCTGGGGACTGAACTTGTGCTGCAGCAGCTGCAGATAGCCTCATAGTGCTGCACTTTAGCCCATTGTGCCACCAGGGAGGGCCCTTCCAATAGTAAATATTTCTAAGTCACAGGTAGATATTGGGCTAACTATGGTAAAATTATTACATGTCATGAAGTAAATGGGTTTGAGAAAAATTAGGGTTTGGTGATTGTGTGTAAGGAAGCAGGAGGGGGAAGAAGAGCCTAATCTTAAATTTCTGGTTTGTGCAGTAATAGGTAGATGATGATGATGCCATGTATCATTATCTTGTGTGTACATATTTATGAAATGAGGATTCTCTTAGCATTTTTGGCAAGAATGACTACAAAAAGTAGGGCAAAAATTCAGAAAAGTATAGGCTAAACATTTTGAAACCGTTGTACATTGATATTAAATAAGTTGTTAGACTGTCAGTTTTTTAATTTGAGAGAAAGATTACAGAAAACAATGGATAAGCAGAAGGTAGAAGGATTAATGTGGTACGAGGTTAGAGTTCAAGAATTTAGTATGAACTCTGGTTTAGTTTAATGTAGCTGCAGATACTGAAATATTTATAGATATGTATGTATATATGGCCTAGTGTACATACAGATATTTTCTAGTTCTCTCGATAGAGCCTTTCGATCACCCAGATGTTGGCCTCTATTACCACTCTCCAATAAAAAGAAGTAAGGCTTCATGGAAAATGTTTAGTTCTAGGATTAGGACAGGGAATGAGTAGTATTATCCTGGAATGTGCCAGAAAGTAAGAAAATGCTCAAAATCTAAAAGGATAGAGACTTGGCAAAAGAATATAGAAGCCAGCCTGAAAGAGCACCCCATGGCCAAAGCTGTAACAATTTAATCAACAAAACAAATGACCTGAGTTTAAAGTAAATATTTCTATATCCATGCTGGCTAAAATGAATAAGTATGTGCTCTTATGTACATACTCATTCCCTGTAGAAAAATTCCAGGTGATTTATGTAGATACTTCCCTCAACTAAGGAGGTAAAATTTAAATCCCTACCCATTGAGTGTGGATTGCTCTTAGTGACTAGAAGAGAATGATTATGAGTGTAGAGGTTAAGAATAACTAATTCAAGGACCAGTGTCTTCTTATGGGTTAGAGCATTAAGGGATATTAATTATATCAGTGGGAGCATTTGTAGGAAAAGGTGTATTTTGGGGCTATCAATATATATATACCTCACTTTAACCAACCTCAGACTTACTCTGTGTGTTCTTATTCGAAGATTTATTCACAAACTGACAACCCTTTAGTGTCTATCAAAAACACTTAAAATATTAGATATGAGAAGATAGTCTAATGACTATCTAATTATTCATCCAGTTTTTGTATTAAGTTTTCAGAGAACAAAAGTATCAAGACGATGTCATTCCATTCTCCCCTGACAGAATTGTTGGCACTCAGTTGATCTAATGGAGTACTGTCTGTCTAGAATCTGTCTGTGAGAGGCATCATTTGAATGATGTGCCTTTTAAAATCATAGTTCAAATGATGGTCCAATAGGTTCATTGTTCTTTGCAGAAGTGTGTATACTTTTAAATATGTTCTTTTCTAAATAAAAGCTTATAATCTGGAAAACCTAGACCTAAATTTGACACTCAGTGTTTATAATTTGCAGATATCATTAGTTTGATAGTGTCTGTTTTGGTTGCCTGCTACCATATGATGAATCACTCCAAACTTAGTGGGCTAAAAAAAAAATAACTTACTATTTTTACAGTTCTATGTTCAGGAATTTGGGCAGGACTTGGCTAGGAGATTCTTCAGCTCAGTATGGCATCAGTGGGCTGTCTTTCAGGTATTCGCTTCACAGACTGAGAAGACTTTGCTCACAGATGTCTGGCACACTGGCCTCTTTCTTCATGGCTTTTCCACTGCGTGGGACTTTCAGGGTAATCAGCTTTGTGATCTGGCTTTTAGGTTCCAAGAGGGAGGAAAGGGAAGCTGCCTGTCCTCCTGGCCTCTCGAGTTTCAGATTGTCACTCTCTACATCCTGTTGGTTACAGAAATCACAAGGCCAGCCTGGATTTAAGGAGCTGAGAAAAAAGCCCCATCTCTTGATGGGTAGGTTTACAAGCACACAGGGAGGGAAGGGCTGATGGCAGTCATTTTTAGAGGAAAGTGTGTGACCATACCAATTATAGCAGTATCTAATTTTGAATTTTATTTGCATAGTTTCATTGAGAATCTCTTTACCTTGCATTTTACCTTATAGCCAGTTCTATTCCTACAGAATTTAGACAGGTTATAAATACTAAATAAAAATTACTACCTAAGTGTAATAGAACCAATTTTGGGATTTGTCACTCAGTATAATTTACCTGGGATTAGCAGATATCTTGGGTTACTTGTAGCTGAAGTCTTCCAAACATCTGCTAAGTAATTGGGGTTATATTTTGAGGATTTGCTGCTTTATATTAGTTTCCCTGTTCTAAAGGGATTACTGACATATATTTTTTAAAGTATATACTGATAAACTTTGTGGAACAGTTAGCAAAGGCTATCATAGTTGAAAGCCAGATACTCTTTAATTCAGTATTTCTACTTTATGAATATACAGATATTCCTTATCCTTTACAGTGTTATCAAATAATGATAAAATATTATAAACAACAGGAGTCCATCAGTGAGAAACTGATTACATTGATGTATTTGTATAATGTTATGAAATTGTTAAAAAATGTGGGAATTATGTAAGAAAAATAGTAATAAAGCCCTAAAATTCATTAAGTGAAAATCTATTAATCCCTCTATGTAGCATACCACCACTTTTGTTAAAGAATATGTCTAGGGCCCTCCCTGGTGGTGCAGTGGGTCAAAGCACAGCACTAAGAAGCTAAAGCCACTTCAGCATGAGTTCAGTCCCCAGCCCTGGGAGGTGACCTACGTGGTATGGCAGACCTCTCGTGACCCGCCCGCTCGCCCCCTCAGCAGTGCACTTCATCGATCTGCCTGTTCTGCTCTCCACTCTTTCTCTGGTGAATCCTCTCACTGCCCCTGCATGGTACCCCAGTTCTGTATGCACAAATAAATAAATCTTTAAAAAAAAAAAAGAATATGTTTAAATACTGCTATGTATAGAATACCTGTGAATACAAAGTAAACAGGGAAGGGGGACATTTTTTATTCATTGTAAATATATTTTAGTATAGTTTATTTTCTGTACATAGTTCTTATAGTAGCTACTTTAAAAATACTGTTTTATTTCATTTGTTGGTTATCTTCTTGAGTAAAACAGAATGTCAAATATTAACGTCCAGATGGGCGTAATCCATATACAGGAAGTCTCTAAGCCAGTAGAAAAGATTAAACACATGTATCATGTAACAAGGCAGTTTTTAGGGTTATTATCTTTGGATTGTTCAAATACTTTGCCCTTTATTTTTATTGTATTGTTTGTTTTTCTAATTATTATATAGATGAGTTCTTTGTATTTAGGGGAAAGTCCTATATCAGATATTTGTTTGCAAATATGGTCTCCCAAGTCTGAGAGTGTCTTTACATCTTCATAACACTGTCTTTTGAAGAACAGAAGTATAAAAGTATTTAGTTTGAAATACCTTATATCAATTAATTTTTTTAAAGCTTTATTTAGACATCCAAGGACTTGGTTCTAGATCACAGGTCAGAGGTATGATGGGGGAGAGGATTCACCAGAGACAGAGTAGGGAACAGAACAGAAGAAAGACTGTAATATTGCTGAGGGGAACAGTGGGTGAGACAGGAGAGGTCTGCTGCACCATGCGGGTCAGCTCCTGGGCGGGGAGCGAACTCCTGCCACAGTGGCTAGAGATAGCATGGTAGTGCTGTGTGTTTAACCCTGTGCCACTAGGGAGCTCGCCTTATATCACTTTTTTATGCTTAAACCTTTTTGTGTCATATCTGAAAACTTTGCTTAATTCATGGGTTGGCAAATGACAGCCAAAGCAGCCCACTGATTGTTTTTGTAAATAAGGTTTATTGGAATGTGGCCATTCCCATTTGTTTACATATTATCTATCACTGCTTGCATGCTACAATGATGGAATTGAATACTGGCAACAGATTCAATAACCCGCAAAGCCTAAAATATTTAGTATTTGGCTCTTTGCAGAAAAAAATTGCCAAACCCTGGACAAACCAAGAGTTCCCCAAAGTTTCTCCTGTATATTTTTCTCTAGAAGTTTTATAGTTTTGCACATTTTAATATTTATGTCTACTAATTTTTTGTAGATGATATGAGGTATGGATTGAGGTTCTTTCCACCCTGGTGGATTGTCATTTGTTCTAGACCATTTGTTACAAGGACAATTCTTTTACACTGCCTTGCCCTGGTACTTTTGCTGAAAATCAATTGACCATAAATACGTAGATCTATTTCTGGACTGTCTCTTCTATTGATTTATATATTTATTCTGTGCCAAAATTACAATACCTGATTACTGTAGCTTTATACAAAGTCTTGAGATCAGAGAACGTAAGTTTTCCAACTTTGTTCTTTTTCAACTTGTTTTGAGTATTTCCATATAAATTTTAGAGTAACTTTATACTTTTTTTTTTTAAAGATTTATTTATTTATTCATACAGAACTGGGGTACAGGCCAGAGGCTCAGGGGCGGTGAGAGGCTTCACCAGAGACAGAGTGGGGAGCAGAATAGGCAGATCGACGAAGTACACTGCTGAGGGGAGCAGCGGGCGGGTCAGGAGAGGTCTGCCGCGCCATGTGGTCGCCTCCGGGGCAGGCGGGAATCGAACTCATGCGGAAGTGGCTTTAGATTCTGAGTGCTGTGCTTTAACCCGCTGCGCCACCAGGGAGGGCCGTAACTTTATACTTTTATAGTAGAAGTATAGTGTTTATAAAAAGACCTACTGGGATTTAATTGGATTTATGTTAAATTTAACAAGTAAATTGGGAAGAATTGATCTTATTAATTTTGACCTATCTGATATTTTAAAGCTGTATTTATTGAGGTTTTTGATTTTTCAGTATTTAAATTTGGGGGCACATAAATTTTCCATTTATTTTGTTTAAGTTATCGTATTTTTTTATTTGATGCTAAATAATTACTACTGTTTTGTTAATAATTTCTAATTATTCATAACTGACATTGAATAGGTGAGAAGATATCGTATCTATTTCCAGTCTTAGAGGGAAGCATTTAATTTTTCATAATTATGTATATTAACTGTAGATTTGTTATAGATTCATGTTCTAGGCCAAAGAGTTTTCCTTCTGTTTCTGGTTTTCTGAGAATTTTGAACTTTGGATATTTTCTAATTTTTTTTGCATCTGTTAAAAGGATCATTTATATTTTGATTTATTTGACATCATGAATTTATATTGATGACTTTTTTTGACATATTGAATTAATATTTCATACCTGGAATAAAAGCTATTTGGTCACAGGATATACTTCTTTCCATTATGATATATTGCTTTCTATTATGATATATTTTTCTAATACTTGATTAACGTATTTCTATGTTCATAAAAGGATATTGGTCTGTAATTCACTTAATTTTTTGTCTGATTTTTCTATGAGAGTAATAATGCTGTTCTTATGAAATGAATTTGAAAGTATTTTCTTCTCACTTATTTCTGGAATAGTTTATGTAATATTTGTATGATTTCTTCCTTTGATGTTTGGTGGGACTTACCAAAGAAGCCATTTGTTATGAATCTTTCTTCATGGGAAGATTTTAACTTATGAATTACATTTCCTAAGTATATCAAGAGGTGAACTTGGTAGTTTATTTTTGGATTTTCAAGGAATTATCAAAGTTTTATCAAAGTTGTAGACTTTATTGCCATAAATTGCTCATCATTATTCTTTGATTATCTTTTTAATATTTACAAGGTTTTTAGTGATAGATGTAGATAACTAGATAACTTGTACCTTCCCTTTTATTGTTCACCCTGGCCAGAAGTTTACTAAATTTTGTTGACTTTTCAAAGAACTAGATTTTAGTTTCATAGATTTATTGTGTCATTTCTTATTGCCAATTTTATTCCTTCCTTCTTAATTGCCGTATTTACTTTGCTCTTCTAATATTTCCACAATATATTGAGGCTTAAATTATTGATTCACCACTTTCCTTCCTACTATAAGTGTTTAATACTATAAATTTCTATGAACTGCTTAGTATGTCCCACCAATTTTGATAGGTTCTGTTTTGCTTTTCATTAAATTAGAAGTAATTTCTGTTTCTTTTACTCTTTGACCCTTTGGGTATTTAGAAGTATGTTGTTTAATATATAACCTATCATAACGTTAGTAATTGATTCTAATTTAACTATATTTTAATTAAAATCAAATATTTTAAAATCAAATATTTTGATTTTAATTTCTCTTAAATATCGTATGGTTTATTTTATGAGCGTTGTCTTTCCATGACCTTTAAAAGAATGTATATTCTGTCCTCATTGTATAGAATGTTTTATAAATGTTCAGTCAGGTCAAGTTAATTAATACTGTTTTTCAAGTCTTCTGTATCTTAATGAGTTCCTGTATTCTTGTTCTATTGACTAATGATAGACAGCAATTCTTCTGCAGCTGTAATTGTGAATTTCTCCTATTGTCTAACAGTTTCATCAGTTTTTTTGTTTCATTTATTTTGAAGATGTTGTTAAGTGAAAATGCATTTGGGATTGTATACGTTTAGGTATGCATATAATGAGTTATTCTTTTTTGTTATGTCCCTCTTTGTCTCTGGTTATATTCTTTATTGTGAGGCCTGCTTTACCATATATTTAAATAACTACACTATCTTTTCTTCCCTTTCTCTCTCTTTCCCTTTAACTTTGTAATTTTTTTTATTTTTTTTGCATTTAAAGTATTTCATGGATTTTTTTGAATTTGAAAATCTTTTAATTTGGTGTTTGGATAATTTCAATTTAATATAATGATTAATGAGTTTGGAATTAAATCTACCATATTGTTAGTTGTTTTCTATTTTTTGAATTTTGTTCTCTTTTCCTGCCTTCTGTTGAATTAATCATTTTTTTTTTGAAATTCCATTTTATTTAACACTCTTGGCCTCTCGTATATTAGCTCACACACACACATACATATGAAAACACACATATTCACAAACATATACTAGTGTTTGCCCCACGTCATTGTTTCTTAGCCTTTGGCACAATTGGCATTTTCTGTTGTTAATTCTTTGTTAGTCTGTATGGGCATATCCTGTGTGGGTGGGATTTCAGCATCATATCTGCCTCTATTAGGTGATAGTAACAATTGTTTCTTTTCTCAATTGCCAGTTGTAACAATCAAAAATTGTTTCCAGACTTTGCTTCATGTGTCGTTTAACAGTATGTTTCAATTTTCTACCTTCCCGCTTTATACTACATTGTCATAAGTTGTACTTTACATGTTACTGATCCCACAGTATATTGTAAAGCCTCTAAAAATGAATAAGGAAAAAAAGGTTTTTATATTTACCTTATCTTTCTAATGTTCTTTCTTGTGTTTAACTTTTTACCTGGCAATTTTCCACTACAGCATAAACTTTTCTGGTGTCTACATGCAGTGGATTCTTGGGTTTTACTTGCCAAATCTTTCTTTCTTACTTCAGTTTTGAAAAGCATTTTTGCTGGTTTTAGAATTCTGTATTCAGTTTTATCAGTGCCTGAATGGTGCATTATTTACTAGTAGCTTTTTCTTGTATGGTTTCCTGAAGAGAAAGAAATTTCAATCTTTTTTCTTTATATGTTATCTTTATTTTTTTCTCTCTCTGCCTTTGAGAGTTTTATCTTGCTTTTCTTCAGTTTGACTATGTTTGTTTTGTTCTACTTTTGACCAGTTTGTATGTTTTAGATTTGTCATGATTGGGATTCTCTGGAATTTTTGATTTCTGGTTTGCTGTGTTGTATTCATTTGGGAACATTCTTGGCAACTATCTATTTATGTATTACATTATTATTTTTGTTTTCTACTCCATGCCCTCCTATTCGTAGATATTAGACATTTGATACACTTGACCCCAAACAGTACAGGATTAGGGGCTGTATACCTCAATTATGTGGGGTAGGAAATCTACACATAGTTGCTAGTTGACCCTTTGTGTATGAGGGTGCTGCATTTGCAGTTTGAATCACCTGACATCCAAGGTTGATTGGATCTGTGAGTGTGGAATCTGAGAATAGAAAAAAAATCCACTTGTAAATGGTCTTACTGTTACAATCCCTCTCCCAGTGATAGATGATTGTTGTTTGATACTCAGTATGATGCTTGTGGGGCAGGTGGGTTCTCTTTTGTTCTGGTCAAAAATCTACTCTGGTCAGGTCTGTGTTCCTAGTCACTGGTGGTAAGATTTTCAGTTTTTCAGTTCTTCCCTGTGGCAGTCAAACTACTACATATTTGTGGTTGGTCTTGGTCAGAAATATGTTGTTCCTCCACTAGAGCAAAATCTATTGTCCTTCCTATTCTCTCTTCCTCACTGTGGCAAAGGCAGGTTTTTGTTTGTTTGTTTTTGCCCTACCCATATCTTTGCACGTGTCTGGAGGCTTGAGAGTGCTCCCCCCCCCACCCCCCGGCCCCCGGTCAGAAGTATTTTGTGCCTGTTTTCTTTTGAGGCAGTTGAGTTTTGCCAGGACCCTGGGGTAAGAAGTTTTTCTTTCCTTTTCCTAGTGAACACGTAGAAGAACTTACCTGTGTGCTTTAAGAGACTTATAATAAGATTCAACTGCAGGCACACACAAAAAGATTAATAATGGGTTTATTTACAAGAGAAAGGAAAATGAGTAACTCATAGGAAAAGAAAGAGATAAGTTGGTTAATGCATCTTAACTGTTCCAATGACCTGGAACCCCAAAAGCACTCGAGCCAGCAAAAAGCCAAAGAGATGAGCCACAAGCCAAGAATCCAAGAGATCTCCCCCCCCCACCCCAAGTCCACATGTCTGGTTTTATATCCAACATGGCTGCTTAACTTCACCCTCTGGTCCTAGCAGTCCTGCCTTTAATGATGATGAGATTTGTAGTTCTGGTGTCTAGAGTGGGGGTGGAGTCCACAAATCCTGTATCTGTAGAGTTTGTTCAGGACAGCCTTTCCCCTTAACAGAATGAGCATCATAAATTCTCCTTGTGTTCTTAAAGATTTGGCCTTTAAGAATATGTTAAAATCTTAACTTTTTAATCCTTACACACTTGTATGCAAATCAGTTCTTTTTCTGTGACTGGCAGGAGGTAAGCTAGTTTGTGTATATGGTCTTTCCTTAGAGGATCTTGTTCCTCTTCAGAATTAAATTGCTTGCCATGTGACCTCGAATTTTTGTTAGGCTCAAGAGATTTTTTCCCCCTCATTAGGATAATAATGACATTGTTTTGTGACTTCCTGTATTCCTAGTGAAAATGACACTTAGAATTCTTGGCAAAGTGTGATATTTCAAACTGTTGTTTATTTTAACAGTACTGTTTTCTCTTACTTTCATCTGCCTCTTGAGCACTTTATCACTTAGGACTGAATCCACAAGTTTATTCCCACTTGGATCCTTTCTTAATCGCATTAAGTAGAGTGAACATTTCTTGACTTAGTAGCTATCTTGATTCTTGTACAACTGTAGCTTATTTTTGCAAACCCATTAAAGTGAGGTTGAACAACTTTCAGAATTTGAATCTCTTGCCCTGAGAACTACCTTTCTCTTTCAGAGTTTATGATTATAAAGGTTGATAGATTTTATATAGACTATGAAAATAAATTTGTGATAAAAGATCAAGCAAAGTACAGTAAGTCCTCACTTAATGTTTTTGGTAGGTTCTTGGAAACTGACTTGAAGCTAAATGACTTATAATGAAAGCAGATCCCTGAATAATATCATTTTGCTGAGGGTTAAGTGGAATTGTTTGCTTCCTTATCAGCATTATAATAAACATTACTGAAGCACCTTGTTGTACAAGAGAACTTACATTTGTTTATAGGGTAAAAGTTTGTGAATTCATACTTCATGGGTTCTTGTATTGTTGGGTTTATATAGTTGTTGCTCTTGAGCAAACAAATTTCAGAAAAAAAAGTTTAAATTCATAGAATCTGATTTCTTAAAAATAGGGACTTAGTTAAACAAGCTAGTATATTTTCTCACAATGAAATCTTATGGAACTTCAGCTGATAATGAAGAAACATAACAGAAAACATAACAGAAGAAATATTATAACAAAAATAGGGTATACCAAGTGAAAAATAAGTAAGACTCACAGCTAAATATATGTAAGAAGACTGAAAGAATATGACTCTGCAGTTTTATATTTGTGTAAAGAGTTGCTGGAAGGATATATGAGAATATAATGAAAGTGGTAACCTTTAATAAACATAGGCTGTATGTGGCTCATGTAGGAATGAGACTTCTCAGATGTATTTTTCATTTTGCATGATTTTGATTTTTAAATCAGGTGATTCTGTAGTATTCAAAAATTAAAAAAAACAATTGTGGTACTTAGAAGATAGCAGGAAGAGCTGAAAAATACTTAAGAGCTGATAAAAAAAAATATTGGCCTGTGAAATAAAAACTATCTCTGAAACACCCTTTATTTAACATAAACCTGATTTTACCAATGGGAAAGTACATAGAGCAAGGTTTTATAAATCTGGTTTGAGATGAATAAATACATATGTTGCTGATTCTCTAGCACAAGTAGAAAGATTTTGGTTCTAGACCCAGTGGATTGTGAGTCATATAATGACAGGGATAAGTTCTGAGAAATGCAGTGTAATAGAATGTGCTTACACAAACCTAGGTGATGTCGCCTAATGAACACCATCACATATGTGGTTCATCATTGACTAAAATTTTATTAAGTGATACATCGTTCGTATAGATGATAACTCAAAGCAGAAAGGAGCACTGTGTGGAGGCAATAGCTATCACAGAAATGCAAGCATTTAAAGTGAACAGGACAACTTTTATTTTGCTCATGAAATAATCAGGCATATCCTTAGAAAATGATATTAACTGTTGTCAGGAAGAATAGGAGATGAGAATGCCAGAGACTATTCTTATCACAAGTTAAAGCACATAAAGAGATAATAACTACATTATCAAAACAGACTATACTCCACAAATGAAATATATAAGAAGAAACTTTATAGACAAAAAAAAAACCTGAAAATTAATGTTGGTAGGAAAATTGGCTAGCAATTTAGCATACAGTTCAGTTTAGGATTAAATTCTCATTCCACACAACATTTGAAATTAGGTATTCAAGCAATTAATCTACACCAAAGTGAAAACCACAGTATTTATCTGTTATCACTGAAGATGAAGTTTTTAAGCATAGAAATAATAAAAAGAAATGAAAAAGGTAAAGAGACAAAACTGACCTCTTAGAAATAAAAAAAAATTGTGTATTAAAAGTCAGTGATCGATTGAGAAAATGTTAAAATGAGTTAAAGCAATAGTATGTTCATAGTACACAACCTGTACAAACTTTTAAGAGAAGATTGGGAAATTACAGTGTAAGTGAAGGCAGAAGGACCTGATTCAAAGACATGTGAAGGGTTAATTGGGTAGCACTGAGCATGTAACTGAATTTGAAGATCTTAATAGTGTAGCAGGATCTTCTGTCATTGTTTGATTTTTTTTTTTCAAGCAGTTGATTGAATTGACCCAGGTTTATAATTTTGAGGTTAGTGAAGTGGAAGGAAAACATACTGGCTGTTCTGATAATGGGTCAGAAGATTTTGAGATGGGTGAGAGATGAAAAAGTAAGTAGAGTCCTTTTAAGGGCTTGAGTCAGACCCCACGTTAGTAAAAAATGAAGCAGAATATTGGATGACAAAGAGAAGAGGTTAGGACAGACAGATAGCATGAGTCAGAAGGATCGTTGGAGAGGTAGGGGAGGGCATTGTTTGTGTGTTAGGGTCTGGAGATTTTACTGTGAAGAAGATTGATCCCTTCTGCCTCAGTCTTCATGTTAGAGGCTTCTTTACAAGAGCCAGATTTAGCCCGCTGGTTGAAAGGAATGTTCAGGGTGAGTAAGTAGAGGTTATTGTTTTTACTGTAAAGGGGCTTCCAGAAATCCCTGTGGGAAAGGTTGGCAAGTAGGGCAGCAGTCAGGGAACACTGGCAGTGAGGAGAAAGCATAGACAACACTGTGGGAGTGAAAATAGGAGAGAGACTAGTTTGACCAGAATGGGGTGGGGTCTACTCGTAGAATTAACTAGCAATATTTCTTAATTGACCTGTGGTATGATTGTTTCTAGAGCCCACTTCATTGTACTTTTGTGATGTAAAGGGAATATTAGTAAAAAATCTGAGCCCTGGAGGTAAAACCTAATGCATACGTTTGGCTGTGAATAATGTAATAGTAATACTCAAGTTGCTTAAGAATGCTGTGACACTGCACAGTCCTCTCTTTGGAGTTAGCTTTCAGGTGGAGTGGTAAGACACAGTGTTGCTTTTAGTTTAGGTAAAATCCAATTTGTAATATCCATGCCAGTGATTCAGAAATGAGTGGTCAACTTTATATTGGACACATCTGTATCACAGAAGTATCTTCTGGGATTCTTGTTTCCTTCTACTGTTCCATTTTACCTGTAAGTCAGTGCTGAGACCACTATTTCTAGGGAGACTTCAGCAACTCTGATATATGAGCTAATACTTTTGGGTTCCTTGCCTCCTTGGAATATCAATGCAAAGCCCAATTTGGTGTGTATCTTTTGGAGATCTGACTCATTTTAAAGCAAATGATTACTTTTAACCAACTTTATTTACTGTGCTGATAACCTTCAATTTCAGTTTTTAAAAACCTGTAAAAGTGTCAAGAATGGGACTTGACATTTCTTGGGAAACATGCATTTTGCATAGAAATGTTTGTATGTGTACATGGAAACAGTATCTAAAATCTGTAATGTTTCATTGGGTTAACTGTGTCTTCTTTCTCCCACGTTAGATCTGTCCATACTAATGGAAATGTAACTGGAACTGACTGATGATAATATCAAGTACCACCAGGCGAATTATGCAGTAAGAATCTTTGTTTCCAAATGAAGACACCAACATTCAGAATTTCTGTGTATTCTAAGGTATTTGATAAACAATTTTATTTACAATGTAAATTTATAATGTTGGTTTCTGTATACAAACCTTATACATTTGAAAGTTTTGTTAGAATGTTTAGCTTTTAGGGATGATTTCACCCCACTTTACCTATTCTTCCCCAAAACTAAGAAAAGATTCAAATTTTTAAAGGTAATCCTTGTAACTAGGAATGCATTTAAATTATAAGAAATATACTAAGTATAAATTAAAACTCAGTGTGAGAAGAACTGGAATAAATAAATCAATGTAATAATTATTTTATTTATATCATGAGTTTCATATGAGCAACTGAATTCAGTACTTTAACAGAATCTGTCTATATGGTCTTAGGATGTTTAGTAATACTTTAGTTTGAGTTGGAAACCTCTCCTAAATTGTCAAGGATTTTTTATTTATCAAGAAGTTTTTTTGCACTCTGTAGATTATCTTGGAGGACCTTTGGGTTTGATGAATTACTTTCAGTTGATCATTAAAACAACTAAGTAATTAAACAATCAAGTGATCAATTAAATAATCAAGTGATCAACCAATTAACTTCCAGATAATGGGGTATATCCTGACTTTAAAGACTACACAAGACATTTGGAAACAACCAAAGGAAGCATTGTACCAACCAAAACAAGCACAGTACTCTCTATTTTTCTTAAGTACATATAAATTCCAAACAGGGTACAGTTAGTTAGGTGTTCATTTAAAAACAAGAAATTTTTAAATTATATTTTTCCAAGTAAGTAGAAAGTATGCAAAGGGGATTATTTTAGGTGACAAGGCTAAGTTATTTGGCTCTCTGTAGATGTTACAGAGGTCTGTAAATTACTCTTGCTAGAATATAGAAAAGATGAAAAATTAAGAAAAATATATCACTTATTACTAGGATTATTAATTTCATTTTGTCTGTTTTAGAAGAAGAATATGTAAAACTAATAAATTCTAAAATATTCAGAATCCATGATTTTGGAAAATTTGAAGACTTCCTCAGTTAAAATAAATGGATTTACCTCCTAAAATGGAATGGTGTAATTCATCGATTTTTTGCCAAAGAAAAGTTACTTTGAATCAAATAGCAGATGAGAAAGTTAGGTTGTTTGGGAAGTTTTAACAATTCTCTGACACCTATCAGCTGTATTATACTTCATAATATTTTTTGAGGTCATTTTGAGTCAAATAATTATGATAATTACATATATAAATTTTCTTTAAAAGAGCCATTTTCCTATTTTTTTTTAAAATTATCTTTCCTTCTTATTTAACAACAGTTGAATGTCCAAAGTTTGCACAAAATTATTTTAGATACATGGGAGAATATAAATTATTCTGCAACTTCTTTATGAATGATGTTGAAGACATCTCTTGCTTGGGATGTTTACCTAGAATTAGTGAGACTGAGTATACTTATCTGAAACCATTTAAAAGTAATCATAAACTTAGTACATAAAATTGTAATTTACCCCCTTTCTATGTTATATGGTCACATTCTATATTCAGACATCAACAGAAATTAATATTAAGAGACAGGAAGTTTTGATCAATTGAATTTGCTTACCAACTGGTTGTGGTTGTCAACAATTTATGGTCTACAAATAAAATCCTTAAATTAGGGATTTCTAGTTCATCAATTTTTTATATCCTCACCCTTTCGCAAGCTTTCACAGAATGATCTCTCCCAATAATATATATCATTTTCCCATGAGGAAATGGAGAAAAGTGAAAATTTCACGAATTTGTATGCAGCAGTTTTACATAATACATTTTTACAATATTTTCTTGTAATTTTTTTGAGAAGACTTTAGATTGAGATTGTGGGATTTCTAATTCATCAATTTCTTATATCCTCACCTTTTTGCAAGCTTTCATAGAATGAACTCTCCTGTTAATATTTGCCATTTTCCCATTTGGAAATAGAGAAAAGTGAAAATTTCACAAATGTGTGCTCAGCTGTTTTGCATAATACATTTTTACAATATTTTCTTGTAATTTTTTTGGAGAGGACTATAGATTGAGATTGTGAGATTTAGGGTTATTTTCTGGGGTGGGGGGTGGAATTAAAACCAAATCTGTAGATGAAGTAAAGCCCTAAACATTTATAAGGTTATATCTTGGATTGCAGTTTATATTAATAGAGCACTTTTAAAAAATGTTTTGTTTGGACTCAAGAAAACATTTGAAAACAAATTTCAGGAACGTTGTTGATGGAGTTGGTATCCCTTGCTGCATTTTCCTCTGAGGTGGAGGTATGGTGGAAAGAGCAAAGGCTTTGGCTTTTCTACCTCTGTACTACCTTGGGAGACTTCATATTTCTTGGTTTCCTTTTCTAAAATAATTTAAATAGGAAATCATTATATAGTGTATAAAATAATATTTTTGAGAGTGAAATTAAGGAATTATGTTGCTAAAGAGAAAAAACCTTACTACTGAAGAATCATCCACAATTACCCTTCTCAGAGAAAAAACAGGTCAAGTCACACTACTATTGAGAAGCTTGTAAAACCAGTTTCAAAGTTAATGACAAATATTATGTTTGGAGAGAAAGTAAAATGAGCTTTTGGCAAAAATCCCTTATCAAAGGCATACCATCTGGAAAAGCAATTACTGTCATGTGTGCATGCTAGCAGATATTTTGTTTTTCAGTTGGGCAAAAGTACAGATGTGCAGAGGACATACCAGCACTTCCTATAGACGTGTGCTGTTTGTCACTGAGAAATCCACACTACTGCAGCAGACTTCTTGTGTTGCTTTGCTTTTGGTGTTGGTTGTTCTTAGGCTGTTGCTTGGAAAAGTTGCTCTGATAAAAGCCAGCAACTCCAGCTGCTTGAAATGGTGTGCTTGGTTTGTGAGCAAAGGAGATTGCAACAGGATATCAATTAATGTCCTACTTTCTTCAGAGAGGAAAACTGACGTTCAGTAATGTGGTTTCTGATTTTGATTTATTGTCAAAGAAGATAATACAAATTTTGGGTGCAAGCAACTTTTGTCCACTAAAACTATGCTTTTTCAGAGCTTAGTGAGAAAATGGTTCGCAGTTGCAAGAGTCTGTTTTTTCCACAGTGATGTATGTTAGCTGTGTAGCATGGTAGAGCTTTCTATGTCTGTGAATTAGTTCTTTGGTACAATAAGAGAACTATATCTTTAATACAGGTAATGCTACTCTTTATTTCAAGGGGCATAACTTAACAAATATTTTTAGTACTTCAAACAGAACTTGTCAGTTCATATTCATGGTATCTTTACTTTTCAAGTTAAGGATAATATAGGAGGATTTTATTTTAAAGATTGAGATATTCTACCAAATATAAGCATTTTGACTGTTTCTCCATACTTGATATTATATTCATTTATCAAAGCAAAAAAGCCTGAATTTTTGTTATGCATGTTTAAAAAACATACCCAATTTTGAAGTAGAACATGAAGAAATACTTTTCAGAGCTAAAATATCAGCAAAGAATAGATTAAAAACCTTTTTGCTTCAGTCTTTCAAATCAAAATATTTAATTTCCAGTTTTGAGTGGGATATGCTTTTGTTTAGTGTTCAATGGAATGCTAAAAGTAGACTTCAGTGAAAAATTTTGCTTTAAATCAAAATATGATTGCACATTGTTACCACACTTAAGAATTAGCAGTAATTTTTCACATCAAGTATCTATTCACTGTTCACCTTTTATTTTATACATATTTATTAAAATTAACATAAATAAAGACCATGAGCAATCAAAATATCCAGAATGTTTAATACAGATGATTCATAATTAAGAATTAGCACTTTTAACTTGCTAAAAGTAAGGAATAAGACAGGAACTAGTTGACTGTGGAAAGTAGTTTATGACTTGAACAATCTGCAAAGAAGTTATCAAACATTCATGGGATTAGTTGACAGCAGGTCAACTAAGTGTTTAATGAATGGATCTCTGGCTGAGAGAATTTGTGCATTATAACCAATCACACTGAGTATATTTAAGTTTGTGAGTTATAGTGATACTTATGAAAAACTGATTATCTTTTTCTTTGGATAATGTTACGGAATCAACTTTAGCTGAAGGTAACCAAATAGTTGATGAGGAGAAGTTTCTTTTTTCAGGAGCATTCTAGTTAATGAATGAAGGAGCAGTAACTGGAACATCATAATTTTGTAGTGGACCTATGCACAGATCTTTAGTGGCTGCTTGTATTTCAGAGAGACATACTCAGTTTCTTTTAGTAAAGTTCACAACACAATCAGTGAGCTCAATAACTTGAACTCCAACAACCAGCTTTTAGGAAACACAGAAGGGAAACATGAAATAATGTGAGGATGCAGTCAGCAAAATCTATACTGGGGAAAGTCCTTGGAACACAGGATTTAGTTTTTCAAAAAGGAAGAGAAAATAAGAAAGAAAGGTAGAAATGTAAGATTAGTAGCAAAATTTGGTCTTTATTTGTGTTGATTTTAATAAAAATGTAAAATAAAAGCTGAACAGTGACTAGATACTTGATGTAAAGAAACCACTGTTAATTTTTAGTTGTAATAACAATGTGCAATCATATTTTGAAAAATCCTTATCTTTAAAGATACATGTTAAAATACTGATAGATACATGAATTTGGAATCTGCTTCGCTGTTATCTGGAGTAGAGGGGGAGGCTGTGGGTAGGGAGAAAACAAGATTACCTGTGAGCTGTTCATCATTTTAGCTGGACATTTGTAGTGCTGGAACTAATAAAAAGTTCCAGAAACTTAGTTTTTTTTCCTCCTATATGATTTAAAAAAAATTTATTTGTGCATACAGAAGTGGCGTACAGGCCACAGGTGCAGGGGGTGAGAGGATTCACCAGAGACAGAGTGGGGAGCAGAACAGGCTGACTGCCTAAGTACACTGCTGAGGGGAGCAGCAGGCGGTCTGCAGAGGTCTGCTGCGCCATGTGGTCACCTCCGGGGCAGGCAGGGATCGAACTCGTGCTGAAGTGGCTTTAGCTTAGTGTTGCACTTTAACCTGCTGCGCCACCAGGGAGGGCTCCCTCCTATATGATTTTTAAGAGTAGAGTTTAATTATGTATGTTTAGCAATCTGCTCAGTTCTTACTTCTAACAATTTCTAGTTTTGTAATGAATTCCTGGATCTAAGCATTAGATTTTATACTTAGAAAATAATATTGCCTACAAAAAATTTCTCATATAAGCGTTTACACATATTAATTCTTGCTAGAGTGCTAATGGAGGAGACTTTAACTGCCTAAGGTCACCTGCCTGGAATGTGGCAAGCTGGGATGTGGATCGAGGTATTCTTGTCCTAGTCTTTGCTTTTTATATCTTGACTGAAAACTTTTAATCCTTACACCTCCCTATTTTAATCCTTACACCTCTTATTTCTTTAGTTTGCCTAACTTCTTGCTGACTAAGAAGTTAAACTTTTGAAGACCAGAGTTTCTCTCTTTGTAAAGTTGTTTAGATACTTAGGAAATCTAGATTTCAGTTGAATTTCCTCCTTTACAATGCAAGGAATTCACTGAGAGACTAAGCATTAAATTAGGGTATAGCCAAAACCATAGTATAAAGGGTATTGTAACAGCTTTTAGTGTCTTTATTTCATTTTTAAATTATATTTACCTCATAATCTATATTTTAATTTACCAGCTGAATTTTTTTGTCTTTTGGTGAATTTCCTTGTGACTCTTAATAAAGTTACTCAAAACTTCCTTCCCCCAGTGGTAAGTAAAAGTAGTGGTAGTTTTTTTTTTTTTTTTAAGATTTAGTTATTTATGCACACAGAACTGGGGTACAGGCCAGAGGTGTAGTGGCCCTGAGAGAATTCAGCAAAGACAGAGTGGAAAGCATAACAGGTAGGTCAATGAAGTACACTGCTGAAGGGGGTAGCTGGCTTGATAGGAGAAGTCTGCTGTGCAATGTGGGTCACCTCTGGGTGGGCATAGAACTCGCACTGAGGCAGCCATGGCCAGCTTCGTAGTGCCAGGCTCCAACCTGCTGTGCCACCAGGGAGGGCTCAAGTAGTGGTAGTTATAAACTAAGTAGTTACATGTACCACTGACTTCACATAGGTTACATAAGATAAAATTAGGGATAGGACTTAAGACATTGCTTAGCACATAACATGTATTTAGTAAATATGCCTTTTAAAGAGGCAACTGCTAGCTAATTTTGCCTAAAATTATTGCTTTTTCTTTAAGTTTTGTAATGGGGAAGGGAGGAAATAACTGAATTTTTTTTTCTGAAATAAGCTTTATTTGACCTTATCCTTCTCCCCATATTTAATTTTTTAAATAATATAATAGTTTATTTTTACATCATTTTGTGCATTTTTCTATCGCATTTGTAATCCTGGTGGATTTCCCATCACCACATCACCCGTGTGCCATCACCATAGTCCAGGGCATTTCCCTCCCCCTGCTGTTTTTTATCCCATCCCTCACTCCATCCCATAAAATATCTCTGGTATATAGCTGTTCATTATTATTGAATAACTGAAATATTTTAAGACAGTCAAGCCCTGAGACAAGTAGGAATAAAACTGTTGATAATGTGAAATAGTTGTTTAATGAATAACCTCTGTGAAGAGCTTTTTTGTAATTGTCTCTGAGTTTCAGAAAGATTATTAAGAGAGTTGGTTGCCCATAGAATACTGGCCTATTAGGAGGTGAGATAAGAAGAATGAAAAAAATGTATTTGATTTTAAATTTGTTTTAAAATTGAATCAAATTTTGTAAGTCATGTCCCATATATAAACTATGCATAGATTCATTACAATTAAATACTGGAAGAAAATACACAGAAATATTACCAGTGTTTCTGTGAGTCACGAGTATTTTTATTTTCTCATGTATACTTTTCTGTATTTTCAAAATGTTTAAGCAGAGGGAGGAGCAGGGAGCAGGATCAAACTTGAGCGGGTAGAGCACATGGGGCGGTGGGGGTGGCACAAGGGTGAGTGGTGGTGGGAAGTCCAGGGGGTTACGACTGAGATGAAAACATGTACAAAATGACAAAAGGTGCAAAAATATGTAGATTAAATAAAATGAAAAAAAAATTCTTAAAACAGATAAGTGATTCTGTAATATTCAGGCAAACTTATTCTAAAAAAGAATCAGAGAAGAAATAAAGAAGAAAAGTAAAAGGCATCAAGCTAAGCAATTAGCAAGACACTTGCCCCAGGCCCCTCGCCCAGCTCACTCTGTTTTTCTTTTTCTAGCCCACTCTTTAGAAGACTCATTCTACAACCACACGTCTTACCCCTAAGGAACTTTCAGCCCTGGCTCTCTTTAGGTTCCTCTCACCCTGTTTTTACCCAAGATCTCTTTTCTGCAATTCAAGCAAAGAAGGTCAGGTCACTGCCTAAGTCCATGGATTAATTGTAACTTTTCCCAGCTCCACAGACTTAAAATTTTTTTGACCGGTTGCAAAGTATGGGGACATAGTAAGACATAGTTGAACTTCATGAAAGGAGGCAAATCAGCCTCCTCTAGGAAGAAGGGAAAGTTGTAATTTTACTACTGAGAGAAGGAGATGAGTCACAATTACAGACAACCATTTTCCTGAATTTTATGGAAGGTGGCACCTGAAGACCTATATAGCTAGTTAAAATTTAGCTGTGTTTCTCTGTGCTTTACTATTCTCCTCCCTCTAGCCCTAGTGGGCATGTTAGTTTGGATAGTAATAAAGGAAGGCAACCTTTTAAGATATCTTTGAAAATAATATCAAAGTGTTAGGAAATTGAAGACTGTAGAAGCATGGGAGTTTCTTCCATTTTCCAAATGACAGTTATGATTATTTAGTAGAATTGCTAATGAAATGGAGTAACCAGTTACTTGACTGTGTTCAAGAAGAGGATTTGCTTTTACTGGATGTAAAGATGTTTACTAGTAAGACATAAAATATTTTGTAAAGAATAAATGTATGTGACAGAAATGTATTCACTTTTCTAATCCTGTAATTTTTGAGTAGAGCGACATGAAATACTTTCCAAACTATACCTCGATGCTATGAAAACCAAAAGGTAATATTCAAGAAACAGCACAGTTAGAGAGCCATCGGCTAAACATCTGTTATCAGGTAGATGGTAAAGATATCACAAGCTCTATTAACTCTGTTATTTGAAATCTCTATGAAATGAATGAAACATCCACACTGTTTTAGGAAGAAAATGGTGTGACCTAAAAACTGTGGAAGAAAGTTCAAGGAATTTTCTTCAAAAATAGATTCTGGGGTCACATCATTTTTGCCAGTGCCAGATCATTTTTCTAAAAAGAAACATATTTCCAATGGTGAGAAATTGTTGTAGAGATCAAGCAAAGATAGAAACTTTCCTAATTAGTGTTGTGAAATCAGTATGAATATCATAACAATGGTTGTGCATCAATGATTGGGGCTTTACTTTTTTGCTCCTACTCTTTAAGTCTAGTTTTTTCTTGAAATTAAAGTAGTTGAGGAAAAAAATCCAGAAATAAAGAATTTAGGGATGTCTTTCATATTTTTTGTTAGTCTCATCCCTTTATGGAGATGAAAATTTTGATCTGATTTTTTTTTTCCTTTTGCCTAACAGCATTTCTCTAAGTGCATATCTTCTTGTAATGCTTTTTCTTCAACCTTTGTTTAGTAACATTTCTACATTCATTTTGAAATATATATATTTTTAAAGATTTATTTATTTATTTATACAGAACTGGTGTACATACAGGCCAGAGATGCAGAGGGTGAGAGAATTCACCAGAGACAGAGTGGGGAGTAGAACAGGCAGATCGACAAGGTACACTGGTGAGGGGGAGCAGTGGGCAGGTCAGGAGAAGTCACCTCCAGGGCATGCGGGAATCGAACTCAAACTGAAGTGGCTTAAGCTTCTTAGTGTTGTGCTTTAACCTGCTGTGCCACCAGGGAGGGCCCATTTTGAAATATATTTTAACTGGATATAGAATTTTAGATTGATAGACTTTTCCTGTAGTACTTAGCTGCATCACAAATTCTCTTTTGTGTAATTTCCGATGAGAAGTCTGCTGTTGACTACGTCTTTGTTTTTCTCTTTCCCCCACAACTTCTAACGTTCTTTATTAATCACCGATTTTTGTTTGGTGGTGATATTTCTAAATCTGGTTTTCTTTGTTTGTCATTCTTAGATATTTTTTTTTTTTGGAGCCACTTGGATCTGTGTGTATTTTATGTAAAAAAAAAAATTGCCATTGTTTCTCCAAATATTTTTTTTTTAATAACTTTGTTCCTTCTAGTTTCTGGATATCAATTGTGTGTACATTAGAATTTTTGATATAGTGTTATGCACTGGTGTTCACTTCCTTCTTGTTTTAACCTCCTTTAACTTCATTTTAAATATTTTCTATTGCTGTGTTTTCAAGTTAACTGTCCATTCTGCTTTTACTCCCATCCAGTGTATTTTTCATTTCAGAAGTTCCCTTAGTACCTTAAAAAATCTCACATTTCTCAACATTTTCATGGCTTTCTCTACCTTCATGAGCATATTGAGAATATTTATAGTATCTCTGCTAACATTTTTGTTTGCTTAGTTCTGAGTCTCCATCAGTTTGCTATTTCTGTTGATTTGTTACTTTCCTATATTTAGGTCATATTTTCATTATATGTCAAACATTGTAAATTTGATGTTGTTGGGTTTTAGATTTTGTTTAGTTGTTTGAAGTAATGCTGATCTGAGTTTTGGTGTACATTTACATTTTTTGAAATCACTTTGATGTTTTTTTGAGACTTGTTTTAAGAAAGCTTTGTTAAGAGTTAGTACAGAGCAACTTTTTTCCCCCAACATCTAATTTAGAGTTGAGACCCACCAAGGACTTAATGTCTCATGTGCTGTGGGGTATTTACACTCTACTTGGTGGGAATATGAACTTTTTCCTAGTCTTGTATTAGTGTCAGGAATTCTTTGGCCAGTTTGTTTTCCAGTGATTCTTTCCCCACCTCAGGTTATGCATGGCAGATCAGGACTTTTCCAAAGACTTAAGGTGCATCTCTGCAGATGTCCATCACCTGTCTCAGTAGGCAGTTCCTTTTCTTTGGCATGCTTTTCCAAATTCTGGCTGGCTTTGCTTCCATGACTTGGGCTGCTTAACTCTCTGAGACATATTTTTCTGGGTCACATTCTAGAAACTACTCCCAAGAGTAGGGCAATTGTCAGGTTCACCTCTGATTTCTACTTTTCTCACTCCTGCTTCAGAATCTGAAAACTGTTGTATAATCTGTTTTACCCAGTTGTATACCTGTGTAAGCCAGCAGAATCAGTCAGATCTCTGTTACTGTTCTGCTTATAGAAGTACTTGATTATCATTTCCATGGGTTAAGATCTGGGTCTCCCTGGTGGCACAAAGATTAAATTCTCAGTGCTATCAAATGATCACCAGCCACTGCAACTGAGTTTGGTTCCCAGCAGACCTCTCCTGTCTCACCCACTGCCCCCCTCAGCAATGTATTTCAGTAACTCTGCCTGTTCTGCTCCCCACTGTGTCTCTCTTGTGAATGCTCTCACTCCCTGCCCTTCTGGTCTGGAACCCCAGTTCTTCTATGCATAAGTAAATACAATTAATCTTTTAAAAAAAAAAAAAATCTGTGCCTAAGTAAAAGAAGCCTAGAAACTAGTTGGCTTGTTCTCAGTATTTCAAATGTTAGGCTTATTTGTACTGAGGCTGAGTAGTTCCTAGTTGAAGTTCTTAATTTACTTTTAATTAAATAAAGACCCATTTATGTTTACTTTTTCTCAGCTATTTCTACTTGCTATTCACTTTTAGTCTTGTCAGGTTTTATGGTTATGTGGTTTGTTAGCTATCTGATTGGCACTCATTTTCTACCTGTTTTAGTTTCTTTATTCAATATGGATTCAAATTCTTTATTCAATATAGAATATTCACATAAATATTCATGTAATTTTCTGCACTGGAGTAGTCTTTTGTATATTGGAAGAATTTGACCTTTATGGTTTATACCTTAGTTTTCTTCTTGTTTCTCTATTATTGCTGTCCTCTATTAGAAATGGATGTGTTGTCTTGGGCCATACCACCCTGAATGCGCCCGATCTCGTCTGATCTTGGAAGCTAAGCAGGGTCAGGCCTGGTTAGTACTTGGATGGGAGAAGTGAATGGGTTAGTAAATAGATGTCGATAAATATATTCATACAGTAACTATATGAACAGTGTGTATTTTCTCAATGTTATGACTGTTAATGGTGGCACATGCTATTGACTTGATATATTTTCAAGAAAAAAAAACATTAAATTTATATTTCAAATCCTTGGAAATTAATGGACAGGCGCATGCATTTATTCATATAATTTCTATACCACCTTCTCTGGGATTGTAAGACTGAGTATAATCCTCTTTCACATTCTGATGTGCTAATTTCCTCAACTGTATTTGCTTTTTTGGTCTCTTTACACATTATGATTGTTGGTATAGTTTTGAGTCACATGAAAAATGCTAGGAATGTAACTGCTTTTCTTTTTTGGTGAAACTCAAAGTTTCAGTTTTTCTATAGAGAAACTGTGAATTAAATAACTTCCGTTTTGACTCAGTTGGAAACTTTCTTGACAGATTGATATCCAGAACCGGGTCATAGTACTTTATGAAATGTAAATGGGTCACAGTGATATCTCCCAGCTTGATAATTCTATGATCTATTTTGAGAGATTGAGCAGTTTCTACTGTCTTTAATTGCTCTTGCAACAGACAACTTTTATATCATAATAGTTTTTTATTTCATATTTTATCATAGTAAAGTCTTTCTGAAAACCTTTTCAGGCAACAATTAGATGCTCAGATTTAACTTAAAATTCAGCTGCATTGTGAGTTTGCCTAGCATTTAACTCAGCTGTGGCCATGTATGGATAAACATACCTTTTATGGGAAGGTGTTTCTCATAGGTTTACACATGGGCAAGCAGTGACGTATATCAAAAGTTTTCTGTTGCCTGGATACCGTTATGGTTTTTTTTGACATTAATTCTGATACTTCTTCTAGTTTCAGAAACCTAAAAGTGTTATTTTAAGAAAAAAATTTTTAGAATTGAGAAAATATGGTTTAGGAGTTTAATATAAAATAAGGATAAACCTGTAAAGTGGTAGAATAATAAGCTCGGAATGATCAGATAGCAGAAAAATTAGTGTTGAGCCTGTCTATATGCAAATGTATGGTTTACTTTAAAAAAACAAACTAGTATAACTATGAAGACCAACACATAGTTGAAAAATAACAAATTGTAAAATATTTGCAAGTTAACATAAAATACTATTTAAATTTGCTATGAATATTAAAACAATGTTTACAACACTGAGATTCCAGTAAGTGTACTGATAAAGGGCATGCCCTTTAAGAATGCAAACATAAGGAAAAGAGTTAAATCTCATGGGTAATTAAAAAGTAGTCGATGACCTTTTAACACTTACTGACTAGCCATTATTAAAGGTCCACAAAAATTCAATTATGTGTGCATTGTTTTCTGAATTGGGATAGCTCATTTGAAGGGTAAAATAGGCCCCCCTGGTGGCACAACCCATTAGGACTCAGCACTGCAGACTTAGTGCTAGTTTGATCCCCAGCCCCAGAGGTGACCCACATGGTACAGCAGACCTCTCCTGTTTCGCCCACTGTTCCCCTCAGCTGTGTACCTCATCAGTCTGCCTGTTCTGCTCCACACTCTGTCTCTGGTGAATCCTCACCACCCCTGTACCTCTGGCCTATACCCCGGTTCTGTATGCATAAATAAATAAATCTTTAAAAACAAATGAAGGGTAAAATGGTGGTTTTTATCTTAAAAGCTAAAAACATGTCAAAGGTCTCTAACAATCTTATTCTTGAGAATTGACTCTAAGTAATTCAAATAATAAAAGGCTATATTATGGTAATGTTTATAATACCATTACTTATAATAATAAACGCTAAAGACAACCCAGTAGACCAACAATAGGAAATTTGATATATTATGAGAAGATAATATCCAATTGTTTCATGTCCATTACATAGAAATGTAAGCACCATTATAGCAGGGATTGTATCTTTTGTTCTGAATTATATATAGAGTGGCTTGGTTTATTGTAGTTACTCAACAATTATTATTAAAGTGAGCAAGTCAGTGGAGTATTATTACACACACAACTCATTCTTAAGTTTACCTTAATGAGTAAAGAAGATGGGGAGCAAGGTAGTTGATGAAAATATTTTGGACAACTTTGAATTGAACTTTGAATTAGAAAGTTCAGTAGGACGTGGATTCTCAGGGGGGTGTTAGGAGTTGAGAAAGGCACTGCAAGAGGAGGGTCAATCTGAAGAAAACATTGACTCTGAACTAACTGGAAAGTAATATAGAAACTGAGGCATACATAGAGGTACAGACCCGAAGGAACCTGCTACTAGTTAGGACTTTATTCTGTAGTGTGGTAAATCTTAATGGTTTTCAACTGAAGTTAACATCGACTAACTTATTTAACTCAAGGAGTTTAATTTTGCATTGGTATATAGGACAGGTCCAGGCAGGGAGATCCATTTAAGTTAGGTGGGAGTAGAGTGAAACGTCATGTGCGAAAGTCAGTTATAGTAATTGTATGGCTTTTTTGTCATCTTGAATATGGCAATTTGTTCCTTTGCACTAATGTTATTTTTATTAATTTTAAGAGTTAAACTTCACTACATAGAAGGGCAGAGATATTAGATTAACTAAAAGTTTGAAGTGCAGGAAAACTTTTACATTTAAAATTATAAAAATGTTTAGGGTCAAGATAAAACTGTTTTAGGAATCATCCATTGAACGACGCCTCAAAGATATGTCATTTGTTCAGCTTGTATATCTCTCTTCTCTTCAGTAAGGACCAAAGAAAACTATATGGCTGGTATGTCACAAATATTGCTAGAATGTTAAAATTATTAATTTTAAAGTTGAAATCCACTGGTAAAAGATCACACTTTAAAAATATCTGACTATGATGATGGCACACAGGGGATTTGGTGATGGGAAGCCCGCGAGGATTACAACTGAGATGGAAAAAGGCACAAAATGAGGTAAAAATAAACTATTATATTACTTTTTTAAATGTTCTAAAATTAGACTGTAGTGAGGGTTGTACAAATTTGTAAATATAAGCAAAAATAAATTTAAAAAATATCTGAATTAAGAGTCCACATTTTGGCCCTCCCTGGTGGCGCAGCGGGTTAAAGCACAGCACAAAGAAGCTTAAGCCACTTCCGCATGAGTTCGATCCCCGCCTGCTCTGGAGGAGATCCACGTGGCGAGGCAGACCTCTCCTGACCTGCCCACTGCTCCCCTCAGCAGTGTACTTCGTGGATCTGCCTGTTCTGTGCCCCACTCTGTTTCTGGTGAATCCTCTCACCCTCTGCATCTCTGGCCCGTATCCCAGTTCTGTACAAATAAATAAATGAATCTTTATTTAAAAAAAAAAAAAAGAGTCCACATTTTTCCCCTAGGGCTGTATGGAAAAGCAGAATTTCCCCTGCTTTCCTCTTTTCCCCAACATTTAACATATTCATGACTTGTCATAGTTGATATTCATGAAGCAGGTCACTGTGCCAAATTAGAATATGAAATTTATTTGAAATAAACTAAGAATAGGCTTTATAAAAGAAAACAATTTGTTGTCAACACTCATCCAGAGTTCATTCTGCATTGTTTATAAAATGGAGAAGCAACATAAATTAAATGATCTCTAGATACATATGCAGATTATTAATCGCTATTATTATTATCATTATTTTGTGTGGAAGAACTGGGGTATAGGCCAGAGGCATGGGAACAGGGGTGAGAGGATTCACCCCAGATAGAGTAGGGAGCAGAATAGGCAGATTTACAGAAACATACTGCTGAGGTGGGCAGCAGGGAGACAGGAGAGGTTGCTGCGCCATATGTGGGTCACTTTCCTGGCCAGGGATCTAACTAGCGACATAGAAGTGATAGTGCTGAGACCTAACCTTAGGCCACCAGAGAGACCCCAGATTATTATTATTATAATGGCAGGAGTTTGATTAAGAAGTTGATAAGTATTTTTGAATATTAATGTTTAACTCAGAATTTAAAATTTAAACAGAAACTTTAATGACCAAATGATGAATTTTTAATTGAATTGACAGTTAATTTAAATTGCTTGAATAGTAGCTTAAAAGTATCTATTCATACACCTAAACAAATTTAATCTAGACTCAGAGTTAGAGCTTAAGTTGGAAAGCACTTTCTTGAGAGTGACACATTACCTGAATCTTAAGACTTATCTATTGAGTTTGTGCTGCGTGCTCTGTGTACCTGAACAGTTATACATATGGGTAAGACATGGTCCTTTCCTTATGGAAACTACTTGTTTGTAAACAAGTTTTCTCTCAGCAAATACTGAGAGAAAAATAGTACTAGTGAGACTTGAGTGATAGATAAGCTCATACTCTCTGGAGAAAGGGAAAAGAGATGCTCTTACGTTGTACAGTATGAGAAAATTATATAAGGTTTTTTCCTTTCTTCCTATTAAATATAAATAAGCATTTTCATCCTTTAATTGGTGGCTGTGGAAAAAAGCTCTGTTATGCCAAGCCATTTGTCATAGAATTCCTTTTGATACTTTTAAATATTAAAGATTGTCTGGATTGCAGTTATGGAAAACATTTGAGGCCATGAAAGTACAAGCAGTCTTGTTTCTATACTTTGACTTTTAAAAATAGCCTGTATCAGGCTCTCCTTGGTGGCGCATTAGGTTAAAACACTGCATTATGAAGCTCTATGAAGTCACTGCAGCATGAGTACGATCCCCACCCTGGAGGTGACCCACATGGCGAGGCAGGCCTCTCCTGACCCGTCCACTGTTCCCCTCAGCAGTGTGTTTCGTCAGTCAGCCTGTTCTGCTCCCTACTCTGTCTCTGAATCCTCTCACCCACCTGTGGCCTTTACCCCTGTTCTGTTAAGCATAAATAAACAAATCTTTTAGAAAAAAAAAACCTGTATTTTTACACATTGTATACTGAGACATAGTAGTGAGCTAATACAGGTTTGCATAGTTGTATCTTCTGATATTTTGGTTGCTATTTAAAGATACTATGCAATCCTTGGAGTATTATTGTGCTTGTTCTCTTTATGGAAAAATGAATGGAAAATTAAAGAAATTCTGCAGATAGTTGTAATACTATGTATGTTTATAAACTGAATATTACTTAAGACCAAGGTAAAAATTACAGATCTTTAGCTTCAGTCAGATGCTTATTGTGTGTGAAACAAGAACAGAATTTGAAAGAAATGTAGAAATGATTTAGGTATATTATTGACAATAAGAGTAAAATTAGAGACAAACATCATCTTTAATTTTTTTTTTATGGTTTTATTTGAGTCTTGTGGAAACCTGGAGTTTTGGAAAAGATATTTTTTTCTTGTTTCCTGATTCATCATCTATTCTTTTTTTTTAAAGATTTATTTGTTCATACAGAACTGGGTACAGGCCAGAGGCTCAGGGGCGGTGAGAGGCTTCACCAGAGACAGAGTGGGGAGCAGAACAGGCAGATCTACAAAGTCCACTGCTGAGGGGAGCAGCGGGTGGGTCAGGAGAGGTCTGCCACACCATGTGGTCACCTCCGAGGCAGGCGGGAATCGAACTCGCCCGAAGTGGCTTTAGCTTCTCGGTGCTGTGCTTTAACCTGCTGCGCCACCAGGGAGGGCCCCATCTTTAATTTTTAAATGGTAGCCCATTTTATATTTTCAAATTTTATTTTTCATACAAGAATATATCACATATAAATGTAAAGAATTTCCTGCAATGATAGTGTTGCTATTAGAAAAACCTATTGGATCAAATCTCATAAAATTGCTATTTTTTAGAGACAATAATGTTGTGTAGAATATTTCTAAATTTGACCTAGCTTTTTTTTTCCCAGAATACAATTGATTGCATTCTTATATATAAATTCTTGGCTGTATAATTTTCTAGAAGATTTTTCTTGGTTCTGTTTCTATACATAAGTAAAGAGATTTGATTTGCAGAGACAACAAAAAATGTGAATTAGTATCTTTTTGAAAGATAAAATTTACCAATACAAGTAATTTCTGTTTTTGAAATGTTAACAAGGTAGAAAAAAACTAAAGTCCATGTTGAACATTCCCATAGTCTTTGTTAATTCCCATTCTCTCTATAGATAATTTGTTAAACATTTGGTTTGTATCTTTTCAATTTTTTATATTTTGTATATAGGTACATATACACTCATACATGCACTGATATACATGCCCAGATATATATTCTTGTAGGAAATGTGTAATGTTATGAATTATATTTAATGAATGGGATATTTATATTATTTGACCCTATGGGTTTGGATCTGTGTTGTGTTTTGTCTTTTGTTTGTTTAAGATTTATTTATTTATTTATGCACACAGAACTGGCCAGAGACCCAGGGGCAGTGAGAGGCTTCACCAGAGACAGCGTGGGGAACAGAACAGGCAGATCGATGAAGTACACTGCTGAGGGGAGCAGCGGGCGGGTCAGGAGAGGTCTGCTGCGCCATGTGGGTCACTTCCGGGGCATGGATTGAACTCACACTGAAGCGGCTGCAGCTAGCTTGCAGTCCTGATCCTAAACGGTTGTGCCACCAGGGAAGGCCTGTTTTGTTTTTAAATGTCTGCTTTACATTTTGTTCTGTGTATATACCATAGTTTTATTTGGACCATCCAATTTTTACAGCAGATTGTTTATAACTTTTCAAAAATGCAAACAATGAAGACAGGAATATATGTGTTTCCTTGTGTACCTGCATAAGAGTTCCTTTAAGACAGAGCTAAGTGATATTTTTGAGTCATATGATAAGTATTCTTTGAAAATGTCTTATTATGGAAAATATCAAATATATGCCAAAGTAGACAAAATAGAGTAATGAACAATTACCACTCCATGACCAGTTTTGTTTTATCTGTAGTCTTCTCTTTTTCTCCCCTCTCAAACTTTGGGGGAAAAAACCAAAAACCCAAATATCATGTCACTCAATCTGTAAGTATTTCTAATGTTTCTCAAGAAGATAAGGTCTTTCCCCCCCTCCTAGAAAAGCATAATCCCAATATAATTATCACCTTTCAAAAGAAAAAATTCTTTAGTATTAAATATTCTGCCACTTTAAAAGTTTTATATTATGTTAACATCAAACATTTTTAGTATTTGACTTGACTTGAGGCACAAGGTAATGGGTAGAAAGGATGAGCAGGAAATGAATATTAAAAAGCTGAAAAGTTCAGAATTTCATTAGTCTCAAAGTACTGTAGAGTTAGACTTCTGGTAAACATTGAGGCTTTAGGGTGAGATCTCTGACTATAAGTGAAAACTGGCTTCATATTAACTTAATCTTTCGATTAGCTTTTACTACAAAACAGAAACCAAATAAAACTTATTGATGAAAAGGATAATACCACTTACAGCCTCTACAACTTTTATGACACAATAGCTGACATTAGATCCCCAGACTCTAGGTCTTCCAAGTGTCATGATCAAGAGAGAAAACAGATATAGAATCACAAATGACCAGGTGTGTACCTCAGTGAAAATGTGCCTTTTCCTCTCTTTTGGAGGAGAAATTGGTCATTTTAAGTAAAACATTTTTCTCATTTTTTTTCCTTTCAAAAGTTCAGTGTAATATGTCTTGGTGTGGATTGGTTTGGATTTATCATGTTTAGGATTTTTTTTTAGCTTCTTGAATCTATAATTTTATGTGTTCTGCCAAGCTTGAGAAGTAATCAGCCATTATTTCTTAAAGTAACTTTTTAACCCTGCCCTCCTTTTTTCCTCTTTTGGGACTCTGATGACACGGATAACTTTTGTTAGAATCCCACAAAGCCCCAAGGCTCTGCTTATTTGTTGAATTTTATCTCTGTTCAGGTTGAGTAGTTTCTGTTGTTTTATCTTCCAGTTCAGTAATTCTTTCCTCTGTCCTCTCTGCTAGTGTTGACTTATTCATTGATACTTTTTTATTTCATTGTTTTTTTTCAGTTCTGAAATTTCCATTTGGTTCTTCTTTATCTCTCAGGTGTGGGGGAGAGGGGAGAGGAGTCACCAGAGACAGATTGGGAAGCAGAACAGGAAGATCGACTGACCATGAGGCCACCACCCTGGCCGGGGATCGAACTTGTGCTGCCCATAGTTTTGTAGTGCTGAGACTTAACCACTTCTGCCACCAGGGAGGCCTTCATTGCTGAGGCTATTTTTGTTTCAAGCATGTGTGTAATTGCTCCTTGAGTCATTTTTGTGATGGTTGTTTAAAAGTCCTTTTCAGAGAACCTGAAATGGTCATCTTAATATTGACATCTGTGGATGGACCGCTCTGCCTTATTGTTGCTGAATCCAGCAGCAACAACACTTAACCTGTGTTGACTCTGAAGTTGGGGGAAATTCCCCATTGTTGTTGGTTAGGGATGGGACTTTTTGCCTCCACTCACTTTTCCCTTGTAAGGAGAGGCAGGAATGCCTCAGTATTGCTCCCTACCAAGCCTCCACAGGAGAGGGCATTTTAACTCGTAGATGGTGGTAAAAGGCCTGACTCTTCAGACTCTTTCGATGCCATCCTGTTGTATGATTGGGAGGTGCATCTTGTTTCTCTCAGGTAGATAGCAAAGATTTCCACTAGGTGGAAGGAGCTTTCTTCATCACCTCATGGGGACCAACTGTCAGCTGACCTTCACTTACGCCGCTGTGGTGGGAAGTGTGGAGTATCCTTTTACAGCTCACCTAACTAAGGTGGAAGTCTAGGCTTCCTCCTTGACTTTTGCAGATACAGTGGACCCATAATTTGTGTGTGTGTGTGTGTGTGTGTGTGTGGTTTGGGTACAACAGCTTTTGTCTAGTTGTCCCTTTCCAAGCCTTTTGACTATGGAGAACTGGATTTTGTCTGGTTTGCATGGTTTTTAATGAGGGCTGGGCTTCTTGGTATTTCAGGTTACCAGTTTCCTGGAATGTATATAAGGCACAGAAGTAAACTGAAAGAACTGTTGGGGTTAAGATGATGAGATTCAGTGTCTTGGGCCCCTCTGTGAAAGACTTTAGTAGATGTTCCCATTTATTAGCACATTACAAGTTTATTGTGAAAAGAAAAAAAGGAAAGAGAGTCCTGTATAGACAGACAGACAGTCAGTCTTAAAAGACAAGAACTGCATTTTGCCAAAGCAAGAGATGTTGTTTTATAGTCTCCTTGGATGGAATTATTGTGGAAGTTTGTACCTTGGGGTTAGGTTGGGTTGTCTTCTAAGATTTATAATCCTCTCTGCCCCCAACCTCTACTGATAATCTTTTCTGAATCCACTTTAGATTCCTAGGAACTTTCGTAGCTGATTTAGTTAAGATTTATTAATCATCTTACCCCCACTTTAGGTGTTTGTCCTTGTGAAACCTTCCGTTCTAGATTTTTCTACTCCAAGATTCCATCATAACTATACAGTGTCATTTTCCTTGAATTCTGAAATCTCTGTGTGGTTGGTCTGTCTTGTCTATTTTTAGAGTCTTCTTTTGCTTGTTATATATGGTGTCCAGGACTTTCAGTTTTACTTATTTTGGAAAATTATTTTTCTAAATCCCACTTTATTAGAAATACATACATAAAATGCCTAGTTTTTGTTTGCTTCAGTAGTCCCAATGTAGTTTACAGGTTACTTATGCATTAAAGTCATTCTCAATGAATTAAGAATAATACTCCATATATGTTGAATGTATTTACTGCCTCTCCCCCAATTTAAAAAAGTGAATTCCATAAATGTCATGTGATTGAACTGAGTAGATTAACTAACTGGTAAATGGTTTCCTAATTTCAGGTTCCCTTTACAACTACATTGAAGAATAAATTAATATACTAAGTAATAACTGAATACTACACTGAGGAATTTAGAAATAAGTGGGGTAAGTTTAATGTCCTCTTAAATACTATCTGGATTTTTATAATGAATTCCTGATTTTTGCCTATAAGATGCCTGGCATCAACAAAGACATTGGGAGGAGTATCTCCACCTTTAATTAAGCTCTGGTCCCTTTTAACAAGTTTCACATTGCTATCAAATGTGAGTCTAGAACTACAGACTTCCCTAAACTGTAATAATTCCATCAGAGGGCAACAGCATTTTCTAAGAGTCTTGCTACTTACGTCAGGTTGCTTCTTAGTGAATTCATGTCACCTTACCTTTATGTTGAGCATGTGACTGGTTTCACCACTTTTAATTTTCTAGTGTTTGTTCAATTGATGTGTACCTCAGAATAGTTAATGTTTCTTTGTTTGTATTTACTTATCCATCGGAGTTTTGCCAGTTTTTATATCATTATATTATAAATTTTTAATATATTAGCAAAAATATCTTTGGCTTTTTTTTGCAAATATGTTTATCCTTTTTATTTGCTTTTTAATTTTATATGATTGATATAAAGAAGTTTTGAAATAAGCATGTCTACCATTTTCTCTAACTTTTCATTTTTTTCCATGTAGAAACATCCAAAGATTTGACATTCAAGTCAATGCACACACACATATATTAACAGATTTTATTTTAAAAACATAATGGAAATAGAAAAGATTAAGAAAAAGAATGTCATTTATGTTACATTTATTTGAGTTTTGATCAGTGTTTCTTGGTTTTGTTCTTTTTCTTTGTTGAATATTTTTTGTTCATTTTTTTTGAATTCTTATAAATGTTGTTATGTAGAAATCTTGCTACTTTTCCACCTAAAATAGGTAATTATTAGTTCATATAGCATTTATTGAATATTTCATTTTTTCAGGGTACAAAGGAAATCATCCTGTGCCCTCCTGGGTTCTTCTTGGCTGAAGAATAATCAAACAGGCACCAGATACATTGAAAGGGGGTAGAACAGAAGTTTAATAATAACACATTTGCCTCCTATATATGGGAGAGACCTAGCTTGGCTGAGTAACTCACCATGGCTTTAGACCTGAGAGGTTAGGGGAAGAGAAGGAAAGTTAAGGTGCTTATTGGGAAAACAAAAAATACAAATTTAAGCTTTGCCTTCTCTGGGGGAAAAGAAAGAAGGAGATTAGGTTTTCCTAGAGTAAGTTTTTACAAGCCCCTCCCTGGTGGCACAACGGGTTAAAGCACAGCACTGTGAGGCTGTCCACACACAGCCACTGCCGAACAGAGTTCAATTCCCAGCCTGCCAGGGAGCTGACCCACATGGTGTGGCAGATCTCTCCTGACTTGCCCGCTGCTCTCCTCAGCAGTGTATTTCAGTCAGTCTTCCTTTTCTGCTCCCCACTCTATCTCTGGTAAATGCACTCACCCCCTCACACCTCTACCCTGTACCCCAGTACTTGTATGCATAAATAAGTAAATCTTAAAAAAAAAAAATAGGTCTTTACAGAGAGACAAAGCCACTTCCACCCAGTCTTAGAGCCTGTCCCAAAAATACACCTCTTGCCAAAGACCTGTTTTGTGGTAGCAAATTTTCTCTCTTGTAATTTCTTTCCCAAACTCTTTAAAATCTATACTTTAATCTTATATGATTCCCATATATGCATGTCTTTGAGTATCTGTACTAAGTTCCTTTGATCTGTGGTTATACTGTTTTAATGTTAGAGCTTTTAAGTCTTATTCTACTAGTTCAAAAATGTTTGTCTTATTTTTGATATTAATACTTACAGATTAAGAATATATTTATCAAGTTAAAAAATAAGGATATGAAGGGTTTTGATTAGAATTACATTGATTTAAAGATCCATTGGGGGGTCTGAAGTTTCTCTGGGTTTGCCACCTCCCTTAACTCCTCCTGGTGCAGTTAGATACTATTGGACTCATCCTGGGTTAAAGCAATATGGGGAGAAAGAGAAATACAGAGGGGGGATTCCCCCCATAGTCTTCATAATTCCCTGGCTCCCTTTTCCCCACTCCTAGAAAAAAGGGAGACCAATGTAACTTTAGACTTCTAAGTGCTCTGCCTCAGTACGCATCTCTGTGACTTGGACTGACTTCAGGGTATGGTGAGCAGAAAAGAAGAGAAAACGAAAGGGGGGTGGGAGGGAAGTACTTTCAGCTTGCAGATACCCCTTCACTACGGCGAGAAAGAGGAGTGTATTTGCCCTGTGTGCCTGCTGCATAGCTCAGTGACCCTGCCCACCCTGATGTCAAAGCGGCAGGCAGAGGAGGGATTTTGTTTTTAAAGGGTAATGTTACTGCCATGTTGGTGACTTGAAAAGTTTCCCTCCCCGTTGGTGCACCTGCCTTGTTTCTGTTGTCCTCCGGTAATTGCCTTTAGTATTCTTCTTAAGGTTTGATGGTACCCATGAATCTCAAACTTCCATTTGAAAGTAATTTATATATATCTTCTGAAATTTCTTGATCTTTGGTTACTTTATTTTGCACACAATTTTTTTTTTTATGTGTATGTTTGCCTTTTGAATCGCTGAAGAAACGAGTTAAAGTTAAGTTGCTTTACTCTCTTTTCTTTGGGTCACTGTTTCCCTGCTTTTTCACCTTAGCACTTCTCTTGGCTTTTGTTAAGTTGTTGGTGATTCTGGGCTGTTCTTTAAGGTATTTTCAACAGAAAGTCTAATAAATCAGTGGTTGCCCAAACTGTATATGTGGAGCAACTCCCAGACACCCCATTTAAATGCAGATTCCCCTCTCACTCATAAAGTCTGGCTCTGAAAATCTGGGATGGCACATCTAAACAATTTAGATGGCTTTTTGTTTGTTTGTTTGTTTTTTCATCTTTTTATTATAATAGTTTATTTTTACATCATTTTGTGCCTTTCATTTTAGATTGTTTTTATGGAGTAACCAGATGTGCTATAAATGTCAGTATTCTATCTTACAAAGCATTGTCTTTCCACTGGATTTCAACTCTGGTGGCAGCACACTGCTGGTTAACTTCCCAGCTTTCTGTGGGAAATAGAGGTGAAGTTCCCTTTTTCTTTAGCCTGCACCTGCAGGGACAATGCTGCCAGGTTGCGACCTCTCCCACAACTTCTGCTCTTGGGAAAAAATTGATCTGCAGAGCTCTGGTTGGTTTACAGTCGTCTCTGTTCTCCCTCCCCTCTTTGAGATGGTCCCTAGCCTGCTTTTATCTCCATTTCAGAGTTCACCATGTAAGTCCCCTGATAAAGACTTAATTAAGTGTGGCAATTACAATGACCACCTATTCTTTTACACCCTCCTGACGTGATTTAAAAGAGGTGAATGATAGACTCAGTGTACCCTCATGAACAACAAGTCTTTTATTACCTTTAAAGTGATGGAGATTTCTAATATGCCAAGAGGTATTTCTTTTGAAGTCTCACATCCTATTCATAAAGTCTATAACAGGATGATAGCTTACTCATACTCACTTAGCAGTACAAAGAAAAATCATGGCTTCTTAATTTTATATAATTTCTTTCTTCTTTTGATGAATCCTGGTTATTGGGTAACTGGGGAGAGAATAGCAGTCTGACTCCAAGATGGTAAACTATGTCTTATCCAGTAACTGAAATTGATTTCTTTAGAGTAAAATGGTAGTGACTACCCTGTGGGAAGCAATTATGTGATGTTACCAGAACTATTCTTGGGTTTTCTTCAGACTTCTGTGACTGAGATGTACACCTGACATGACTTGAAATCTGCTCTTTGGGCTCCCAGGATGCATTTACCACTTTTCTGGTGTGACGGGTAACCTGACAGCTGCCAGGCTCCCACAGCCTGGCAGCAGCCGGGTGGTCTCCTTTCTGGTCTTTGCTGTGGAGTTACTATGCCCTTATCACAGTGACCTCTTCTGGCAGACTTACCATCTGGCATCTCACGTTTCCTTTTCTGTACTAGTGTAAGAGCACCCAGGAATTTCCCAATGCCTTGCATGACCATAGGAGGAAAGGGAGATTCCAGGGCCAATCTCACAACCTTCTTCAGCTTGTGCTGCTATGCATGTTTTAATGTGACTGTCTCCAGCTTGTGCTAGGTGTGTATAAAGAGAGGTAGGAGCATAAGAGGAGTGGCGTGTATGGGTGCATGTGGGTGTGGGTGTGTTGTGGGTACTCCTGGAGGCATTCACTTGGCACTGTATCAAGAGGAAGCAGAAAGGAAGCCATTCCATGTCCCAGATTTTCTCACTCCATCAACTTTCCTTTTATAACATCGACCTGCAGAGTGGAAATATTCGTGTGCTCGCTTTCTTCTCCTGTCTTTGTCTCCTATCTCTTCTTGCTTCTTTATCCCACAGTCCTTTAACCAGGATCGTGATTTTGAGATATTAATTTACACCTTAGGTTTTGTCCTCCTTTTATCCTGGGTAGTAGCATTCTGGTCTCGTTGTCAAGAGCAGAGGAATCTCTGTTCTATAATGTTAAAGAACATATAACCTGAATCTTTCAGACTTGATCAAAAAATATTAGTATTTAAAAAAATTCCTTCTTTGGGCCCTCCCTGGTGGCGCAGTGGGTTGAAGCACAGCACTAAGAATCAAAAGCTACTTCCGCATGAATTCGATCCCCGCCTGCCCCTGAGGAGAACCACATGGTGCGGCAGAC